>NW_006408528.1:8502407-8504567 GCF_000296735.1 Chrysochloris asiatica | reverse complement strand
CAGCAATTCATCTCGTATGCCGTCTTCTGAAAAAAAAAAAAAAAAACAACCAAAAACCAAAACAACAAATGCTGGTGAGTATGTGGTGAGACTGGAACCCTCTACATTGCTGTACTACTGTGAAAAACAGTATGGTGCTTCTTCAGAAAGTTGGAAATAGAAATACCATATGACTCAGGAATCTCTCTACTTAGTCTATAGCCACAAAAAATAAGAGCCAGGACATGAGTAGATATATGCACACCAATGTTCATCGCAGCCCTTTTCACAGTAGCTAAAAGATGGAGACAGCTTAAATGCCCATCAATGGTACAGTGAATAAACAAACAAACTTTGGTACAGACATACAGTGGGATATTAGGCAATGCTGAAGAATAGCGATGAATCTGTGAAACACCTCATAACATAACATGGACATTCTGTTGAGTGAAATAAGTCAATCACAAAAGGACAAATACTCCATGAGATCACAATTGTAAAAACTCAAGGAAAAGTTTTCATACTAAAACAAAAATTCTTTGATGGTTACCAGCGATAAGAGAAGAGAGAATCATTCACTCACTAGGGGGTAGACACATGTTAACTCGGGTGACGGTGAGGACATTATACAAGAAGAGGGAGTTGAAGAGAAGAATGATGAGGATAGGCGAAGACACAGGGAGGTATGCAAGGGCTAATGGGGAGAGAGGTAAATAGTAATATATATACAACCTTGAAAAAACAGTGTTCCGTGTATAGATACATGGACAGAGACACAGAAGGAAGAATGGGATATATATGTGTATTTATACCACAGATATAAAAGTTTGAAAGCGCATATCTGTACATGGGTAGCCACAGGGAGGAAGCTGGACAACTGCTATTGGATGGAGGGGATTGCAACCATTGAGGTGAAACACAGTATATGAGACTTGTTGAAAATAAAACTGCTGAGCTTTCTGTAAACCTTCACTCAATTCACATTAAAAAGTTTAAGTAAAAATGAAAGCTTACATTAAAACAATAGTCATTACTTAAAAAAAAAAAAAAAGATGGAATCATTTTTACATCCAAAAGTCTATCCCTGTGTTTTTAAAGTGTGAACAGCATTGGTCTAAGTGAAATTTTCAACACAGTATTAGTGAATGTATTCTAACACAGGTGCTTAATTATTAAAACACTTGAGGTAGCAACATTAATATAATGAATATTTTTAGACCATTCAAAGTTGCATGAAGATGGATTTATATGTAATAAAATTCTCTTTAAGTTTTATGAACTGTAGGTAAGTATCAGTGCCTATGCCAGTACTGTTGATCCTCTCTCTAACCCAGCCATAACCACTTTCTGGAGTTGGGTTAGTCTCTTGTTTGTCTGTATAGTTTTATCACTATATACCTACCTAGTTTGTGTTTTTAGTTATATTTAAATAAATCGTGAAATTTATTCTTTGACTATTTACCTTTTCCCTCAACACTGTTTTACTTTTTAGTTTCAATTATTCTAATGTATGTAGGTGTAATTTATTTATTATTATTCTCTATTCATGACTGTAACACAGTTTTTCCAGTTTATTAGTGATGAACATTTTAGTTGTTTCCAGAGTTTCATTATTATAAACAGTGCTACTATGAATATTTTGGTTTGCCTCTTTTAACTATGCATGAGTTTCTGTAGTGTATTTACCAAATAGAATTGCTAAATCATGGGATTATGACATTGCAAGATTCTATTAGTTAATATTTTAGTTAGGATTTGTTTCACCTGTGTTCAGGAGAAAGCTTAGTCTTTTTTTTATTTATTTATCTTTTTTGTCTGTTTTTGTTAGCAAGTTTGAGTTATACCAGCCTCATAAAATGTATTGGAAAGTATTACCTCTTTTCCTATTCTTGGAAGAGGTTATATAGGTTAGAATTACCTGTCACTTCCATTATTAGTAGAACTCATCTGTTAATTGATCTGATATTTTCTTTTGGGGAAGATATAGGAAGATTTCTTTGTAAGAAAATGATTCAGTTTCTCAAGTTTTTAACTCAGATTGTTTATTAGTGGACGTCAATAATTTCTGTTTTTCTATTGGCTATTTAAAATCATCGGACAATCTCTTTGATATCTCAAGCAAGCAAAGTTTTGCTCAAGGTAATACAGAAACGGCTACAGTCATACATTGACAGAGAACTT
>NW_006408528.1:8451544-8495118 GCF_000296735.1 Chrysochloris asiatica | reverse complement strand
ATAACATAATACAATTCTATTTTATGTAACTTCACCAATTTGACAATATTTATTTCAAATTTTTAAATGTTTGGTTTTAGCTTTGTTATATGCTTCTAAGCTTTTCTCTACAGAAACCATTACAGTTGATTTCGGGTCAACTGTTCTTTGTAGTAACTGTAAGATAGGCCTGAAACTCCTTCCCTCCAAATATAAGTAACTGGAAATGTAAGTAATTTAACTTATTTTTAAAGAGGTATATCTGAAGTTCACTACTATATCCTCAAATCTTTGTAAATAGAATGATTAAATCATTAAAAAAAAAAAAGAGAAACCATTCGTCTGAGGTGCCTCTGGGTGGGTTGAAACTACCAACCTTTCAGTAGTAGTTGAGCGCATAACTTTGCATCACCTAGAAGTTCCGTATCCCTATCATGTTGTTGTTGTAATATACCGTGGAGTCAGTTCCTACTCTTAGCGACCCTGTACAGGGTTTCCAAGGCTGTAAGTCTTTACGGGAGCAGAACGCCTCATCTTTCTCCAGCGGAACTGCTGGTAGTTTCCAACTGCTGACCTTGAGGTTCACAGCCCGATTTGTAACCACTACACTACCAGAGATCCCTATCATAGAGCCTTGTAAGTTGTAATGATCAGTTATTGTTACCTTATTCTTCATTGGTCACCCTCAGTACTTCGTAATGAGTATGGTATAATTTGAACAAGGAAACTACAGATGTCTGAGGAGTGAAAATAATCCAAGAACTTGTTTCACAAATCTAGAAAAATTACAGTATTTTCTTTTGAGATAGAACTTGGCTGCTTTTGTTTACCCCATTTTTAGAATATTTGTTTCTTTATGTAAAATTCTTATAATAACTACCTAGGAGTATATGGTTGCAGGAGTGAACACAGGTTTAACAGTGTTACGGTGAATTGACAAATCTGGGAAAATGATTTTGATAGTGCATGAAGTGTTTATTTCTATGAGGTAGTTCATCACAGTGTTGTTTATAACTACAACTTGAAAACCTAAATGTCCAATAATGGAAGTGAGTAAACAATGATTCGTACATACAGTGGGACACCAAGAAACTATTTAAATTGTGTAGATATTTTATATTGGCAAGGAAGATTTATAATATATTGTTAAGTAGAGAGGAAGGCAAGTTATAGAAAATTAAGTATAACAAACCTTTGCATAGGAAACTGGTGAAGAATACAAAAACCTTTTAAATGGTTATCTTTAAGGGATGACATTTTTAATGACTTAGTTTTTTATATGTATTTGGGTGAAGATTTACAGAGCAAATCATCAGTTTAACATAAAAGTATACTTCATTCTGTCTCACTGACTACAGTCCCCTCAATGTGACCTCCCTTGTCTCACTGCCTCTCAGTGTTTCTTGTTTCCATTCCTCCTTTTTCAGTCCTTCTGAAATGTGTCCTGTGGTAAATGCTGCCCTTTTCATCTCAAATGGTTGACCATTCTATGGTGTGTATGCGTTAGTGGTGGTGTTCCCATTCTAGACCTGTCTACTGCTTCACTGAAAATTGAGTTCAGTTTCAGAGCTGAAGGATGAAAGGGCTATAATCTCAGTCTTTCTGACCAGGAAGCGTGGTCCCTTTTTTAATTCTGAGTTTTCTTCCACATTTTTTCCCACTCTCCTAATGGTATCCCTTTTAGAGCAGTCAGTAGTTGGGAACTATCTAGTTCTTTGTGCCTTAAGGTCATGGAGACTGATGTTCACGTGGTCTGTGATTTTTTTTGTTCAATTATGAATTAATGAAACTAATTCTTTCCATGCTCTTCAATTTTGATTACTCTTTCTCCAGAAATGAAGAGACCAATAGTTACACCTTAGATGGTTGCTCATGAGGTTTTAAGATCCCACATGCTACTCACCAAAAAAGGATGTAAGACATTGTTTTTATGGTTTATATTTTGCTGATTGGCCATGGTGCCACCCAAGACTATGGTCCTAAGCCCCCAGGCCCAATAAATCATTCCCTCAAGGTATTTAGTAATGTCTAAGGTCAGTAGTTCCAAACTTACCAGCTGCTCACAGAAACCTTTACAAGGTAGCTATGTGTTTGAACTGACTCCATGGCACGTAATAATAACATGGGAGATACGTGGACAGATAGACTGAACACATGTGGAGGGAGAGAGAAGTCTACCCATAAATATATGTTTTAAGAGGACATTTATACATGGGTATTTACCTTTGCTGTAACATATCCATTAATGTAGTGGAGCATATAGTAGTAGGCAAAATTATGAAAACTTCTTGTTAGGTGCCATCCATCGAGTCAGTACCGACCCATAGTGACCTTATGCACAGCAGAATGAAACACTGCCTGATCCTGGGCCAACATCACTATAGTTGTCACACTTGAGTCCATCGATGCTGCCACTTGGCCAATCCATCTCGTTGGAGGTCTTCTTCTTTTTCTCTGACCCTCTACCAAACATGATATCCTTCTCCAGCAACTGGTCCCTCCTGACAATATGTCCAAAGTATGAGAGATGCAGTTTGGCCATCTTGGCCTCTAAGGAGCACTCTGGCTGCACTTCTTCCAAAATGGATCTATTGTTTCTTTTGGCAGCCCATGGCACTTTCAATATTCTCCAGCACCACTCAAAGGCATCAGTTCTTCTATGGTCTTCCTTATTCACTGTGCAGCTTTCGCATGCATATGAGGTTATTGAAAACACCATGGCTTGGGTCAGGCACACCTCAGTCCTCAAGCTAACATCTTTGCTCTTCAACACTTTAAAAAGCTCTTATGTAGCAGATTTGATCTCTTGACTGCTGCTTCCCTTGAGTGTTGATAGTTGATCCAAGAAGAATGAAGTCCTTGACAACTTTAATCTTTTCTCCATTGATAAGAATGTTGTTTATTGGTCCAGGGGTGAGGATTTTTGTTTTCTTTACATTGAGATGTAATCCATACTGAAGGCTGTGCTCTTTGATCTTCATCAGTATATATTTTATGTCCTCTTCATTTCAGCAAGCAAGGTTGTATCATCTGCCTATCTGAAGTTGTTGAGTCCAGTCCTGATGCCACATTCTTCATATAATCCAGTTTGTCAGATTGTTCACTCAGCATTCATATTGTATTAAGTATGGTGAAATATTCATATTGTATTAAGTATGGTGAATATAACCTTGGCGCATATGTTTGCTAATTTTAAACCATTCAGTGTTCCCATGCTCTGTTCAAACAACTGCCTCTTGGTCCAGGTACAGATTCCTCATGAGCACAATTAAGTGTTCAGGAATACTTATACTTCGCAATGTTGTCCATAGCTTGTCATGATTCAAACAATTGAAAGCCTTTGCATAGTCAATAAAGCACAGGTAAACATCTTTCTTGTATTCTCTACTTTCAGCCAAAATCCATCTGACGCCATCAGTGATACAGCTTGTTCCATGTCCTTGTCTGAATCTGGCTTGAGCCTCTGGAAGTTTCTGGCTGATGAGCTGTTTCAGCAGTTTTTGAATTACCTTTAGTAAAATTTTACTTGCATGCGATATTTAATGGTATTGCCCGATGATTTCCGCATTCCACTGGGTCACCTCTTTTCAGAAGTTGTTGCTACTAAGTGCCGTCAAGTTGGTTCTGATCCATAATAACCTTATATAGGGTTTCCGAGGAGCTGCTGGTGAGCTTAAATCATCGACCTGGTGGTTCAAAGCAACTTTTCAGTCCAGCACATTAACCAACAGTGCCACATCAGGACTCCAGGAGTAGACTCAAAATATTTGTTCTTTTGTGATTGACTAATTTCACTAAATATAATGTCCTCCTGGTACATCCATATTATATGTTTCATAGATTTACTGTTACTCTTCAGCGTTGTGTAGTATTCCATTGTGTGTATATACCAAATTTGTTTATTCATTCTTCCATTGATGGGCATTTAAGTTGTTTCCATCCTTTTCTTATTGTGAATAATATTATGGTGAATATGGGTGTGCATCTATCCGTGTCACGGCTCTTCTTTCTAGGATATATACCAAGTAAAGAGATTGCTGGGTCATAATTCTGTTAGCAACTTTTTGAGGAAATGCCATACATTTTCCACAATGGTTGTGCCATGTTAGTCTCGCCAGCACTGGATGAGAGTTCCAGACTCTCCACACCCTTGCCAGAATTTATTGTTTTCTGTTTTTTAAGTTTGTTGTTTTCTGGATTTTGTTTTTTTATTTAGATTTTGCTATTGAAGTTTGGGAGTCCTGGTGTGGCACTGTAGGATTAAGCACTGGAAGGCTAACCACATGGTCTGCTGTTCAAACCCACCAGCTGCTCCTCAGAAATCCTACAGAGTTGGAACCGACTCTGTGGCACTTAATAACAACAACAGCAACATTAATGCAGGGGAGACATCCGTGAATGTCTATTGTTTTGATTTGAATCTCTCTAATGGCTGATGATTGTGAGCATTTCTTCATATGTTTGTTGGCCTCCTGAATGCCTATGTTGATGAAATGTCTGTTCATGTCCTCTGCCCATTTTTTCATTGGATTCTATGTCTTTTTCTTGTTGAGGTGTTGAATTTTTCTATAATTTTAGAGGTTAGTTCCTTGTTTGTTACATTATTGTCAAAAATTTGTTCCCAGTTTTTTTTAGTGAAATCTTCTGATGTACCTAAGTGTCTAATTTTTAAGAGGTCCCATTCAGCTAGTTTGTCCTCTGCTGTTGACTGTTTTCAGTTATGTTTGATAGTACATTTATGCAATCTATCAGGGCCCCTAAGTTTGTCCCTACTTTTTCAGTGATGGTCTTTTTAGTTCTAGGTCTTTGATCCATCTTGAGTTTGTTTTTTGTATATGGTGTGAAATATAAGTCCTGTGTCATGCTTCTACAAATGGACATCCAGTGTTGCCAGCATCATTTGTTCAAGAAACCATTTCCTCCCATGTAATGTGTTTTGGCCCTTTGGATTGAGTTTATTCTTGCTTGCCTGTATGTCTTCCAGTTTCTTTACTATAATGGTGTATTGTTGGCATAATAAATTTGTATGTATATTGTGTTGTTAAGTGTCATCGAGACAGTTCCAACTCATAGCAATCTGGTAAAGGGTTTCCAAGAAGCGGCTGGTAGATTTAAATATATATGTTTCTGGCTTTTATAAAAGTTATCTGTGACCTGGTATCTTGTTATTACCATTATGAACAGTCAAATGTAAGGAATTGTTCCATGAGGTGAAGAAATGTGCTACAAGAATTTATAGCATTGAGACAAATTGTTTGGAAATTATTTGCTATTTTCCATATTTCATTGTATTTAGGAATAATAAAAAGATGTGATCCTCTCTCATAAGGGGATTATCATTTTTGGAATTTGCTAGGTAGTGAATTTATGTGTAGTTGCATATTGGGAAATGGATGCATAAAATAATTTTTATCTCTCTGAGGTTAATGGTACATATTCAATGAATCTGTTTCAGTCTTCTCTCTGCTAGATATTCCTCGTGAAATTTTCTGACTACTGTTTTGGCTGTAGGCCTATGACAGGAAACTTGTCTTCTATGTGTCGAATTTATTAGGTTATTGTCCAAGATCAATCTAGAGTATATTTTACTTAACTCATTTCCAATAACTTCCTGTTGTTAAGTATCGTGGAGTCGGTTTCCGAGGCTGTAAATCTTGATGGGAGCAGACAGCCTCATCTTTCTGTCGCAGAAATGCTGGTAGTTTTGAACTGCCGGCCTTGAGGTTAGCAGCCTGATTCGTAGCCACTACGCTACCAGAGCTAACTTAGATAAAGTTGTTTATGTTTCAGCTTTGAATTCTGAACATGCCTGCATGTCCACGTTTCTCATACTGCACCAATTGTTAGTATGTCTAGGTGTGCAGGGTTGGGTTAAAGGTCCTGGTGCTAAATGACACAGAATATTGCCTCAGAGGATTTCATGTCTAATGCATAGTTTTCATATGCATATCCATTCAGCTTGATATTTTTAATTGCTAGAAAGTATTTAAACATCTTGCTTTTTTCTGTAAGCTATCATAATGTCAGTTTTTAAATATAATTTCTTACTTTGAACTTTAACAAATTATTTTCTCAGAAATAATTGAAGTAAATGAAGGCTGTCTATAACATTCTTTAAAATGTAATTCTGTTACTGATTTGTACAGTGTTTTCAAAGGCATTGCTGCAGAGATAACTAGGATTCGAGAACTCCTGGTGTGGCACCATAGGATCAGCACTGGTCTCTAAACAACAAGGTCGGCAATTCAAGCCCATCTGGAGCTTCCGGGATACCCTGTACAGGATCACTATGACTCGATGGCACTTAGCAACAACAACAACAACAATGTATGTCAGGCGTAACAACAGTAATAGTAATTCAGTGCATATGTACTTTAGTCATTCAGTTTATGAAAGCATGTTTCCTGAAATAAATGCTTAACTGGAAGTTCAGATACAGGAAGGAGTCTAACTAGTTGAGCTCTTAAAATATAAAATCAAAGGATAGTCTAGGAAATCATTCGAAAGGATTAATGTCTCATAAAGTTGAAGTACGCATTTTCATTTCATAAAAAATTCTTTTCATTCTCAATCTTACATTTTTTTTTTAATTTAAAGAGTGTATGTGTGCATGTGTGTGCTTATTCAAGAAAGCCCAGAGTTTAAAATAGTAAATGTCAAAATTATACTTCTGCAACTTTATATGACATTGCAGCCATACAGTTTGCTGATGTCAATTAAATAAGAAATTAACTGCTGTCAAACACATGGAAAAACTAAGTGCCATCCAGCAAGTAATATAATAATTGAGGTTGATTGAATAAAATTGGATGGTACCAAGTTCCTGTGCTAGAATTTTCAAATTTTTGAAATCTTAAAAATCTGAGTGTTTTTCTTAACATATATGAATTATATAAAAGAACTGTTCTTTTACCCAGAAATTTGGAAAATTTTTGTTTTGGTATTAAGCTGGCATACTTACTGTTTGCACAATTATGATTATGTCTTTATTGTACATAGATATTTCCCAAATGGCTGAAGATATATAAGTTATGAAACAGAAACATTCAGCAACATGATGAAGTGTGGGAGTACTATTTTGGGCAAAGGTAATGAATGCATTTTCTCATCTTAAATCTTCTGATTTTCTTTCTGCTCCTTCCTCAAAAATGGAATCTATGGTCAATTCTTTTAAGTTACTCATAGAACAAATTAGTTTTTAAAAGGCAACTTCCTAAAATACTTTAAATTTGTTATGGAAAAGTGAATGTGACTCTTGCAGTGAAGTTGTGGTGCTGTATGAAGAAGCACTAGACTGCAAAGTTGGTTTGAACTGCAAAGTCAGTGGTTCAAACTCTCCAGACACATTAGTTTCCACTGGAAGGACAAAGCAAAAAATGAAAATTATTATGCTGGGGCAGATTCTCAAGGTCGTTTGGAACAACTACTCATTTTTAAAGTATTTTAAATTTGAATTCTTATATCTCTCTTAAGAAAATATAGAATATATCTTTTCCTGAGAAATTAATAACTTGTATCATCAGTGCTGATAAAACATAACCTATGGGAAAATGAGGAGACCTAGTGTGGCGCTGTGGGATAAGCACTGCACTACTAAGTGCAAGATGGACAATTCAAACCCACCAGCTGCTCTCGGTAACCCTTCACAAGGGACACTGTGAGTCAGAACAAACCTGACCTGATGGCACTTAATAACCAACAGCAACATGGGAAAAAGTAACTAGAGAATGATACCTTCCAAGGTTGCCTCTTTCGCTCTTCTTTTCATTTATGGCCCACCCCTCAATGTGTGGAACTCTATATAGCTCGGTAGCGTAGTGGTTATGAATTGGGCTGTGAACTGCAAGGTCAGCAGTTAGAAAATACCAGCTGCTTTGCCGGAGAAAGATGAGGCTTTCTGCTCCGGTAAAGATTTACAGCCTCAAAAACCCTGTTCAGGGTCGCTATGGGTCAGAACCAACTCGACGGCACTTAACAACAACAACAACATAGATTTCTAAACAACTTTCCAAGCTAGACTTTGAGCTGGATATATTTTCTCAAGCAGAGACATCTGAGCAGAGTGAAAATGAATTCTCATAGAATAAGATTGCCAAGCATATATGTGACGGAAGTGTAAGGAAAAATGGCATAACTTTAATCTTCAAAGAAGCTTAAAAATAGCTCCACAGTGATTATGCATGAGGCCTGACAATTGACATTTCTCATTTTGGCAGCATTCACCTACAGCGCCCTATCAGCTACTGAACACATTCATCTCTGGATAAATGATTAATGAGCTGCCTGTCATTTCGATTCTTTTTGTACCTAGTGTAGAGGCTTCAGCTGATCATATTGCAGCCATCAGCATCATTACTGAAATTGATTCTACCACTAGAGGGTTGTGTAAGGACTATTGATTCCCATTTAAATAAAAATAATTAAGTTATAGCATTGAAAATAAAGTGAAATAATCCCTTCTGAGTCACTGTCACATCTGGTAAAATTAAAAGGTTTTGTTTGTTTGTTTATTTATTATGAGCCAACATCACAAAGCCTTAGCTTGAGGAAGAAAACATAGAAGGAATGCAACTAGTGTTGTTCCTTTTCAAGAACAATCACTAAGATTCTCCAGCTTCCCGTTCATTTTATTAATGAATGTCATGTATGAAATGGCACAACTTGAGTGAAATGAAGTAGACAATAAAGTTGCCAAATTATTCTCTTTAGAGAAAAGGGGAAAGGATAGAGTTAGACATTTTTGAATGGTCAGCATTAATCCAGAAGGGAAAGGAGTGAGACGATCCAGATTGACACTTGATACTCAGATGCACTGAAATGAAACTTTTCTTCTGTTTCAGCTGATGGGAGATTGAGAGGATGGTGTTATTTAGATGTCTAGATGATGTGGGCTGCATTTTTAAAACAGATGGCAGAGAATGAACATTTGCACAGGCCTATTTTAAAAAAAACAACACAGTGATTTTAGTTCTGGTAAAGTGGTAGCACCCAAGGAAAATGGAGTTTAGAACTTATATTTTAAGCACCTCCCTCTGCTCTTGAGGTTCCAGTCCTAAAGTTATTAAATTCCCTTTTCATCTACTTTCTTCTTCTAGTATGATGCTCTTAAGTATGTTCCTCTCATATTTCTCCATAGTTTCTCATCTCTGCTCTCCTCTGAGTTTTATATTCAAAGTGCCATGAGCTGCCAAAACAACCAATAGATCTGTGTTGAAAGTGCAGCCAGAGTGCTCCTTGGAGGCCAGGATGGCTAAACTTCATCTCTCAATACTTCAGACATATTGTCAGGAGGGGAGAAGGATGGTTTGGTCAGAGAAAAAGAGGAAGACCCCCAGTGTGATGGATTGGCAAAGTGGCAGCATGAATGGGCTCAAGAATAGCAACAATTGTGAGTTAGCCTAGACCGAGCAGTGTTTTGTTCTATTGTGCATAGGGTCTCTATGAGTCGGTACCGACTCGATGGCACCTAACAACAACAACAACCACTTGGTCTGGTGTGGCACTGTGGAATAAAGCACTGGACTCACCAGTCACTCCTCGGAAACTCTATAAAGGGTTGCTGTGAGTCAGAACCAACTTGATAACACTTAACAACAAACAACACATGATCTGTCTGTGAACTACCTAAAGTGGTCACCCAATGGAAGTGTCTGTGCATTTTCTTCAGTGTTAACTCTGGTTATACAATGAAGTGGGACCATCATAGATTTTTATTAATCTAGCTGCTTTTGCCTTAAGATTTTTCTAGTTTCTAGTAATTAGGTTGCTGGTGATGGTGTTGTGAGTTTTTATCTTTCTGATTTTTGGCCTAACTTTATTTTAAAATAAAGTTACAAAAAGCTTGGATTAATTTCCTAGGATTGAGAAAAAGAAATGTCAGGAAAAAACAAATAGGGAGGCTTAAAACATCAAATGTTTTCTTACAGGGGGCTAGGAGTCCAAATTCACCATGTTCTGACAGGGTTTATATTCTGCCCAAAAGCTCTAGGGGAAAATTCTTCCTGTCTTTCAGCTTCTGGTAGCCCTAAGCAGTCCTGGATTTGTGATAGCATTATTCCAATCTCTGCCTCCTCCTTCTCGTAGCCGATTTCTTCTGCGTCAGCCTCTCTATGTCTCTCCTTCTCTTTTTATAAGGACAGTAGTCGTACCGGATTAGGGTCCAACCTATTTGAGTATGACCTCATATGAAATAATTCTATCTGTAAAGACTTCATTTCCAACTAAGGGCACATTCACAGATACCACAATTAAAACTTCAACATATCTTCTTGGGGTACACAATTCAAACCAGTAAGACTGGTTTTAGGCTTACTAGGTAGAGGGCATTTTTAGATAATATTGTTGTCATTAAATGCCCTTAAGTCAGTTCCAAAACATAGCAACGCTTTAAAGGGTTTTTGAGAAGCTGTTGTTGAGTTTAAATCACTGACCTTGTGGTTCAAACCAACCTTGTGATCCAGTGCATTATTCCACAGCACCGCATCAGGACTCATATCATACTGATTGTTGTTGTTGTTGTTAAGTGCCATTGAGTCAGTTCTGACCCATAGCGACCCTGAACAGGGTTTCCAAGGCTGTAAATTTTTACGGGAGCAGAAAGCTTCATCTTTCTCCCGCGGAACAGCTGGTAGTTTTGAACTGCTGACCTTGCGGTTCACAACCTGATTCATAACCATTACGAACGAATGGGTAGGGAAGCTTTTTTCTGCGAAATTTGTATCATTCGTAGGCCATATAAAATTATCTACTTAAAAACTAGCCCACTATATTTAGTTGAACATTTAATTAACTCACCCCTAATGTGATGGCTGCAAGTGAGGTTGCCTTGGCAGAGCCAGACCAAATTATTTCAAGGAATTTATATGGAGTCCTGGTGTGGTGCTGTGGGTTAATGCACCAGAGAGCAAAACCTTTTGAACTGCAAGGCGCTGGTTCAAGCTCACCAGCTGCTCCTTGGAAATCCTATACAGGGTCGTTATGGGTTTCTGAGGTGGGCTTAAACTGCTGACTTTGTGTTAGCAGTTCAGAGTTTATCCTACATCGCCACACCAGGACTCCTTGTTAGTACAAATATATATTGTATGTGCTTTCAAATATTTTTTTAAAACCTTTATTTTTCTTTTTGTTATAAAAATAATGTAGGCCCACAACTATTGGAAAGAAAGAAACTAAAGACTCAAGGGTAAAACTAGTTTATAGAACTAAGAACCTGCATAAACCACAGTTTCATACAAGTTTCACTGGTTTTTACTTCTCTCTCTTTATCCAAGTGTGTATATATATATGTATGTGTGTGTGTGTATATATATATTATTGTTGTTGTTAAGTGCTGTGGAGTCAGTTCTGACTCATAGCAACCCTGTACAGGGTTTCTGAGGCTGTAAGTCTTTATGGGAGCAGAAAGCCTCATCTTTCTCTCGCGGAACAGCTGGTAGTTTTGAACTGCTGACCTTAAGGTTCGCAGCCTGATTCATAACCACTACGCTACCAGAGCTCCTTATATATCTATATTATATGTATATATAATCCAGGAGTCCTGGAATTGTGCTGCAGGATAATGCACTTAACTGCAAGGTTGGTTTGAACTGCAAGGTCAGTGATTTAAACTCATCAGCAGCTTATTGGAAACGCCTTACAGGGTTGCTGTGTGTCTAAACTGACTCAAGGGCATTTAACAACAATTTGTTGTTGTTAAGAGCCATCCAGTTTGAACTGGTGTGTCAGTTCCAATTCATAGTAACCCTGTATAGGGTTTCCGAGGAGCAGCTGGTGAATTTGAAACACGGACATTGCGGTTCAAACTAATTTTTCAGTCCAGTGCATTAACCTGCAGTGACTCAACAGCAGTTAACAACAACTATATCTATACATACACACATACTTATATGTGTGTATACATATGTATATGTGTGTGTATATATATGTATAATATGTATACATATATGAAGGATCTCTGGTAGCGTAGTGGTTATGAATTGGGCTGCGAACCGCAAGGTCCGCAGTTCGAAACTACCAGCTGCTCCGCGGGAGAAAGATGAGGCGATCTGCTCCCGTAAAGATTTACAGCCTCGGAAACCCTGTTCAGGGTCGCTATGGGTCGAAACCGACTCGACGGCACTTAACAACAACAACAACATAAGAACTGACTTGATGACACTTGACAACAATAATGTATGTATGTATATAGATAGAAAGATGGATTTATATCAAGGAAATGGCTCATACAGTTGTAGAGAGGGACAAGTTCCAGGTCTATGTGTCCAATGTCAAGCTGAAGGCTTCTCCTGACACACATAGTTGTAGGAATGGATGAATTCAAGATCAGCAGGTTAGACGGCAATGATGAATGAATTCAAGGTTGGCAGGTAAGATGGCAGGTTACTGATGACTTCTAGGATTGGCAGGGAATACATTAGCCCACTGGCTCAAGTCTAAAGACCCAGAGGTCAGATGACAAACCAAATACAGGATCCAGACCCAGCAACAAGCAAACAAGCATTTTTTCAAGTGTCCAATATTATTAGAACAAGCCACACCCCAGATGAAACTTACTTTGAATTGATTGACCACTTATAGCAAAATTCTTTATGGAGCTGGCTATATTATATTAGATCTTACTATGGAGGATTATTATGTCCTAACTGCTAAACCTCTGGTAGCGTAGTAGTTACGAATCGGGCTGCGAGCCGTAAGGTCAGCAGTTTGAAACCACCAGCGGTTCCATGGGAGAAAGATGAGGCGGTCTGCTCCCATAAAGATTTACATCCTTGGAAACCCTGTGTAGGGTCACTATGAGTCGGAACCGACTCCATGGCACATAACAACAACTGCTAAACCACAGAGAATTCTGGTATAGTCAACTTGACACAAAACCTTAACTATCACACCAGATAGTAGTGCAGAGGAGTGGAAAGCAGTGCAGCAACTGCACCAAGGACCAGAGCAGGTAAAAGACAGGTGGACTTCCAAGCTTTAGGAACATAGTGAAGCTGAGTGACTGGGCAGGGAGTTCACTTGTGGAGTGGGGTGCCTCCAGGCATTTACTTGCTGACTCTGAGCACCTTTTACACTGCAGCCTATAGCGAGTAGCTTGCCCTTGGGCATTGATCAGCAATGCTAAAAGAGCTTTGTAAACTTGCAGGATCAGGGCAGAGGTCAAGGGGCCTGGGGCTGAGAGTCCAAAGACCAGAGAAAAGTCAGCCTGTGAGTATGACTGGGAAGAGGCTGCCCTGAAAGGAAGAACTGTGTGACCTGAGCTTTCATTTCTAATCCCGAATTGGTGCTGTAGGATGAACACTAGACTGCAAGTTCGGTTTTAACTGCAAGCTCAACAGTTCTAACTTACCAGCCAATCCTCAGAAACCTTATACAGGGTTGCTATGAGTCAGAACTGACTCAGGCACTTAACACCAACACCAACTCCCCTAACAATCTCCATAACTCTGAGTATGGTGTCTGAGTTTGCAATGTGTGCCATTGCAATGAATTGTCAAACACAGCTGTGCAGAGCGTGCGATGGGCGGGATGATTGGTGTCAGAATCCGTAAAGAAGGTTGGAAGGTGGAGGCATGTCTGGCCTCCTCCTCATAGAATCGGACTTGGAATGATGTTAGTGGTGATTCTCCTCTTGCTCCTCTTACCCAGATTCATCAGGAAAAAGTCTTTTGGTGGGAGTTACAAAGATTATGAATAAAAGAGACATGTGATATAATCCACTGTGCTGCAGCCTTCATTCTCTCATCTGAGCAATAGACATGATGATACATAAAACCCTTTCATGACCTGTGGGACATACAGGACCCACTTACATTTTCCTCCTCTGAGGTCTATTACTGTCAGGAGGGGACCAGTTATAGCTGTTTGAAATGGAAGAAATGGGTGTGTGCCACAAATTACTGTTTTTACATGGTACAAGTGATTCATAGTGACCTTGTGTAGGGTTTCTGAGGAGCAGCTGGTAAACTTGAACTGCCAACCTTGCAATTCAAACCAACTTTGCAGTCTAACACATTAACCCACAACTAAAACAGAATTTGATACCAAAAGGTACTATTCTTAACTATTCTTAGCTACAATGTGGAAGTGGTTTTGGAACTGGGTAACTGATGGAGACTGTAAAAGTTTTAAGGTGTCCTGGTGTGGTACTGCAGGATAATGCACTGGACTGCATGGTTAGTTTGAACTGCAAGGTCAGTGGTTCAAACTCACTCTTTGAAACCCTACACAGGGTCACTGTGAGTCACTATGAACCGACTTGACAGTACTTAACAACAACAATAGTCAAAAGAGAGCATGGTGGCTCCATAAGATAAGCACTGGATTGTGAACCACAGGGTCCATGAAGATTTAAGTCTCAGAAATCCTATACAGGGTCACTTGCTATGAATCGGAACAGACTCCATGGCACTTAACAATAACAATCACTAAAAGACGAGACTTTCTGCTTCCAGAAAGCCTCTGGGTCACTATGAGTTGGAACCAATTTGAAGGAAGGCACTTAACAACAATAATTAAAAGGATCAGCGGGGTGGGGAGGAGGAAGAAGAGTCCCCCCCCCCCCCAAGATGGATTGACACAATGGCAGCCACAGAAGGCTCAAACATAACAGCTGTGAAAGATGGCACAGGACAGGATACTGTCTAGTAATCTTCTGTTGTGCTATGAGTGGGTAACAGGCTCCAAGGCATTCAACAACAGCAATAATTAAAACCTAAATCTCCTGGAAGAGAAATCCTGGTAGGGGTTCCGAGGGCAGCGAGGAGAACTTTAGAAGGAGTCTCTGTCATTTCAGAGAATACACGTGGGCCAGCAAGAGAATATTGCTAGAAATGTGGACATTTCATATGCTTCTGGTGAGGCTTTAAAAGAAAATGAGAATGTGTGATTGGATAATACAGTGTCCAAGAACGTGTCTGAATTATGCTCAAATGTTTGAAGGAAGGTAGAACTTGTAAATGATGAACTTGGATATCTGACTGAGGAGATTCCTAAGCAAAATCTTAAAGAGTTACATGGTTTTTCCTTGTTGCTTACAGCAAAATGCAAGCAAAAAGATTTTGTGATGCAAATGGATTATTTAATATGGCTCCATTCTGTGATGTGTTGTAAATTTTAGTCACTGGTGGTGGTGGTTATGTGTCATGGGGTTGGTTCTGACTCATTGCAATGTTGTATAGGGTTTCCAAGGCTATAAATCTTAGCCACTATGCCTCTGGTTATGGTCCGATTTTGGAGTGAGTTGTCCATTATGTTAATGAGTTAGAATTAGGGTGAAAGTATCTTGAGTCACCTTTAGTTATTTATTTAGTTAGTTACTTAACAGCCTTAGTTTCCACGAGGGGTGTGGCCTGAGTCTAAACTATAAGAATGTTTTAGCAAAGCTCAGTCTGTGGCTCTGGATCCTGCATTTGGCTCATCTCTGTCTGACCTCTGCTTCTTGGGTCTTGAGGCAGCAGCTTATCATTTGACTTTATTCATCAGCTTCCATAGCCTTGTGAGCCAACAGCCTGTTGTCTGACATAGTTTCATCAGCCTCTGCAGTCACATGAGTGAAGAGAATCCTCCAAACTGATGTCCAGCCCACCGACTCAGGACTTGCCAGCATCCAAACCTCAGGAGTCATTTCCTTGTTGGGTTGGGAGTTTTATGAGATGTTCCAGCAAATTATGGAACTCTAAGATATGAGGAAGAATACTGAGGGGAGGAGGAATAATTGACATTAGAGATGATGGAGTGGCCTAGCAGTTTGGAAACATTTGGCACTTGGGACATCTTTAATCTCCATAGGGACCAGTCTTATGGTGATTCTTTTAAAATAAACTTCATGCAGAGATGGACTTTAAATGAACTGTACAAACTGAAATAATAACTTACAGATTTGGAAAAATCTATTGTACAATCTAATGACTTGTATGAATCTAGAATGCTCACCAAGGGCATGGCTACACAATCATTTATTAAAGAGATAAGCCTGTGACTGATGCATCTAAGCAATTACTACAGCAGAAAACCCATCAGCTTCACCTGAAGGGGACAGAGAAAGAGTGAGGGGACAGAGTACTGCCTGCCTCCTGGAATTCTACAGACAGGCATCATGCCAAAGGGGCTACATCTGTTATCCAACAAGAAGAGAAAAGAAGCATCCCAGAAGCAGTTTAGAGATCAGCTGAACTGTTGAAAGGAGCATGTTGAAGTTTCACAGGGGAAGGCCACAGTCTCCTAGGTTTCAAAGAGTCAGAGCTTCACCAACTCAGTTCTAGAAGATGGAGCTGCCATTAATGCAGAGGAATGGGGCCTGCTGGGACCAAGAGGGTGGGATTGCCACTCAGATGAACTAGGAGAATGGGGTTGTCCAAAGTCTCAGGATCAGAGTTGGTGCCCCCGTGGGCCTAGAAGGGGAAGCTGGAGCCCAAAATAGGGGCCTCCACCCATAATCCATAATATGTGGCTGACACTCAGTCTGGAGGACAAGCTTGTTGCCCAGATAGTCTCAGAGGACAGAGGATTCTTTTCAGTCTTTGAAAGCTAATGTAATAGGTTTTGTGTTAGGTTTGGGATTTGCTTGGTACCTGTTAACCCTTCTTTCCCTCCAGTCTCACAAATTTGTAATGGAAATGCCTACCATGTGCCTATTCTACCATGGAACTTTGGATGCTGGTAACTGGTAGTCTAGATTTCACATGTTTACAGATGAAAGGAATTTTTTCCCAGGATAAAATACACCTAAAGTCTCGGCCATGTTTCTTTGATTCAAATGATTCAGAAGTTGAAATTTTAGACTTGGAGTTCCCTCCACCTGCATCTATCATCTTTGCATTTTCCCCACCTCACCACTGCTATCTTGGGGTTTACAGTGTATTGGGAGAGACAGACAAACAAGACGTTCCAATCAAGTTGCATAGTTTACCCAGTGTTATGGTCAGGGGTTCTTGGTGAGATTGCAGGGGGAAGGGAGTTTCAGAATCCTGTGCTGAGAAGTTTCAACCCTAAGATTTTAATATTACTCTTATTAAAGAAATACTTTAAAAGATTGTGAAGCACTGAGTTAAGAAGATAAACCTCTACAGATAAAATGGTTCCTTGGCTTACTTCTTGAAATCTCTATTGTAAAAACAATCCATATGTATGGTAACCTACCTGGTGGTGGTGGTTATGTGCCATGGAGTCAGAACCAACTCATAGTGACCCTGTACAGGGTTTCCAAGGCTATAAATCTTTATGGAAGCAGAAAGCCTCATCTTTCTCCTGCAGAACAACTGGTAGATTTGAACTGCTGACCTTAAGATTCGCAGCCCGATTTGTAACCACTACGCTACCAGAGCTCCTTGACAACTTACCTAGAAGTTACTTATATGAAAATACGTCGTGAAGTAGTTCAGATTTGGTATGCTTTGATCGCTTCTTGTTAAAACTCATGAATTCAGACTACCGGGACTACTTCTGTCTGTGCAGGTTTCACTCTAGGATTGTATCCTCTGGGAAGGAGGGAAACTTGACATGGATTTCTACATGCTTACTTTTTACTGAATCCAGCTAACTAGAAATTATTCATTTCCAGGTTTATTAATTAAACATTTATTGGCATGACTGTATTCTTATGAATAGTAATGAAATAACCAAATGGTTTTTTTTTGGCAACAACAGTTTTCCATAATTGATAAACACTTAAATATTTGTGCCTAAAGTTTCTTTTCAATGCCTTAAATGTTTTACCCTTGGTAAACAAAGAACTCTGTCTTTGTATTTTCATGAAACCAATTTTCATGCATTCCCTTTCCATTTTAAAGTCTGCAATCTTCATTATATAATCTGCAGGCTATATGAATGAGGTAATCCACTCCCCAGTCTGTTGGAGGGGGAATGTTTTCCTATGCTACCATGTAATTTGCTTTGCAACAATTATTGCTATTTGTAACCGTATCTTGTGATCATGAGACACATGTAACTGAATTTAGAATCCGTTAGGAACTCAGAATGCAGCATTCCTGTTTCTAAATGTCATTGACTTAATCATTTTAACTCATAAAATTTTTTAAAAGTTCAAATGCATCAATCCAGATCATTCATTTCTGAAATGTACCTTAGATAAATACTTCAAAGTGTTCTGCTGTTGGAAATTACTTTCTTTGTGCATCATTTTATTTTCCCAAGTCCATGCTCAATAGTATAACCTCATTTCCAATGAGGGAATTTATCAGATGATTTATTTCTATATCCTTTTTGTTTTTAATTATGAGAGCCAAATCTATGTATTCCAGACTGTTTAGGGAGTCATACCTATAAGCATATGTTGTTGTTGTTGTTGTTAAGTGCCATCGAGTTGGTTCCGACCCATAGCGACCCTGTACAGGGTTTCCGAGGGTGTAAATCTTTACGGGAGTAGAAAGCCTCATCTTTCTCCCGCGGAGTGGCTGGTAGTTTCAAACTGCTGACCTTAAGGTTCACAGCCCAATTCGTAACCACTACGCTACCAGAGCTCCTTAGTGTCTTCTAATCCTTTCCAGCAGTTTGAATAAGGATTGCAAATGTATCTGTAACTAGTGCTTTTACCAATTATTTAAAACAGAATTTGCAAATGTATCTTTAGCTCTTTTAGACCTGCATTTGTTATTTTTAAAATAACTAATTAAGTAGGGAAATATTACTTTAGCTTAAGCAAGGTATCTTTGTTTTAACTGCTGAGTGCATCTTTACTGATAGTACATTTTTCCTGGGCTGCTTAAAATTCTCAAGTAGGTTTAGGCTATAAGATAAAATTTTAATAACAATATAAGGCATATTTTACTTGTCTTGAAATGTTTTTGTTTTCCTTAAAAAATGGGTAAAGCAAGATCTTGGTGCCAGTTTTAGCAGCTGAGTGTTTCTGTGACAAATGACAGTCATCCATCTACTGTCCCATTCCACCTCACTGGTAAACTCAAGTTTATCTTTGGGAAAGTCACTTCATATGAATTTATGATAAGAAAACAGGGATAGAAGTCTTTGCAGCTGTCTTAAATTCATTTCTGGAAAAAGGTGGAGGGAGAAATAAATAGCAGGTCTCAGCCTGAGTTATTGTCATTACTTGATCAGACAGCTGACAGTGAAGGAAATTGCCCAGTGGGTCAATTCCTCTAGGTCACTGGGTTCTAAGAGAAAGCAATGTCTACAAATCCCCCTAGTTGGGACATAATGATTTCTAATTTCATCTCCTCACTAGGTCCAAAGTATGTTCATCTGGAAAACATTTACTCATTTCTGAGGAGATTCCAAAATGAGGCAACCCTTAGTCCACTGTCTGCATCTCATAAAAGGTCAAATACATGACCAACTGAGGCATAACATTTCTGAGTCCATCTGGAAGAAATAAGTGACTAAACAGGACGCTGCTTTCTTAAAAGATAGACACACCTCTTTAAAAAAGAAATAAGTGTATCTTCTCTTCAGGTACAATATTTTCACCATTTTCAGAAGTCCTCAACGTTTTGTCAAACTATTTAAAATTTTAAGTCAAACATAGCACTGTTTCTGGCTTTCTATTGATTATGCTTAATAATTTATTTGATATTCTTTGGCTTCAAGTAGAGTTAAATGAATAAAAATAAATATTAATGTTTACATAATATTTGTTTCCTAAATGAGTATCTAAATTTTAATTCGTAATTATTCAATAGGAAGAAATGTTTTGTGTTGGTTAACTTTCAAGAATTCAGAATGACAAGATACCAAGATCTTTCAATGAAGCATTCATTTTAATCAGCTATTAAACTTTATTACCTTAACATAGCAAGCAATATGTGCTGTGAGGCTCTCCTAACTAAAATAATTAGCTAATTTTTCTGAATAATATTTCGCTGACCTGTAGGAAAAACAGATGCTCTGAAGAAGGGGCAAATTAAGTCACAGTACCATCTGTTCACCATTCCTTTTTCAGTATGGCACACTGTGGTAGCTTATATGGTGCTGTGATGCTGGAAGCGATGCCATGGGCATTTTAAATACCATCAGGGTCACTCACGGTGGACACATTTCAGCAAAGCTTCCAGACCAAGGAAGAAGGACAAGCTGACCACTTCTGAGTGTTTAGCCACTAAAAACCTTATGGGTCACAGTGGAACATTGACAGATATAATGCCAGAAGATGAGCCCCTCAGGTTGGAAGGCACACAAAATACAACTGGGGAAGAGCTGTATCCTCAAAGTAGAGTATACCTTAATGACATTGATGGAGTATAGCTTTGGGGCACAACTCAGAATGAGAAGAAACAGCTGTAAACATCCATTAATAAAAGGAACATGGACTAAACAAAGTATGAATCTAGGAAAATTGAAAGTGGTCAAAAATGAAATGGAACGTATAAAGATCGATATCCTAGGCATTAGTGAGCTGAAACAAATTGGTATTGGACATTTTGAATCCATTTTGAATCTACTAATCATACAGTTTGTTGTTGTTATTATTAAGTGCTGTTGAGTCAATTCTGACACATAGCAACCCTGCACAGGGTTTCCAAGGCTATAAATCTTTACGGGAGCAGAAAGCCTCATCTTTCCCCCATGGAACAACTGGTAGTTTTGAACTGCTGACCTTAAAGTTCTCAGCCTGATTCATAACTACTATGCTACCAGAGCTCATATAGTTTACTATTTAGTAAATGACAAATTCAGGAGGAATGGCATCAGACTCATCAAAAAGAACATTTAAAATAAAGTACAGTGTTGTCTGTGATAGGAGGGTATCCGTATGTCTACAGTTAATACCACTATTAACCCAGTTTACACACTAACCATTAAAGTCTGTGATAGTGATATTGAAGAATTCTACCATCTTCTTCAGTCTGAATTTGACCAAACATGCAATCAAGATGCATTGCTAGTTATTAGTGATTGGAATGTGAAAGTTGGCAACAAAGAGGAAGGATGAGTAGTTGGAATATATGGCCTTGGTGATAGAAATGATGCTGAAGAAGGACATCATGTTTGGTAAAGTGGAAGGTCATTGAAAGAGAAGACTCCCTATGAGATGGACTGACACGGTGGCAGCAACAGTGGGCTCAAACATGGCAACAATTGTGAGAACGGCACAGGACTTGACAGTGTTTCACTCTGTTGTTCTTATGTTGGAACTGACTAGATCATACCTAACAAGAATGACAAGACATCATCTGTGGCATTGCCCTAAACAATTAGGCTCAGTAGCTACATAGGATAAGCACTGGACTGTGAATCACAAGGTCTCGTGGTTTGAGCCCTCCATCCACTCACAGGAGAAAGATGAGGCTTTTTGATCCTACACGAGATTTAAAACCTGGGAAACACTTTACAGGGTCATTAAGAGTCTAAACCTACTTGGCGACACTTAACAACTATATGTATATATACATACATACATACATACATACATACATACATACATACCTAGTATTGTGCTGTGGGTTAATACACTGGACTGCAAATTTGGTTTGAACCACAAGGTCGACAGTTCAAATTCACCAGCTGCTCCTTGGAGATCCAATACAAGGGTGCTCGCTATAAGTTGGAATGGTCTCAATGGCACTTAGATACAAAAATAACAAAGTAGAAAAATTCCATGATCTTTTCATTCAATTTTCTCATGAAGTTTTTGAAGCCGCTTTTGTGTGTGTATATAAATATATATGTTTAAGTATATTTTTTCTCCCCTTGCAACTAATGGCACTCAGACTTTTGAAATTTTCTGAATTTTGGATCTTGTTTACCACATTATCTAAAGGCTTTAGAGATTGTTGTTCTTTATCTGTCCACCTACACAAATAATCATGTTGCAAAAAACATTTTGTATATTCAAAAGTTGCTATATTTTAATCCAAACCTTTAAAAAAGATGAGGAACTACAACAGAACATGGTGCCCTGCTGACATTCTATGACATGTAAGGAAGAACCAATGGCTTGCTAACTACAATTCTAATCCTTGGAATCAGGATGAATGTATTGCACTATAAATTGTTCGTAGGCTACACCTCTGGTCTTGATTAGCATCTCAAAACTACACGCTGTAGGTCAAATGGGATCATAAAAAACATAAATGGCTTGCCTCAAACCAGTATCACTATTAGAAAGTAACTTAAAACATATGTTTTATTATTACTCTAGAGTTAGCATCATCTTTTCATAGAAAAATAACCTGTTACCAGGATTGTATATATATATATATATTTTTCAGCAACAGGTCAGAATCAAATTCCATGTGACTTAAACAAGGGAAGGAACCAGACTGGAGTTTCACTGTTTAAAACCTATACAATTGGACTTTTTCTTCATTATGGTGCATTTCTTTGACTCCTTTGACCAGCTAAATATTTAAAAGATAGCAAGTGTTGAGACATATTTAGATTATGTTAAACTACCATAGATTAAGATTTCAGAGTCCAGGGACTACATTTATACATATCTCCAACCTGTTATCCAGGGACTTGACACAAAAAGTTATTTGAGTTATGTGTTGTTAAGTGATGTCAGTCAGTTTTGACTCATAGCAATCCTTTATAGGGGTTCCAAGGAGTGGCTGGTGGTTTTGAACCCCCAGCCTTGTAGCTAGCAGTTCAGTGTTTATCCTACAGCACCACATCAGGACTCCGTTGAATTAAAAGTGCATGTTAAATGAACAACCTCCAAAGACAATCTCTCCATCAATGAAGGAATGAATTTTAAACATTGTGATATATACATGCAATGGGATATTATTCAGTCAAAACAGAAAGGAAGCACTAATAACATGGTACAAGTTAGATGAACCTAGAAGACATGCTAAGTGAAGGAAAGCAGACCCAAAAGGTCACATATTATATGATTCCTTTTATAGGATAGATTGTATAGGCAAATTCAGAGATGAAAGCAAGTTAGCAGTTACCAGGGAGCGAGGGAAGAGGGGAATGCAGAATGATCACTTAAAATGGTTATGCAGTGGTTTTCTGGGATCGTGAAAATGTTTTGAAAAGTTCAGAAAGGTGGAACTTGTACAACGTAGGGAATATGATTGTTGTTAAGTACTGAGTCACTTCCGACTCATAGTGACCATGTATAGAGTTTCTGAGGAGCGATTGGTGAGCTTGAACTTCTGACTATGCAATCCAATGCATTAACCCACAGCGCCACACCAGGACTGCAGGGAATATAATTAAATGCCACCAAATTTTACATTTAAAAATGGTTAATTGTAAGCAATGTGAATTTGCCTCAATTAAAAAATGGTTAACCTCAAATATCTATAATTTATTCATAACACCAGTTTATGACTCAGCACATTTAACTTACCCTGTGAAGAGATGCTTTCACAATTGTGTTTTAATTTTGTCTTTGTTAAATGAAAAGAAAAGTGGTCCTTTGAAGAGCATGCTAGTAAACATAGCCATATTGTAGTTCCTCATCCCCTATTAGGGTCTCTGTGTTATATATACCTTTTGGAATTTAATAGCAGGAAAAAGTTTGATTGT
This sequence comes from Chrysochloris asiatica, assembly GCF_000296735.1. Classification (NCBI taxonomy): domain Eukaryota; kingdom Metazoa; phylum Chordata; class Mammalia; order Afrosoricida; family Chrysochloridae; genus Chrysochloris; species Chrysochloris asiatica. Next base: position 8,471,688 of record NW_006408528.1, on the reverse strand, counting down.
CCGAGAGGGCTTAAGGCTATTTAAAACTCGGTAGCTTGTTCCTTCTTTTTCCTTTCTTCCTAGAAAACAAGACCTGCACCTAAAGTGAATGTCTGGCTATATTTACTGCCAGGCTTGGTGATTTGATAGATTTCACCTCCTTTTTTCAATACATTTCCCTATTTAGTTTTTGTAGCTCAATTCATTTTACAAATGTGTGATAAATTACAGGCTAATGAGATCAGCGTTTTAGGCTTACACTTACCTTCTTCAGTTCTTTAAACTTTTAACATTGTTGACTTCTTGAAACTCTTTCCTTGCTTTCATGATATTTTTTCAGTTAGCAAATATTTCTTCAGTGCTTATGAGGTACCAAGCACTTGTGATTTTTCTCCTGATCAGTGATTAGTTTTCCTCATCCCATTTACTTCCTCCCACTCATCTCTATTAATATGAGTGCCCACCAACGTTCTGTTACTAGTTCTATAGCTTTCTCACTCTGTATGCTATCCCTTGATTCAGGAACATAATCCCTTACTTGAAATGATGAGAGACAGAGTCAGAATTTAGAATTCTGGGTTTATGGGAAAGTTACAGAGTCCTTATGTGGCTTAATGTGCTGTATTGCAAAGTTAGTTTGAAACACACGGGGTTGGTGGCTCAAGCTCACCAGCCACTCCTTGGTCACTATTGGTCAGAACCAACTTGATGGTACTTAACAACAAGAAGGAAAGTTATAGGACATATTTACCATATATTGTATAATGACTCCCACCTCCAGAAACAGAGAAGAGATAGCACCCTGTAATCAAACATTACTACTTCTTGAGTGAAGCAAAATTATTTACACTAAATGGAAAAATAGACTAGAAATAATCTCACTTCACTTCATATTAGGTTTTGCTGCCAAATGAGTTTTGCCACAAATTTAGGAAAAAGCTTTTGATTTTCAAATTCATATTAGATTTTGAAATTGTAGATTAAATGATGGTAGTTTTTTATACTCAAAATATTTTTTAGGTCTCTAAAATCTATCTGGTCCCACATTCTGGACATCTTCACTAAAAACTCATCAACTACTTAAATTTATGTACTGAAGGATAAGCACTAGGCTGCTAATGGCAAAATCTGCATTTCAAACCCACCAGCCACTTTTCACTGAGTTGAAACTGACTCAATGGCACTTACCAACCAACCAGCTAACCAACCATTGGTTGACCTCACCCTTAGCTCTTATTAGGTCTAGCTCCTAGGAGCATTCATTACTTAGTCCTGTGGAATTTATTATATCTTGGACTCCTTGCTGCCTATCCATTGCCATTGTACCCATACGGTTCAGGTCTACATCATCTCTCTCCTCCCAGCCTTGTGATTTTCAAAAAGACTTTATATACTAATCAATTCATGTACGATTCTGGGCATTGGGAATATCAATAAAATAGATTTCTATAGGTTGTTCATGCTTAAAGACCTCAGCTTAGTGGGTAAGACTAATTAGAGGACTGGTAAAATAAATCAGGGAACATTTGTACCAACAGATCTGTGTTGGAAGAAGTGCAGCTAGAGTGCTCCTTGGAGGCCAGGATGGCCAAACTTCATCTCTCATACTTTGGACATATTGTCAGGAGGGACCAGTCGCTGGAGAAGGATATCATGTTTGGTAAAGTGGAGGGTCAGAGAAAAAGAGGATGACCCCCAATGAGATGGATTGGCCAAGCGGCAACATCAATGGACTCAAGCGTGGCAACAGCAGTGAGGTTGGCCCAGGAACGTGCAGTGTTTTGTTCTGCTGTGCATACGGTCGCTATGGGTCGGTTCCAACTTGATGGCACCTAACAACAACAACAGGATGACTAAGGATCTCTGGTACTGTATTGGGCTACTATGCTCAAGGTCAGCAATTCAAAACTACCGGCTGTTCCGTGGGAGAAAGAGGAGGCTTTCTGCTCCCATAAAGATTTACAGCCTCAGAAACCCTATGCAGTGTCACTGTGAGTTGCAACCAATTTCACAGTACATAACTACCACCACCAGGATGACTACAAGGAGCTCTGGTAGCGTAGTGGTTACGAGTCAGGCTGCTAATGTCAATGGTCAGCAATTCAAAATTACCAGCTGTTCTGCAGGAGAAAGATGAGGCTTTCTGCTCCCATAAAAATTTACAGCCTCAGCAACTCTATATAGGGTCACTAAGAGTTGGAACTGACTCCATGGCACACTACCACCATCACCAGGATGACTACAATAAAAAAGACAGAAACCGTGTTAGCAGGGATATGGGGAAATTGGAATCATCTGATGGGGATGTAAAATAGAAGGGCCACTTTGGAAAAAACCCTGGCATTTCCTCAAACCTAGAGCTACTATTTGCCCCAGCAATGCCACTCCTACTAGATATAGAACCTAAAGAAATGCAAACTTGACACAAAAAATTCTATCTGAATGTTCATAGCAGAATTACTCCTAGTAGCCACAAGGTAGAAACAACCCAACAGTTCCATCACCTCATGACTAGATGAACAAAATGTGGTATAGCTAGAAAATGAACTTTTCAGCCAGAAAAAGGAATGAAGTACTGACCTCCTACAACCCAATCACAGAAAACCACGTTACGTAATTCCATGTATATGAAATGTCTAGAAGAGGTAACTGTCTTCCCAGGGTGATGCAAATGGTTTGTGTTAGACTGTTAACCAAAAGGCTGGCAGCCAGTTAATCACCAGGACTGGGAATGTGGGGGCACTGGAGTAATGATGCCTAAAGGGTATGGGGTTTCTCTTTGGGGTGATGAAAATGCTGTAAAATTGGTTATGGAGATGACTGCACCAACACTGAGTACACAAAAATACAGAAACCAAAATAGCATTCTCATTATTTCAACTTATTATACAGGGGTAGCTCAAAGGAAGGCTTCAAGCAGGGTACCGTCAATGTTTAGCTCCTATGTTATTTAGCCCACTGTTACAACAGTGTAATTGAGTCTGGCTGATATCTTTTCTATCCTTAGACAACTATAATTGTCGTCATTTCCTGTAATAAAATGCATATTATGCATACCATGTAAAGGCCCCTTGATTAAACTGCATTGTATTTGAGAGATAAAAGTTGGAAATAAGGTTGTATCAATTAGATATATTTTCAGTAATATACAATCTAAACTAATCTGGATTCGCTTATTTCCTCCTTGAACAGAATGGGTCATGCCATAAAATCCAGTGGGCCATAATAGACATTTTATATCACCCTCTATCCTGATGTGGCACTGTGGGTTAATGAGCCAGACTGCATAGCCGTTTGAACTGCAAAGCGGGCGGTTCAAGCGCACCAGCTGCTGCTTGGAAACCCTATATAGGGTCGTTATGTGTTGGAATCAGCTCGACAGCATTTAACATCCTACACTTGCCACATTCCTCCTGCTCACCTTCAACAGTAACAGTACTTGGTGGCATGTGAACAAGAATTCTATAAGGATAATGACAGCTGAAAGAAAAAAATTAAATGATTCCACCAGCTTCTTTAATGACCATATAGTCCTTGTTTGGTCCAAGATAAAGCTGTTTTAAAATCCTGAAAAAGAGATACTTCACAACTTAACAAAAGATGTAGGAGTCCGTTTGTTCTAATTGCCAAGGAGGTAATTAATAAGGTGTCACGTGAGGTAAGGTGCAAAACTGTGACTTCATCCAGTGTTTCATACTGGACGACTGGTAGGTCAAAGCCCTGACATTATAGCTCAGGTTGGTACTTGAATACAGGAATAAAATAAAAAAATCATGAAATGACCAACAGCATTTATCATATTAATATTTATTAATAAAATAGAAAACTAAATTCCAGGAAACAACTACTTTGCTCTTGTATTTCATCTGATTGTATACTAGAGAAGAGATCCTTTTTCATATATGAAGACCATTCCTCCTTAGGTGAGAAATGTCAGCATATAAATTCTATTAAGAACTATAGCTTGAAGTATCTGCAGTTAGGTAATAAAATAAAAAACAGAGCAAATTAAGTTCTGGAAACCACAGAAATCCTTCCCTCAAACACCAGAGGTCTCTTTATTAGTCTGTAACATCGTATTAACAATCATAAAAAGTTCATCAATCATACTTCACAATCCCCATAGGAAAAAACTGAGGAAATTCCTGGGTAATTTTTATAGCTTCATTGTAGAGTCCAAGATCTGAAAGAAATATTTTAGCAAACACTTAATATACAGTGGAATGTTATAATATCAATTATCATCTAAGAGGTTGTTTTCTTTCTCTTTTAGAGGTCAACTTATTTTTATGATGTAATTTCTGAAGATAAAATATGTACAATTGTATTTATTTAACTGTGACTCCAAAAATGGAAAGGACCTGGGGACGGGAGGCCATCCAAGAATCTGGGTGTGGTACTGCAGGGTAATGTGCTGGACCACAAGGTCAGTTTGAACCCCATGGGTCGGAACCAATTTGACAGCATTTAACAACATAGGCAGTTTCTACATGGTGATGTTTTATGTTTTCATGCATTGTTTGATGCCTTCAATCCATACATCAAAAACAAAACCAACAACAAAAGAATTGACAGTATTTTTGTTACCATATTTTACAAACTTCTCTTTCTACTATTAATTAGTTTTCACTCAGTTTTCTAAGTATGTAAGTACTACTTAGAAGCAGACCAAAATGTCCTCTCATTGCCAGAAATTTCTATAGAAGTTAAAAATGTGACAGGACAGAGATTCAAAACAAAAACATATCTTGTTAGGAATAAAATTGGTTTCCTATTACACCACATAACATGGAGGAACCTGGAGGGCATAATACTGAGAGAAACTATTTGTTGTTATATGCCTTCAAGTTGGTTCCGACCCACAGTGACTCTGTATAGGGTTTTCAGGGGTCGACTGGTGGGTTTGAACTGCTGATCCTTCAGTTGCAAAGGGGCAGATACTGTATGAGACTACTGCTGTAAAAATTTATGCAAAGGTTATCATTCTATAATACATTTTCTATGATGACTACCCACAGGGAAGGGAGAATTCTTCACTGGGTAGAGTATAGATATGTTAACTTGGATGACAGGGAAGGCTGTTAAAAAGAAAAGGACGGAAAGGAAAAAAAAAAAAGGGAAACAATTATTTTCCTAGTATACAAACCCATAAAATATTGGAGTGCTTATTTACCAAAAGGATGGCTATCTTCTTTAAACTGGACGTAAGATGCACACATGACAGTTGCCTTGGCTGTTACTCGTCCAACTACTTCCACAATTCCAGAGATTTCCTCATCAAGCTAAGTAGAAAACAAACTGTGTAAGACATTGTTCAGTTGGTTATTAATTTGGAAAATTGTTAACAGTTCATGAAACAAGATCATAAAAAAATTTAACAATGCAATAATTTGAACTATGACTTGCTAAATATGTTTTATTACAGTCCTGGTGTGGAGATGGAAGATAGGCATTGGATTGTAGCTATCAGGTCAGAGGTTCAAACCTACCAGCCTGTCCTCAGAAACCCTACATACAGGGTCGCTTTGAGTCAGAACCAACTCAGTATCACTTAACAACAGCATGTTGCAAGTCTTATTACCATACATTTAAGACCTAAATCCAGCTACCCAGTTAATTTGAAGGCAAAATCATGCTAAGTTAAAGGTACTAAGAATTTGTACGTTTCTTCAAATTGTTGTTAAGTGCCGTCGAGTAGGTTCCAACCCACAGCGACCCTGAACAAGGTTTCCGAGGATGTAAATCTTTTATGGGAGCAGAAATCCTCATCTTTCTCCCACGGAGCAGCTGGTAGTTTCAAACTGCTAACCTTGTGGTTCGTGGCCCGATTCGTAACCACTACGCTACCAGAGCTCCTTTCTCTTCAAATAGCAATGTTTAAAAGGATCCATTAGGTAGACTCATTCTATTATCTGATACTTAGTACAGTATATTCTATATATAGAGTCCTGGTGTTGTGCTATAGAATACACATTGGCCCACAAGGTCAGTTTGAACCACAAGGTCGGCAGTTCAAACTCACCTGCTACTTCTTGGAAATCCTATATAGGGTCGATATAAGTCGGAACTGACTTGACTGCTTTAACAACAGATGGTACATGGATTTGTCTTCAGAAAATAAGACAAAAATGTTTTTAAGCATATTAAAGATAAATAAGGAATCACTGAATATACATGTAAATAAAAATAGAAAATAGAATGGAAAAAACAGAACTCTTGAGGGAAAAAGTGAATAAACATGGAAGATTTATCTCAAATGGTTTTAAGGTCTTAAAGAATGAGAATCCAGCATTAAAGGTATATATTCAATATATTCAAGAATCAGGGTGCTCAAAGAATCATCGAATGGAAACATAAAATAAACATACAAAAATAACAAAAAAATTATGGGTAAATTCTATTTATTATCTTTTAATTACATTTTTACATACACTCTTTGAAGCCTCCTCAAATAATATAAAGTAAAACCCTGTGCTATAGAGCAACCTTGTGTAGGAGAAAGAAGAACTGTTTCTTAGAAGCCAAGATGGTGAGCCTTCGTTTCTCATACTTCGGACATATTACCATGAGGGACCAGTTCCTGAGAAGGACATTATATAAAGTGGAGGATCAGTGAATAAGAAGAAGACCCCCCCCCCCCCAAAGAGATAGATTGCCACAGTGGCAGCAGCAGTGAGCTCAAATGTAATAACAATTGTGAGGTTGGCGCAGGACCAGACAGTGTTTTGTTCTGTTGTGATAAAGTCGCTTTAAGTTGGAACTGACTTGATGGCACCTAACAACAATAACAATATATCTTTACTTTCGTACTCAAGAGAAGCTGGTGGGCTTGAACAACCAACCTTGCAGTTAGCAGTCCAATGCTAAATTCATAGTGCTACCAAGTTTCCTTAAAAAGTGAATAGGGGACAACATTGTTGGAATGCTTAATTAAAGGAAAAGTTTGTAAAAGTTCCTGGCTCTGATATTAAATAAAAATGAAAAGGAGGGAACAAAAATTTAATTTCAGAGCCAGGAAGTTTTACAAACTTGCCCTTTATATATTCACTCCAATAATTGGCAACATCAGGAACAAATAAAACCAAGATGAAGAATTACCTACAATACACATAGAATTAGGAGCTCTGGTAGCATAGTGCTTACAAGTCGGGCTGCTAACCTCACGGTCAGGAGTTCAAAACTACTAGCGGTTCCGAGAGAGAAAGATGAGGCTTTCTGCTCCCATAGAGATGTACAGTCTTGGAAACCCTATGCAGGGTCGCTCTGATTTGGAACCAACTCCATGGCATACCACCACCACCACCAGACATAAATTAATACTTAAGCGTACGGGCTCCATCAACTCAATGGTTCCAGTTTTTCCTTCTCCATCTGAAAGAATAAACATTTTTCCAGTGGGATGAATCTAAAAAAGAAACACAATTTTTAGAAGTCCACAAAAAGAAAACGTATAAAATCTCACAAAATAAAGTTTCACAACAGATGAGCAATGAATCCAATTTGCCCAAAACAATTTTTTTTTCTGTTCAAATTATACCAGATCTGGCCACAAGGCACCCAGTTAAATTTGAATATCATATAAATAATGAATAATTTGGGCTTGAACTACAAGGTCAGCAGTTCAAATTCACCAGCTGCTCCTTGGAAACCCTGTATATATATGGTTGCTATGAGCCGATATATGGTTGCTATAAGTCGGAACCTACTAGACGACACTTAACAACAGTATAGTTATCAAAATGTGAGACCTGCTTGCACTTAGGAATTACCAAATGGAATATGGTTTTTAAAATTAGGCCGGATGAAGTTAAGAGAGGACGAATTGCCAGATCTGGGCTCTACCAGAGGCATTTGTGTAAGTGCAGGCAAATTTAGCTTGAACGTTTGCTTTCCACTGTGGCCTTTAAGCATTTGGCTAAACAACAGCCACTACTAGGTTTCTCTGTCTGTGAAGTCAGAATAACATCAATGGCACACAGTTGACATGTAGATGAAATTAACTAGATGAGCCTTTAACATAATAATTTTTTCTTCAACTTTCATGAGATTCAGAGACTATGGGCCTGTTTCTCACCTGTAGGAAAAAGGAGCTGCACCCTCTGGACTCTTTCCAGAAAGTTCTTAGGATTTTATGGATTACATAGTAACACTGGGGTAAAATAAGGCTGCTATAAGATCTGGAAGGAACAATTAAGGAATAATTTATGGAGAAGAGACTTCAGCGAAGAAAACAGGATTGATAAGAGAGAAAGTCCAGAATAAAACAAGCAATTCAGTCAAGTTGTAGTCAACAATCAAATTTGGTTAAAAGAATATTTCAGAAGGTAGACAACAGGTGTCATGTCTATAGCTCCATGAACGGGGTGGAGGTGCTGGAATTTGGAAAGGCGTGGATTCAAAAATACCATTTCCGCGCCATTAAAGAGGTGCCAAAACCCAGGTTTCAATGGTTTAAAACTTCCCTTCTGCAAAATAAAGCTAGGGAGAGCTTTCTGTCCTCCACCCTCCGTTACCCATGCAGTCATCCGGCCTTTCCTTCTAGCCATAAATCGGGGTATCAGAGGAAGGCCTGCGCACCTTTTCTAGCTTCCCAACGAAGCAGACAGGCCGATCGATGAACTGAGCTAGCATGCTGGCGTTGATACGCGATTTCGGCAACTCCATCAGGTCCACCATGATTGCGGTCCAAGACCCAACAGTCGGCGGGAAATCAGCTACAACAAAAACTGTGAGACCGCGGGCGTCTATGGGGAAGATTTCCTCTGCACCAATAGGACCACACCAGCCCTACAAGCCGCCAATCAAACGCGCGGAAAACTCTATCGCACGCGCTCCTAAAGAGATGTATCCGGAAGTGGGGCTCGGCTGCTTAGTGACACGCGGCGTCCCGGAAGTTGGTTGGCCTAGTCCAGAGCGAAATGGACATTAGGGGCGGAACTTGGTAGGGGCGTGGTCTGATGCGCCCCTGCTGCAGTCGCCGGTCTCCCCCGCCGCTACTCGACCCCGGAAGTGGGGTGTCCGGCTCGGGTGCTAGTGCGGCGGGGGACTGCGGCGGGAGCCACAGGTACCTCTTCTCGTGGGAGGCGCTACTGCCTTCCTGCGATCCCTTGTCCCCGCGGGCACAGAGGCGGAAGAGAAGGGCAAGGGTTCGGCGCTGGTTCCCGCCTCGGCGCTCTTGATTCTGCATATCTGCAATTCTAGTTACTCTACTCGGTGGAATATGCCGGATCTAACTGAATAAAATTTGAACACCGTCCTCCTGGAGACGGGTAGCGGGGTTCGCCAGCTACATTTATCAACTTCACGCTTTCCCTGCACAGAGGCAGGATTGGTAATTTACCACCCAAGCTGAATCACTTTCCAGTCTCAGTTTCCCCCTCTGTAACCAGAGAAGCTGATCCCATTTCCTCTCTGACCTTTATCAGCCCTGACGAATGTCTGGGCTAGGTCTACCCCATCACGTATTAGCAGCGAATAGCTTTTGGTGGTGGTGGTGGTGGTGGTGGTGGTGGTGGTGGGGGCGGTGACAACCGGGCAAGGAAAGATGTTAAGCGTCATCGAGTCGGTTCCGACTCAGCTTTCCGAGGAACGACTGGTGGGCTTGAACCACCAACTTTGCAGTTAGCAGTCCAGTGCTTATCCTACAGCGCCACACCAAGGTTGTTGCTGTTAAGTGCCATTGAGTTGATTACGACTCATGAGAACCCTGCATAGGGTTTCCGAGTAGAGGCTGGTGAGTTTGAATTGCCGACCTTGCAGTTTGAACCAACTTTGCGATCCGTTGCTTATCCTACAGCACCACACCAGGACTCTACAAGGAAAGAGGGGACAAACGTAAATAGCTTTATGACCCCGAGCAAGTGTTTTTCTGGTTGAGGCATCATTTCTCATAACGCTAAATGAGGGGGTTAGACTGAATGATTTGTAAGGGTCCATCTGATTTAACAGATTCTTAATTCTCAGCACCCTTTCCACCATAATGCGCACCCCAGAACTCTGGGAGAGAGATCTGCGTTCTAGAACATAACCTATTACAACAAGATTTGGATGGGATTCTTGGATCTGTCGCCGGCTCACTGTGTGACCCAAGAAATCAGGGCTACTTATTTTGTCTGCCGGGATTGGTACCTGCCTTTCTAGGGATATTCCAGAACATAAAAATACCTGCCAACGGAGATGCAGACATTTGGGGAAAATTTTTTTAAGTTGGCATTTGTTATTTGTGGAGGATGATAGTGAGTCTGAATTTGCCAGACACAGGGATGTTATTGATCAAATTCGAGTACCTAGCTGGAGTCTCTCAATTTCATCCTGTAGTTTTCACCTTTGGCAGTTTTTCTTTGAGGCCTTAGGCAGCAATTTTAAGATTGAAATCCGATTTATCATAATTTAATTACACTTAACCTGTTTTAGTGTTTTTTTTAGCACTTACATGTTTGTCTATTTTGCTGTCATTAAAACAAGTTAGAAAATTTCATTCACAGAGCAAATTTCATTTGGTGTATAAAAACTTAGTAATTGTGTGGTGTAGGTCAAAGTCTATTGTATATTTCTACAGAAAACATTAAGGTCTATTGCACTTTTAAAGTTGCTTTTTAAAATGAGTTGGATATGATACATATATTTTGAAGGAAACAGTAATTTTTTAAAGAGCAGCCTTTAAAATGTCAGTTGTAAATATTGCTTTGTTGAAATTAAAATGCTGCTTTTAAGCAAAGGCATTCCGTTTGTAACAGCTGACCAAGAAGAGCAATTACAACAGTTTGTTTGAAATTTTTTTAGTTTCTTTAAAATATGTTTTGAAATATTGCATGCACAGAGTAGAGTATATAGCTAGTATGTACAATTATGAGAGAAATTAAACGAGCCCATACGAACTCATTCAGTTTAAGAAAGAAAACTTAATTAATTAAGTCTTCTCCAATCTAATTAATCCTCTTTTCTACCAGCCAGAGTAGTGCCTGGGTGGTGTAAACTGGAGTGCTTGGGTGATGCAAAGGGTTAAGACACTCAGCTGCTAATTGAAAGGTTGGAGGTTCAAATCCACCCAGAAGTGCTAAGGAAGAAAGGTCTGGAGATCTGCGTCTGAAAAATCAGCCGTTGAAAAGCTGTTGAACATACTTCTACCCTGATGCACACGGGGTCACCATGAGTTGGAATCAACTCCATAGAAAGTAGACATATCTTGACTGTTACATCAAGCTTTCTAAACTTTTCTATGCATTTTGTCACATATGTTTTAAGTGTCATCCAGCGGATTCTGACTTATAGCGACCCTGGATAGTGTTTCCAAGGAGCAGCTGGTGATTTGAACTTTTGACCTTGAGGTTCGAAGTCCAGTTCTGACCCTACAGAACCCCATATGTAGGAATCTTTTAACAACATGTTATTTAATTTTGCCAATTTTTGACTTTTATATAAATGCCCACATTGTATGTACCTTTCTTCCTTTGCTTGTTTTGCGATAATCCATGTTGACACATGGTGTTTTCATTCTGCTCTTTTACTTCCTACTGTCGACATTGAGGTTGTTGGAGAGTTTTTCCTTTCTATTGCGTATAGGATGACTGTGAATATTTTTGTACCTATTTGCTAAGATTTATCAGTAGAATTATATTATTTTCTAGAGCATATGGTATGCATCTTCAGCTTTATTAACAAAACCTAATGTTTTTCCCAGTGGTGACACCAATATATCTTCCTATCAGGAACCATAAGTTAGCGGTTCAAACCACCTGCAGCACAGAAGGGGAAAAAACCCAACAATCTGCTTCTGTGAAGATTATAGTGTAGGAAACACTATAAGATACTTCTAGCACTATAGGATAAGCACTGGACTGTTAACTGCAAGACCCCCTAGTGGCTCCTTGGAGACCTTGTGCAGGTCGGTATAAGGTGGAACAGACTCAGCAGCACTTAACAACAACTCTGCCCCATCAGGTAGCCTGAGTCACACAACACAACACAACACAACACAACACAACACAACACAACACAGGAGTGTAGAGGGTTTCAGTTGATCTGTATTTTTATAACACTTCAAGTTTTCTTTCCCTCCTTCTGGTGGGTGAGAAAAAGTTTCTTGTGTGGTTTTAATTTCATTTCCCTGAATAATAATACAGTTGAAATTCTTTTCAAAGATTCATTGGCCATTTGTGTTGACCATTATTATTTACTATTTTTTTGGTCTATTTTTCTATGGAGTTGTCTTTTTTCTTACTGATTTGGGCGAACTCTTTATGTGAGTATGGATTGTAATGCTATGAAATTAGTTTCTTAATTATTAGCTTATCTTTTCATTTTATTTCTGTTTTATTAAAAAGAGTTCTTAATTCTAATAGAGTTAGTGTTTTTTCCCCTTAGTTTTGATGTACTTGAAAAAGTCAATTAAAAAATCTCATTTAAGAATATTTTCTTACATCAAATGAGTCTCAAAAGTATTCTAAACTTTTTCTAAAATTTTTATAGTTTTGTCTTTCACATTTAATAGTCCATCATCTATAATTATTATAGAATCTTGGTGTGGCACTGTAGGATAAGCACTGGACTGCAAGGTCAGTTTGAACCTCAAGGTTGGCAGTTTAAACTTACCAGCCATTACCTGGAAACCCTATACAGTTGGAACTATGAATTAGAACAGAGTCAATGTAATTGTTTTATGTATATTACCTGATATCCAGTTTCTTTGTTTTCATTTTAGTTGTGGCAGCATCCATCTATTGACCTGTACCTTTTTTTGCCACTGATCAACAATGTCCCCTTAAGTTGACATATATAGTTATTATCTGGTCTATTGCTGCTCTATTTTTCTGCATCAACACCCTCTTCAATTCTCTAGCTTTATAATAACTTTTGGAGTCCTGATGTGACACTGTAGGATAAGCACTGGACTGCTAACTGCAAGGTCAGTTGTTCAAACCCACCAGCTGCTCCTTGGAAACCTAATACAGGGTTGCTATGAGTTGGAACTGATTCAATGGCACTTAACAACAATAATGATAACTTTTGATGTCTGGAGAGCAAACCTTCTGCCTTGCTGTATCCTTCAGTAATGTCTTGGCTATTCTTGACTCTTTGCTGACCAGAAACTAACTATGTATGTCAGCTTGTCAAGTTTCATGGAAAGCTCTGTTGAGATTTTGATGACAATTGCATTGATCATTTTTGGAAGAAGTAGCCCTAGCTTTGAGTCTCCTTGAGCTATTCTGGTTCCCCTAAAGTCTTTTTTAAAAAAATCTTTTTACAATTTTCTGCACAACATTTTGACATTTAGGCTAGATTTATTTCTAGAGAACTGTTTTAGTTGCTACTGTAAATAATGCATATACCCTTAATTTAAAAAATTATCTGATTGTTGCTGGTATATTGAAATGCATTCAACAATTTTTTCTCTAGCAATCCTGCTAGTCTCATTTCTAATAATTTTCTGTAAAGATTCTTTTGAGTTTTTAATTCATTTATGAATAACTACAGTTTTTTTCATTTCTTACATATTTAGTTTTTACTTCTGCCCATGTTAGGATCTCTGGTACCATTGATTGGTATCTAGTATGGCGCTGTAGGATAAGCACTAGACTGTTGTGAGTAGAAATGGTATTTTAATTAGCTGGAGTTTGGCTGCATAGAACTGAATACCCAAAGTGAAAGAATTTAAAATATATACAGTTTTTTCTCACATATCAAAGAAGTCCAGAGGCATACAATTCAGGACTTGTGTGGTAGTACCACTTAGACATCATGGACCTGGCTCCTTCGGTCTCTGTGTTCCTCTATCCTCTGAATGTAGTTTCACTTTCAGGGTCCAGGGGAGGTTAGTGGACCTTCAGCCATCAAGTCCTGGTTTTGAGCAGCAGGAAAGGGGATTGGCAAGGATGTGCCTTTGTGGGATTCAATCTCTTTAAGGAGCATTTGTGGAAATCTTTCACAACTTGAAGTTCTGTTGATTAGGAGTTTCTCTTATATTCCTAATTTTGTAAAGGTTTTAAACCAATAGGTACTGAATTTGATCAAGTATACTTTATTTAGATGAATCTTTTTTGTAATGTTGTATCAAGCTTGTATTTTTATTAAAAAACCCAACTTGATTATGGGATATACATAGTATGATATATGCATTTCTCTTGGATTTGACTTGGTATTCCTTTGTTCAGGGTTTTTACATCCATGGGTTTTTTGTTTTTGTTTCCAATGCGTATTGTTTTCCCACTCATAGGGATGTCCAGGGTTTCCAAGGAGCAGCTGGTGGGCTCGAATTGCCAACCTTATGGTTAGCTGTCTTATTCTACAGAGTCACACTAGGACTCCTTCCAAATGTCTAGGTTTTGTTAAAGTTGTTTTGTTATTAATTTCTAATGTAACCCCATAGTGGTCAAAGGGTGTAGTCTGTTTTATACGAATCATTTGAAAGTATGTGAGACTTGCTTTAAGGCATATCAAATACTTGGACAGTTTTTGTAAATGTTTCATACGTGCTTGGAAAAAAAATTATTTTCCACTTGCTGGATTAAGTTTGTTAATTGCACTATTCAAATATTTTGATTTTTCTTTACCTTTTGTTTCATTTGAGATATTTGTATTAAAATAGTTTATAAATGGTCACATTAGTCGTTTTTTGTTAAGTTCTGGTGATTTTTGCTATACAGTTTTCAACACCTTGGAATTTGGGGTCATATAAAATGAAGATTGTAAAGAAAAATGGTGGAATGAAGTAAGTATTGACTATCTCTAATCATGGCATTTTCCTTGAAGTTAATTTTGTCTGCTACTGTTACAGATATGGACTCCCAGTGTGGCACTGTAGGATAAGCACTAGACTGCTAACCACAAGGTTGGCTGTTCAAACCCACTGCCCCACTCCTCAGAAACTCTGTACAGGGTCACTATGAATTGGAATCAACTAATGACACTTAACAAGAACAACAATTATATAGACACAGCAGCTTTCTTTTAGTTAGAATTTGCGTGTATATTTTTTTCATTCTCTGTTTCACCTAGAGAGACAAGCCCCAAGACCGTGGAGACTCATATTCCTTATCTGTGTGGTGGTTAGGGAGGAGCCCTGGTAGCATAGCGGGTTACACATTGTGCTACTAACCACAAGGTTAGCAGTTCGAATCTACCTGCTGCTTCATTGGAGAAAGATGAGGCTTTCTGCTCCTATACAGACAAGTATACAACCACCAGGTCAGCAGTTCGAAACTACCAGCCGTTCAGCAGGAGAACTATGAGTCTTTCTGCTCCCATAAAGATTTACAGCCTCGGAAACCCTGTACAGGGTCACTATGAGTCGAACCGACTCCACGGCACATAACAACAACAACAACCACCATGTGGTTTGACAGAAGACTGACTTGGCAGGTGCTGAAACCTGCCATGGGGCTCCAATGGTTCCCGTCTGCTTAACTAGGCCACTTCTTGAGCCAGAAAGCTTCCATTTTGGCATCATCGCCTAGGTGCACAGGACCCAGGTCTTTCTCTGTGAGAACACTGATGCTGGTGGATTATGGGGTTCTGCGTCTACTCTGCTTGAAAGAGAAGTAATAATAATAAGCTTTATTGATATTGAGACTGTGTAGTACTTGTGGCACTTGGATCTGGTGTCACAGTGATTAACTGAAAGGTCTGTGGTTCGAACCTACCAAGCTATTCAGCAGGAGAAAGATGTGACAATCCGCTTCTGTAAAGATTTATGGCTTTGGAAATCCTATGGGGCAATTTTACTTTATGAGGTCGTTATGATTTGGCATTGACTTGATAACCAAGGGTTTTTGGTGGGTTTTAAGTGTGTCCTTGTCAATAGTGCAGGCAGCTACAGTTTCAGTTTTTCTCTTTTCTCTTTCAATAAAAAGGTGTCGTCACTTATATTGACTGTGGCTACTGATATTTTTAGACTTTTTCTACTGTCATTTTGTGCTTCCTGTACTTTTGTGGTTTTTTTGTTGTTGTCGATGTTTATTTTTTTTTCTTCCTTGCCTTTTTTTTGGATAAACATTTTATTGCTTTCTTCCTTCATTCCAATTCATCTCCCTCTGTTTGTCTTGGTATGGCACTTCAGGATAAGCACTGGACTGCTAACGGCAAGGTTGGTAGTTCAAACCCACTAGCTACACTTTGGAAACCCTACTAGAGTCGCTTTGAGTCGGAAATGACTTGATAGCACTTAACGTTGTTTGAAAGTTTAATATTCTCTTGCAGTTTTTGGTAGTTATCCTGTAAGTTGTAACATGCATATTACCTTTAGAGGCTAAAGTTACTTTACTCTGGGGTCAAGACAAGGACCTGAAACGGCATTTTCCTTTTCCCGATTTGTAGGCTATTGTCTAGAGTTTTAGTTCTATTTTGATTTCTTATAACCCACAAATTAGACATTATGATTATTTTGTATAGTTAATATTTGCACGTTGTATTGTGTTGCTAGGTGCCATTGACTTAATTTTTAACTAATAATTACTCAGTGTGACTGAACAGAACGGCACCATTGGATTTTCTAGGCTGCCACCAGCCACTCCTGGGAAATGCCATACAGGGTCGCTATGGATTGAAACCGATTTGATGGCACTTAACTGAAGTGCAATTTAGAAGTAATGGTAGGATTACACATCAGTTTGGTGATTAATAAGGAGCTGTCTTTTCATGGTATTTTTTGAGACTTTAAATTCACGATCCCGACCTCTGAAGTTTTGTTTTCCACTTGATGTTCATGATTTCAGCTATCATTTGTATGTTAACAATTCCCAAACCCATTTTATTCCTTTCACCGCACCACTAGTCCTAGTTTTCTATCTGCATTTTACATATTTCCATTTGGTCCAATCATTGTTTCCTTATATCCAATCTGTCTGAAATGGAATTCATTATATTTGTAATAAAAACATGTTTTTTTCACTCTTTTTTTTAGAAAGGAGTTTATCAAGGGCTTGCTTACACCTGGTACATTTTTTTTTTTTTTTTAACCACAAGTGTTCTTACTTTAGAGAGTCATTGTGGGGATCTTGTCAGTTTCTGAAACCTTGGTGAAGGTATAGTATGATTATGCAGAGAGGTAGAGTGCCTGGTGTGGTGCTGTAAGATAAGCATTGAACTGAACCACAAGGTTGGCAATTCAAACCCCCCAGCTACTTCTCGGAAACCTTATACGGGGTCATTATAAGTCAGAGGCGACTATGTGGCACTTAACAACAAAGATTTAAGGGTAAAGATAAAGACCAGAATTTAGGATGTCTTCTTTATATATAATGCCAAGGAGCTTGGTTCAGTAGTGATGCTGGAGAGGATCATTAAATGGGGAGTGAAATGATCCATTTGACATGTTAGGGTACTCTTCATTAGTTGATAAGACATCTCCCACCAGAGATTCTTTGGAACCACTAGTTGTCACTATAATAGTAAATACTGCCATCATCAAAAGAGTTTCATAATCTGGAGTACTAATTTTCTGGAATACTGTCTCTATCAGATTTGCTTCTGCATATGATAAGATATCTTGAAATGTCACAAGTCAACATAACCAGCTGCCAGAAATATAACCTAAATATTACCTTGATTTCACCCTCCTACACCCCAGTAAATTCGGCAACTCTGGAATACTCCTGAGTCGACTGAGTTCTCTACTTCCTGCTGCCACTCTTCTGATTCATCCCTACACGAGAATGAATAACTGCGCCTCCTGGCTATCTTTCCAATGTACTGAGCCCCCCCAGCAGCCATTTTGTATCCAACTGTAATTGTTAGATCAAATATGGTCACCTGATTGAAGCTGCCAATTACATTCTGCTAATGCTACTCAGAGCTGATCACAATACATGGAATAACCATGGGGACAGTGAAGCAAGAAACACTTGTCTGTACAGAAAAGTGTTCTGATAAAGGACCAGAGGGCAGCTTTTGAAAGATTTCCCTGTCCCTTGTGAGGTGAGTTAAGTCACGGGTTAATCAAGCTAACCCAGAACAGTTCTTAGCAGTTTCCTTTTGACTTGAAAGCTTAGGCTGGTTCTGGTTTAAAGTGGCCATGCTAACAGTTCCAAAACGCACCCTGAGGAGGCTATTTCACACCGTTCTTCTTTTGTGACTCTAGACTACTCAGCCTGACATTGTGAAGTTCTGGGGAGCTCCTTTGCCCTCTTCCACAATATTTCCTTGTCTGATGCCTTATAGTCACCAATTTGTAATTTCATATCTTTCAACTTTCTTGGTTTTTAAATTCTCAATTTGCTAAAAGCATCTATGTAGTCATATTAGGGAATTAAGTTTTATTACATCATAAGGAGCTCTGGTAGCATAGTGGTTACGAATTGGGCTGTAAACTGCAAGGTCAGCAGTTCGAAACTACCAGCAGTTATGCGGGAGAAAGATGAGGCTTTCTGCTCCCGTAAAGATTTACAGCCTCAGAAACCCTGTGCAGGGTCGCTAGGAGTAGGAACCGACTCCACGCACTTAACAACAACATATAACTCCAGTGTCTAATGGCTGTTAACTATGTGCATGACATAATTTTTCATTTAAGTGACAAGTGAAAAGATTTGGAGTGTTAGAATCCAGTCTCTTTTAAAAATGAGGTTTCCACCACTTGTCCCATATTCATCTAGGTATATTGTAAATGCTGCACGTATTCATCTAGGTGTATTGTAAGTGTACACTCCTGTGTTCTGAGGGCATCTTGGAGCTACCCCAGACCAGTGGTAGTGGACTGAAAATGTGAGTTCAAGGAGAAACCAGAACTTCATTGCACTTCATTGATAGAACAATGTAGGGTTTCCTGTTAGGGAAGTATTTACTCATGTACTTGAAAAATTGTTGTTGGTGGATATATGTTTGAGCATTTAGATTCTATTTGGATACATTTCAAGGATGATAAGAGATTTTTTCAAAATATCTATTTATAATATTCTAGAAACTACCTTTATGATCACCAGTGGAGAATTTTAGATATTAGAGAGTGCAAGGGGGCGGTGATACATTTTCAATTTTTTTTTTTTTTAAAGAAATATGGGAGTATAGGCATTCCTTCGAGACATTGCAGGCTTAGATCCAGGCCATCACAATAAAGTGAATATGACAAAGGGAGATAGGCAAAGTGTTTTGATTTCCCAGTACATATAAAAAGCTATGTTGACATCATGGAGTCTCTTAATTACTCCAGGTGTGGCACTGTAGGATCAGCACTAGATCTCCAACCACAAGGGCGGTGGTCCGCGGAAAGTTTATACGGGTCGTTTTGAGTCAGAAATGACTCAATGGTACTTAACAACAACAGCAAAGAGTCTATTAAGTGTTCAATAGCATTATGAAAAAGTTGGAAATATTGTGAGAATTACCAAAACGTTACACAGAGACATGAAATGAGCACATGCTGTTGGAAAAGTGACGCCATTTGCTTACAGTAAACCTTCAATTTGTAAAAAAAAAGAAAACTATCAATGAAGTGCAGTGAAATAAAGTGAGGGATGCCTATCCCGAAGCACAATTATGCTTTTTAACCTTTTTGACTGCACCCTAAAGTAAGAAATACATTTCATAACATAACTCAGCACTTGCCAGCACATACGCACACTAAAATATCCAGTGCACCAAAAGAATTAATGAAATAGTAGTTACTCTATAAGATCATCTTTTATTATTATTATTTCATTTCATTTCCTGAAATAAAAACTTCCTATTTTGGCTCACTAAATTCCTGTCCATTAAAGGATTGTTGTTAAGTGCCGTCAAGTTGGTTCAGACCCACAGCGACCCTGTGTTGGTTTCCGAAGAGCAGTTGGTAAGCTTGAACTGCTGACCATGCGGTTCAAATTACTTGGCAGTCCAGCACATTAACCCACAGTGCCACACCAATACTCCATTAAAGGATTGTTGTTGTTGCGAAGTGTCGTGGAGTTGATCCCGACCTATAGCAACCTTGTATAGAGTTTCCGAGGAGCAGCTGGTGAGCTTGAGCCGCCGACCTTGCAGTTAAAACTTCTTTGCTGTCTGGCGTATTAACCCACAGTGCCACACCAGGACTCTGTTATGCCCAGAATTCAGGGTCCCCAAAGACCACCCAGGAGCCGTGTACCGATGCAAATACATAAGGGTTGTTTAATCAAGCTCGAGCCAGGTCTCTAACCTTATCCGACATTTCGGAATAGGGAAAGAGCCCCGAATTCATTGTCTGCAGGGTTTTTTATAGA
>NW_006408528.1:8438740-8451059 GCF_000296735.1 Chrysochloris asiatica | reverse complement strand
ACCAGAGCACTCTCTCCTCCATTGGGTTCGTTAATTCATTGCAGTGGTCACAAACAACTCAGTCACCATACTCACAATTATGGAGTTTATTAGGGAAGCCAAAAGGATACATTGCAAGATCAGAAAGTATTCAGGACACAATTCTTCCAGTCAAGACAGCCTCCCTCTACCAGTGCAACGTAACAAAGCTCTTGTAGAGCTGTTGATAAATGGTCACTGGCCACACTCCTCCCTCCTAATCCTCAGTCTGAAGGCACTCAGCTCTAGCTCTGTGGGTCAGCAAGCCTAGCTTCCCCACTTTAGTGCCTAGAGGCACCCCACTATAAACAAGCCTCCTGCCCCAAGTCGCTCAGCTTGACTTGCTCTAAGAGATGGAAGCCCACCACTCTGGTGCTTTGTTTCTTGGTTCTGCAGCTGCGGTTCCTCTGTCACTCCTCCAGCGTCATAGTTTTCAGTCCCTGTGTCAAGGAGGCTCAAGACACAGGGCATCTCTGGGTCTAAAGGACATGCTCCACTCCCAGCTCTCTCTTCTTGATGACTGTGAAATTCCCCCAAGCCGCTTTCTGAGATGGCTCATTTTATAGACGTTAGAATTCCAGATTTTTACAATCACTATTAGCTCTGTAAATCACTCACAACTGAATCATATCATAATAAGAACATCTCCCACCTTTCTCTTAGTCACCTGGTGGTAGTGGTATGCTGTGGAGTCGGTTCTGACTCACAGTGACTCTTCATAGTGTTTTCCGAGGCTGTAAATCTTGATGAGAGCAGAAAGCCTCATCTTTCTCCCTTGAAATAGCTGGTAGTTTTGAACAGCCAACCTTGAGGTTAGCAGCCCAACTCATAACCACTATGCTACCAGGGTTTCCGAGGCTGTAAATCTTTATGGGAGCAGAACACCTCATCTTTCTCCCGCAGAACTGCTGGTAGTTTCTAACTGCTGACCTTGTGGTTCACAGCCCATTCGTAACCACTACACTACCAGAGCTCCTTAGTCACCTAGCAGGACTAAAATGTTGTTTGGTGGGAATTACAGAAGAGATACTAAATAATTCACTAAACCGCAATAGTTGTCGATCCAATACTCAGCCTTTTGTGAGGTTTCTTTTTTCTTTTTGGTTTGAGCATAAATCAGAGGTAGAAATAAAATGATAAAATTTGTGTGACTAACTTTAATTAATCAATTTCCAAACCATTCTGTGGCACTATTTGTGACCTCAATGTAGATGTCAAACCGTGCTTCCATCTTGCATATCCTTTTACATACACATCTGCATCCCTTCCCCATTGTGGCATTGTAAGGTAAGCACTGGACTGCTATGCACAGTCGGAGTTCAAACCCAGCAGCTGCTCCTCGGAAACCCTACACAGCAGGGGTGGGGAACTTTTTATTTTCCAAGGGCCATTTGGATATTTATAACATCACTTAACACGTGTCTGTCAGTGTGTTGTCCTGTGCTGATTCAAGTGTTGCTGTGATTCTCGAAGCTATGAGACTGATTTTAAATATCAGCAGAGCAAGCCACACGGACAGGTTTCAGCTGAGCTTCGAGATGAAGACAGACTAGGAAGTCTGTCTTCATCTTCAGAATATTTAGTCATTGAAAACCTTATGAATAGCAGTGGAACACTGTCCGGGACAGAATATTGAATATTGAAACATGATGAAGAGCACGAGAATATTGTCAGATATAGTGCTGGAAGTCCCTTAGATTGTAAGGCATCAGAATACGACTGCGGAAGGGCTGCCTCCTCAAAGTAGAGTTGACCATGATGATGCAAATGGAGAAAAGCATTCGGGACCTTCATTTGCTGATAGGGCACAACTGAAAATGAATAGAAACAGCTGTAAACATCCATTAATAATCAAAGCATAAATGTATGAAGTATTAATCTTGGAAAATTAGAAATTGTCAAAAATGAAATGGAACACAAACAAAACTTATCCTAGGCATTAGTGAGCTGAAATGCACTGGTATTGGCAATTTTGAATCTGACAGTCACATGACTTACTATGCCAGAAATGACACAGTGAAAAGGAATGGTGTCATATTCCTTATCGAAAAGAATATATCAAGATCTGTCTTGAAGTACAACACTGTCTGTGGTAGGATAATATGAGTACACCTGCAAGGAAGACCAATTAATTACACTATTATTCAAATTTATCCACCAAACACTAAAGCCGGTGATGATGAAATTGAAGAATTCTACCAACTTCTTCAGTCTGAAATTGATCAAGCTTGCAATCAAGATGTATCGATAATAACTGGCAATTGGAACGCAAAGGTTGGAAACAAAGAGAAAGGATCAGTATTTGGAAAATATGTCCTTGGTGATAGAAACGATGGAGATGGCATGATAAAATTTTGAAAGACCAATGACTTCTTCATTGCAAATACCTTTTTAAAACAACACAAAAGATTATTATATACATGGGTTTCACTAGATATAATACACAGAAGTCAAGTTCACTACATCTGTGGAAAGAGATGATGGAAAAACTCCATAGTTGTTGATAGGTGCTGTCGAGTCAGTACTGACTCATAGTGATCCTATGCACAACATAATGAAGCATTGCCTGGTCCTACGCCAACCTCACAATCATTGCTATGTTTGAGCCCATTGCTGCTGCTACTGTGTGAATCCATCCTGTTGGGGGTCTCCCTCTATTTCTCTGACCCTTCACTTTACCAAACATAATATCCTTCTCCAGGGATTAGTCGCTCCTGACAGATTGTCAGAAGTATGAGTACAACTCCATATCACCAGCCAAAACAAGGCCAAGGGCACACTGTGGAACAGATGGTCAGTTGCTCAGATGCAAGTTCAGTCTGAAGCTGAAGAAAATTTTAAAAAATCCATGAGAGCCAAAATATGGCCTTGAACATATCCCACCTGAATTTACAGATCATTTGAACAACAGATTTGATGCCCAGAAAAGTGTGGGTTGACATCAAGAACAAACAAATACAACAGGAAAGCAAAAGGTCATTAAGAAAACAAGAAACAAAGAAAAGACCAAAATGGATGTCAGAAGAGACTCAGAAACTTGCTCTCCAGTGTAGAGATGCTAAAGTAAATGGAAGAAAAGAGGAGGATAAAGAGCTGAATAGAACATCTCTAAAGGCAGCTCTTATTGATAAAGATCAAAGAGTACAGCCTTCAGTATGGACTGCATCTCAGTGTGAAGAAAACAAAAATCCTCACCACTGGACCAATTAACAACATTCTTATCAATGGAGAAAATGAAGTTGCAAGGACTTCATTCTTTTTGGATCAACCATCAACACTCATGGAAGCAACAGTCAAAAAAATCAAACGATGTATTGCATTAGGTACATCTGCACAAGACCTTTTTAAAGTGTTGAAGAGCAAAGATGTCAACTTGAGGATTAAGGTGTGCCTGACCCAGATTCAGTTATTTTCAGTAACCTCGTATGCATACGAAAGCTGGACAGTGAATAAGGAAGACCGTAGAAGAATTGATGCATTTGAGTTATGGTGTTGGAGGAGAATATAGAAAGTGCCATGGGCTGCCAAAAGACCAAACAGATCTGTGTTGGAAGAAGTGCAGCCACAGTACTCCTTGGAGGCCAGGATGGCCAAACTTCATCTCTCCTACTTTGGACATATTTCAGGAGGGACCAGTCACTGGAGAGGGATATCATGTTTGGTAAGGTGGAAGGTCAGAAAAAAGAGGAAGGCCCCCAGCGAGCTAGATTGGCAGAGTGGCAGCATCAGTGGGCTCAGGCGTGGCAACAATTGTGAGATTAGCCCAGGACCAGGCAGTGTTTCGTTCTGCTCTGTGTAGGGTCGCTATGAGTCAGTATGGAGCTCTGGTAGTGTAGTGGTTACTAGTCGGGACTGCCAACCTCAAGGTCAACAGTTCGAAACTACCAGCGGTTTCACAGTAGAAAGATGAGGCATTCTGCTCCTGTAAAGATTTACAGCCTTGGAAACCCTGTACAAGTCACTATGAGTCGGAACCGACTCCATGGTACTTAACAACAACAACAACAACAACAAAGGCAGATTGAGAAGATCAAGTCAAATATAACAAAATTTGCAAAGACCTGGAGTTAGAAAATCAAAAGGGAATGTGCTCAGCATTTGTCAAGTGGAGGGAACTGAAGGAAAAAATTCAACCCTTGATTTGTAATATTGAAGGATTCTATGGGCAAAATATTAAATGATGCAGGAAGCATCAAACAAAGATGGAAGGAATACAGAGTCACTGTTCCAGATGTTCAAGCATTTCAGGAGATAACATATGATCAAGAGCCAGTTATACTGAAAGAAGTCCAAGGTGCATAGACGGCATTGGCGAAGAACAAGGCATGGAGAATTGATGAAATACAAATTAGTATCTTTCAACAAACTGATGCAGCATTGGTGGCACTCAATTTTATCTATGCCAAGAAATTTGGAAGACAAACTACTTTGCCAACTGACTGTGCGTATTCCAAAGACAGATGACCTAACAGAATGTGGAAATCATCGGACACTATCATTAATATTGCATGCAAGTAAAATTTTGCTAAAGAGAATCCAAAAACGGCTGCAAATGTACATAACTGCCAGATTCAGACAAGGACGTGGGATGAGGGATATCATTGCTGATGTCCGATGGATCTTGGCTGAAAGCAGAGAGTACCACATTTTCCCCTATTTTTTCATTGATGATGACCTCTGTAATTCTGGGATTCACATTTAGGTTTTTAATTCATGCTTTATTGACTACACAAAGCCTTTCGATTGTGTGGATCATGACGAGTTATGGACAACATTGCAAAGAATGTGTATTCTGGAACACTTTAATTGTGTTCATGAGGAACTTGTACATAGACCAAGAGGCAGTTGTTTGAATAGAAAAACAAGGGAACACCCAATGGTTTTAAATTAGGAAATATGTGCATCAGGATTGTATTCTTTCACTATTTTATACAATCTGAGTAAATAATCCAAGAAGCTGGATTATGTGGAGAAAGCATGGCATCACAATTGGAGGAAGATTCATTAACCTGAGATATGCAGATGATTGCTTGCTGAAATTAAAGAGGACTTCAGACATTTACTTATGATGATCAAAGACCACAGCCTTTGGTATGGGTTGCACTTCAATGTAAAGAATACAAAAATCCTTACCACTGGACCAATAAACACATAATATACATGGAGAAAAGATTGAAATTGTCAAAGACTTCAGTTAGCTTGTATCAACCATCAACACTCACAGAAGTAGCAAATCTACTGCACAGGACCTCTTAAAAGTGTTGAAGAGCAAAGATGTCAGTCTGAGGACTAAGGTGCACCTGACTCAAGCCATAGTATTTTCAATAACCTCATATGCGTGTGAAATTGGAAGACCATAGAAGAATTGATGTATTTGAGGTATGGTGTTGGAGGAGAATATTAAAAGTACCATGAACTGCCAAAAGAACAAACCAATCTGTGTTGGAAGAAATACAGCCAGAGTGGTCATAGAGGCCAGGATAGTCAGACTTCTCATACTTTGGACATATTATCAGGAGAGACCAGTCCCTGGAGAAGGATAGCATGTTTGGGAAAGTGGAGGGTCAGAGAAAGAAAGGAAGACCCCCAATGAGATGGATCAGCACAGTAGCAGCAAGCAACAATGGACTCAAAGGTGACAACCATTGTGAGGTTGGCACAGGAGTGGTCAGTGTTTCGTTCTCTTGTGCACGGGGTTGGTATGAGTTGATACCATATCGATGGCACCTAATAACAAGAGCAACATAATTCAATATAAATTTATGTCGCTATGAGTAAAACTCCTAGATTTATTGAATTTTGAGTTCTGCCTGCGCTTGCCTTGGCAGGACCAGAGCAAATAATTTCAAGGGCTTATATGGAGCTCTGGTAGCGTAGTGGTTACGACTTGGGCTGTGAACCGCAAGGTCAGCAGTTCGAAACTACCAGCTGCTCCGAGGGAGAAAGATGAGGCTTTCTACTCCCGTAAAGATTTACACCCTCGGAAACCCTGTACAGGGTCGCTATGAGTCGGTTCCGACTCCACGGCACATAACAACAACAACAACAACAATATGGCCCAGTGGTCAGATATTCCCACCTCTGCTAAACAGGGTCAGAATCACTGTGAGTTAGAACCTCCTCGATGGCACTTAATAACTTGACAATCTTGCTTCTCTCTTGCATAGCCTCTCAGACATCTGTGCCTTTTCCCTATTATGAATGTCAGGACCTACCCACCTCCTCCCCCCCCCCCCACACACACCTAAATAAAAGAACTGGAAAAATCTTTGGATAATCCTAATTATTAGTAGGACATATATTAAAGGAGTTTTTAAAGGTGCTTCATAATATTTTTTTCCTTCACGGGATACTCATGTATCTCTGAAGGTAATTAAAACATTTTTTTTTTTCTGTCCACTTGACCATGCTTTCAGTATTTTTATAGTTTGTTATAAATAAAATACATAATAATGTTATGAGTACTTGTTCCCTTAAATTGTTAGCATGTTTTACTCAGACCTGAGAAAATTAACAGGAAAACAGAGGCTTTGGTACCCACCACTGTCTTGGGGTTTTTGTTAAGCGCCATAGAGTCAGTTCTGACTCAGCAACCCTGCATAGGTTTCTAAAGAGCGGCTGGTGAGTTTGAACTGCCGACCTTGCGGTTCAAACCGACCTTGCAGTCCAGCGTATTAACCCACAGCACCACACCAGGACTTCTACTGTCCGAGCTCCCACTTACCAGAAGGTTGTAGTCACTTGTAGAGCACAATGCAATGTGGCACCGATGCACTGAGTTAAACACTATTCTTACCGTCTCTTAATTATTAAGTCGACTTTAACTTTACTTCCCCCAATTTGTATTTTTTAAAATGCATCATTTTATTAAGAAATAATAAATGCATTTTATGGAAAAACACAACAGTGGTGTAAAGCCCATAATCTTTCAGTTGACAACCAACTAAAAATTTATATATATATTTCTTAACAGTCCTTTCACATAATTTTGATCACCACTTTGTATCTTACTTTTTAATTTATCATTTTACCTGGAATGCATTTCACTTCATTACATAGCTGTCAGTGCTTTTCAATGGTAATGACCGATAGTAGTCCACAAAATAGATTCATTGTTCCCTTATTATTGGACAATTGTTAGTTTCCTATTTTAAAGAACGCCTCAGATACGACTTCTTAACTACCTTGTGTTATTGTAATAGATTAAATACTCAGAAATAGGGCTATGGAGTAAAAATATAGACGCACATTGATAGGTTTGGATACATTTTGCTAAATTGTTTTTTTGTTTGTTTTTTTAAAGTTTTATTATGAATTGAGTGATAGTTTACATAGGAGAACATCGGTTTTACACTCACCATTTTATTGCAGTGATTACAATCTTTGTGCCTCATCATTCAACAGTATTTGCTTCTATTTCTTCTGTTTTGGGGGGGGGTTGCGGATGTACACCAAAACACTCAGCAATATGTATATATAATCATTTAAACTACCAAAGGGCACATTCTGCAAGCTGCCTCCTGACTGCAAGCACACAGTCTTTCTCTTGCCATGAGTCTAGAGTTCTTAGCTGCTATCTCTCCATGTCCGCATCTCTGCCTCCATGACTGGTGTTGTGGCTTTTCTGGGTAGGGTCCCACATTCCGTTAATGCTCTTCTCTATTGATAGTCCTAGGGTCCTCTGTTCCTGGAATGTAAGAGTAACTACTCCCCCCTTTATATTACAAAACTTCTACCTTTACAGTTGCGACAATCGCAATTAGTCATGATAACAATTACTCACTATTGAATCATAACAATCTATTCGCTATCTCCTTTCACCAGACCCATCTAGACAAGATGAAAACTATTCAGTGGGAATTCTGCCTTCCTCCATACACTCTGAAATTACACTCCCTCTTGAAAACTTGTAAGCCAATCACTTCGTGCCTTTATAGCCCCCCATTTTAGGTAGCCAGTGTCTAAGTTGCCTGTCCCTATCAACCCTGTGTACTGAGGGGATAGGATTTCATCCTTCCCTTTCAGATGGTATTTTGAACTACTGCATCCTTTAGTATAGGTCAAATTCATCAAACTGTAGCAATTTACACTTATTTCCTTTATATTTTTTTATCTTCTAGTTTAGTTGTCATCATCAAGCTATTGAAGCTAGGTCAAATGGGTACTATTTGCAAGTTTGGGCATTTGTGTACATCTCCCTTCAATTCGTATCAGCTGGATGCTTCACCCTTGACTCTAGCCCTCTTAGCTGTATCTTTGTCTATGGGCTCAGGAGTCCCCAGGTCTCACCATACTTTGTACCAACCAACCCTTCCTCTTCCCTCTCATCTCCAGGTCAGTGGGGGTGGGGGGGTGGTCTATGGAACATGGTCAAACTCAGCTTATATCTTCATTGCTGCCTTACCCTCACTTCCACTCACCCATAGACCAATGTAGTCACTAGCAATCTTACATGCCTGCTCATGTGTACCCTTTGAGTTTCAATCTTGGAAGAGGGTTTGTCCTGAAGGGACTTGATTGCTTGCTTTGATGGCTCTCTGGTGAATTTGCTTGTCCTTGTAGTAGCTAATCATACTGCCATTTTTGTTTTTTATTTTTATTTTTCCTGCTGGTCTTTCTTTCAAGAAGTGTCTTCTGTTCCTCTAGTGACTCCAGGCTGGTCTGCTTGCCCTTTCAAGTTGGAATGTCCCACTTCAGAAGGTTCTGGATGGGGTTGCTAAATTGTTTTTGAAAAGGTTTTATTACTAGTTTAGAGCACAAGCCGTTGATGGGCGTGCTCTCTTACAGTTATCATTTAAGCTACATTCCAGTTTGAAAGGCAAGATAAAGAGGTTGTTGTTGTTGTTGTTAGGTGCCATTGAGTTGGTACCGACTCATAGCAACCCTATGCACAACAGAACAAAACACTGCCCTATCCCGGGCCAACCTCACAATTGTTGCCACGCTTGAGTCCATCGATGCTGCCTCTTTACCTGCTTTAATATTATTGATTGCAGTGAGGGTAATAATTTTCTATTTGTTTGTTCAGTAGTCACCTCTTTTGTGAATTGTCTGTACATATTTTTTACCTATTTATTATTGGAATCATAGTCTGCATTTCTTCATTTTAATAGTTTATATAAAGGTATTAACTCTTTGCAAAGGTTTTCCCCAAGTTTGTGTTTACATTTTTTATATTTGTGATTTTTTTTTTTAAATGTGTAATTATTTTTCATGCCTACCTTTGTGGTTTCTTGTGTTCCTTCGGTGATGAGACAGTTCACTTCCAATACCCTAAATTCTATAAAACCCTATACAATTTTATTTTTTCTGATTTCCTCTTTGGTTTTATTTTTCTGTTAACTTCCAATGTTTTCCTAGTAAATATTTTTCTGTGGAGTCCAAATTGATGTGTGTTTTTTCCAAAATTGTCTAACACGTAACCCAACTTCATATATTGCTGTTTACCTTGTTGTTGTTAAGTGCCATTAAGTTGCTTCCGACTCATAGCGATCCTGCATAGAATTTCCGAGAAGTGGCTGGTGCGTCTGAACTTGACCTTGCAGTTCAAACTGACCTTGTGGTTGAGTGCTTATCCTACAGCATCACACCAGAAATCGGTTGTCTACCTTAATGGGGAGTTATTTATTTTTTTTTTAGCCTCAGAAAAAGCATTGTTCAGAACCTCCTCAAACATTTGCTGTATATCCTCAGATTCTGCTGCAGGAAATAATTCTCCTCTGAGGAGCACTCTAAGGGACAAAGGAGGATTTTAAGAGGATAAAACCATGTCTCCCATACAAATAAAAACCTTTTACAAATGTTTGCTTTATTCATTAATGCGGAAACCAGTAAAATATTACAGCTGGTTCATAGGGGAATGCAAAGTAACATTACATTTATATAGAAAATTGAATTGAGTTTACAAATGGATGCAAAACTGGTCCACATACACAGGTAGAGTTACAGGACAACAATCAGTGCATTCTACCTAATATTTCTAAGGCCAGAAGTTGCTTGCATGACATTGTCTTAACTTTTGTCTCTTCAGAATTATGAAGTCTCCTAGTCAATGACAAACAGGTGGAGATAATCAGATGAATGAGCTGGCCAGGATATTCAATGAATTTGAAAGCCTTTTGTAAATTTTTGTTATACTGATTAGATTAAGTCTACTAAGCAATTCCAATCCTACATTGAAGGCTGCCTCTTGAAAGCCTAATCCAGTTTGTAGGTGATTTGTTCAATCCTGTACAGTGTTTTGAAAAAAGGACTTGAATTTGTTGATATCATCTAAAAACTAGAAAAAAAATTGCATAATTGGATATCCATTTTGTCTTGAAAACTCAGATTTGGTGACACTGGACCCACAGTCTTGCACTGCAGTGTTTGGAGCTGTGTAAAGGTATTACTGGAGTCCTGGTGTGGCACTGGGGGTTAATGCCCTGGACTGCAAAACTGAGATCTCAAAATAATAATCTCTCCCTCTAAACTTTTATATTTTCCTTTGGATTTTCATGATTTCAGCTAGTATTTAAGTGCTAACAACTCCCAATTCCTGTTTTATTCTTTTCACTATACCTTTTTTTTTTTTTTTTTTACATAGCCCTATTTTTTAATCTGCATTTTAAATATATCCATTTGAAGCAAATATTGTTTCCCCATATCCGATGAAAGGAAATTCATTTTTCTTTTCTAAAACAAAACTTCGTTTTTGTTCTTTACTGTGCTGGGAACCACAAGGTCAGAAGTTTGAAACTACCAGCTGTTCCGTGGGAGAAAGAAGAGGCTTTCTGCTCCCATAAAGATTTATAGCCTCGGAAACCCTGTACAGGGTGCTATGAGTTAGAACCTACTCCACAGCACATAACAACAATAACAACATTCTTATTCATAATATCACTTTCTTTGGTCTCTCAGGCTTGGAACATCAGTCATCTTTTACTGTCTGTATTTGGTAGAGTTGAGAGTCACAGTGTCCTCTTACATATTGCTTGTGGTGTATATCCCATCTTTTCCATTCCAACTTCTTTCCTACTTTAATCCAGTTTCTTAATGTTTGAATTTTACTTTCTTTTCTTGATTTTCTGTTCTCTTTAATCAATGTCTTCAGGATACTGTATTAACTTTAATGTTCAAACTTCTAGAGTACACAATATTCAACAAATACAGATAATGCCACTCTGAATATTCTAACATTTCTCCCACATTTCAGATCCTTGATGAATTTGTAGCTACCTTTCTACAACAATTGAATTTCTACAATCTGCATGGTTCTGATGAAGTCAATGCTTATGCTATCCTTTAAACCGACTGTGTTCTGTGTTCACATCGATACTCCTTACAGCTCCCCTAGTTGGCTCCGTACTCATCTTGCTTAATATCTACACCTTGCCCATTTGGGGAAGTTCAACTCAACCCTACCCGGGCTCTTTTAATTCTTGTTGATTGTTTTCTGGAATGTTTTATACAATTAAGTGCAGTAAAAAATCTTATCTCTCAAGATTAAAGTTAACAAAAGCATGGGGGACCATCTTTTAATTTTTTGGTCTCTCATAGAAGAATCTACTAAACTTAACATCTACATTTTTATTATTTTTTACATAATCAGGCATACTAGATTTATCAGCATACTAGAGAAAAATTCAGATTTAATCATGTGGCAGTATGAAATTTACATGTTGGATTTTTTGGCAAAAACATGAAGGAACACGTGTGTGGAGGTATGCACACATTCATACATACATGCACGCACTTACATATATAATTCTCACTATAGAGTAGAAAGTGACAGTTACATAGATGACTTTTGTCAGGTTGATATACTTACACTAACTAGTAGTCTGCTGAAATTGAAAGGACATGATCCACTGAGAAAGCTAGGTTGCTTTAATCCTTTGTCATGAATAATATTACTAAAAAAGTAAGTCTTAGAATAACAGAAAAAACGAAATATGTTATTGCTCCTTGGCCCTTTCAGAGCAATAGAATCTGCCCATTCAGGCTAGCCCTTTGATATGCACTCTGTGTATACCATTAGAAGTGAATACACTGCCCTTTTAGTTTTCAGTTTCATGTGAATGCATAGAGAAAAGAAGCATTTTGTTTTTTATACAAAGACAGTATTTGTAACCCACACAAAGTGGTTTAAGAGATTTGAGACAGTTTTCTGAATAATTATGAACAAAAACTTTTATCTGACATCTAGAATGTTGTTGTTGTTGTTATGTGCCGTGGAGTCGGTTCTGACTCATAGCGACCCTGTACAGGGTTTCCGAGGCTGTAAATCTTTACGGGAGCAGAAAGCTTCATGTCTTTCTCC
>NW_006408528.1:8423719-8438330 GCF_000296735.1 Chrysochloris asiatica | reverse complement strand
ATATATATATATATATATGAATGGAACCATACAGTGTAAGCTCCTTTGTCTGGTCTCTTTCACCCAGCTTAATTTTTTCAGATTCCATGCTGTAGTTTATAATGGTACTTTGTTCCTTTGTATCACTGAGCAGTAGTATGGATGTGCCACGGTGTGTTTATCCATTCTCCTGTTGCTGGACATTTGACCTTTTTCCAGTTTTTAACTTTTATAAATAATGCTGTTAAGAACATTTATATACAAGTGTGTACATATGCTCTTTTTTTACTTGGGTTTATATCTAGAAACAGAAAGGCTGGGTCACATGATAGCTATGCGATTACTTTTTTAAAAAACTGCCAATCTGTTGTCCAAAATATTTGTGCTATTTTACATTCATACTAGTCATATAGGAGCCCTGGAGGCGTAGTGGGTTATATGTTGGGTTGCTTACCGCAAGGTCAGCAACCTGAGTCCACCAGATACTCCATGGGAGAAAGATGAGCCTTTCTGCTCCTGTATACAAGGTTGTATACACAGCACTTAACAACAGCAACACTGAATAATGCAGTGGCTCCACATAATAAACACTGTACTGCAAACTACAGGATTAGAGGTTCGAGCCCACCGTATACAAGGTTGCTATGAGTTAGAACTGATTCAATGGGCACAGAACCAACCAACAAACTAGCAATATTCATCTTCACGAACACTTGATTTGACCAGTCTTAATTAAAAGATTTTATGAGATATATTGTTGTTATTGTTATGTGCTGTCGAGTCAATTCTGACTCATTCATAGTGACCCTGTATAGGGTTTCCAAGGAGCAGCTGGTGAGCCCAGTGCTTTATCTTTGTATGCCACACCAGGATAGATATATTACTGAGGTTTTTATTTATGCTTTCCTATTGACTAATGCAGGAGTCTGGTGTGGTGCTGTAGGATAAGCATTGGACTACTAACTACAAGGTTGGCAGTTCAATCCCACCAGCCACTCCTTGGAAACCCTGTATAGGGTTGCTGTGAGTTCAAACTAATTCCACAGCACTTAACAACAGCAACACTGAATAATGCAGTGGCTCTACATAATAAGCACTGTATTGCAAACCACAGGATTAGAGGTTCGAGCCCACCAGCTGCTCCATGGGAAAAAGATGAGGCTTTCTGTTCCCGCACAGATTTACAGTCTTGGAAATCCTATACAGGGTTGCTCTGAGTCAGAACTGACTCGACAGCATTTAACAACAACAACAACATTGACTAATGATATTAAGCCTCTTTCCATATAGTTGTTTGCCATCCATCTTCTTTGGTGAAATATCTGTCCAAATCCTTGGCCCAGTTTTTGAGTTTGTACTGGTCACGTAGCTTGAACCTATACTTAACCTGTCTGTTACTTGTTATAGATTATTGCCTGTCCCTGTGGCAAAGGAAAACAGTTTCTTAAAAGCTTCCCTTTGGAAGTGTCTCTTAGTACATTTTATGGGCCAAAGTAAGTCATGTGCCCACACCTATTCCATAGTGTTCACATACTCCTGGAAAGTGGAAAAGGAAATAATTGGTGATCAGCACTGGTCACTACCATGATAGCTAATCAGAAAGTGGATTATATTTTCAAATATTGTATTTGAAATAAATATAAGAAATAGAAATATTTTGTTATAAAATATAGCCATTATAGTTCCAAAATGGTTATTGCTGATTATAAGGAAAGCTTTTGCATTTTATATCTTTCTGTTGGTAGCCGGTGACCTTAAGAGGACATTTTTTTATGAAGTTAATCATTTTTTTCATGGGATTTTCAGTTTAGTGGCATAGTGTTTATAAAATTAATATTGTCTACTCCTTTTCATTATTTTTATTTCTTATTTTTTTCTTGAATCTTTACATTGGCTAGAACTGGATTCCTTACCTAGGTGTCAAAGGATTGTTCTCAGCATTGCAAATCCTTTGAATTGTTGTTGTTGTTGTTAAGTGCTGTTGAGTTAGTTGGTTCTGACCCATAGCGACCCTGTATGGGGTTTACAAGGAGTGACTGGTGGGTTTGAATCACCAACCTTGAGGTTCAAACATACCTTACTGTCCAGTGCATTATTCTGCAGCACCACACACATATAATTGTGCTTTTTCCTAGGGAAATGGTTTCTTTCATCATCTTTTCAAAGGTGTCTGTGCCCCCAAAAGATTAAGGATCACGAGACTAGAACTACCAGAATATTGGCATATTACAATAGTAATTGTGGTTAGCTTTTTTTCTTGCTGATATAATAATAGCAGTATATTCCTGGTGTTTTCATTTCTAAACTTTCCACCCAAGATACACATTCTCTGACAGGTACTGTGTTGGTTCTAGTGTTCCCTTCCCCATCTTTGAGCTATCAGTATGCTTTCTTTCTTCAGGCTACAGTCTGGACTGTGTGCTCTCTAAGGTTTCTATTCCCTTCATCATCAGCTGGGAAGTCCCTTTGTTTCTGCCCTCTGTTGACTCTCCTGTTGCTTGAATCACATGTCTTCTCTCTTAGATTTACCCATTATTTTGGTAGTATGCATATCCAGTACCTTTCTGAGAAAGGTTACAGAGCAGGTAAATATTTTGAGACTGTTTGAAAATGCCTTTGCAAATACTAAATTGATAGCTTGGTTGGAAATAAAAAACTCTTCCACCATTTTGAAGGCATTACTTAATTAGCTTCCAGTGTTGCTATTGAGAAGTTCACTATGTTTCTGAGCATTTTTTTTTTTTTTAAGATGGAAAAAACTTTATTACTTTTGGGTCTTGGGATTACATAGCACATTTGTAGTCTATTGCACACACAGGGAGGTTGTGGCTGGTGTGCCTATCTGGGGAGCAGACTTTATTAGGATTAGAGAATGAGGTGATTGGATTTTCTTGAGGAAAGTGACCATTAGAGTGATCATTAAAGTAGAGAGTCCAGGCATGGTGCTGTGAGTTAATGTGCTAGACTGCAAAGTTGGTTTTAACTGCAAGCTTGATGGCTTAGTCTCATTAGCTGCTCCTTGGAAACCCTATACAGGGTCGCTATGGGTCGGAACCAACTTGATGGCACTTAACAACAACAAAGTAAAGAGGACCTTAATGACATGGACAGAGTTGAGCTTTGTTGATGTGGCATGAATAAATGAAAACATCATTAACAACCAGAATGTAGAATGTACAAAGTATGAATCTAGGATAATTGTAAATCATAAAAAATGAAATGGAATGCATAAAGATCAGTATCCTAGTGACCTTAAGTGAACTTGTACTGGATACTTTGAATCAGACAATCATATGTTCTACTATGCATGGAATGACAAGAGGGATGGCAACTGTATTCATCATTAACAAGAACATTTCTGTGTCTATACTAAAGTACAACACTGTCAATGACAGATAACACAAGGAAGCCTACAAGGAAGACCAGTTAATGCTATTATTAGTCACACTTATGTTGCTGTTGTTAGGTGCCATCGAGTTGGTACCGACCCATAGCAACCCTATGTACAGCAGAACGAAACATTTATGTACCAGCCACTAATGAAAATATGAGGAAATTTAAGGTTTTTACCGATTTCTGCAGTCTGAAAGTGATCAAACATGTAATCAAGATGCATTAATAATTATTGATGATTAGAATGAAGAAGTTGAAAATAAAGAAGAAGCTTCAGCAGTTGGAAAATAAGGCTTTGGTGATAGAACTGACACTGGGGATCTCAGAATTTTGCAAGACCAGTGATGCAGATATGTTTTTAGGAACATAAACAGTCACTATACACGGGACCTCACTGGATGAGATACACTGAAATCGAACAGATTGCATCTGTGGAAAGAGACGATATAGAAGATCAATATCATCAGGGCCAGGGACCAACTAAGGAACAGACCATATATTACTCAGGTGCAAGTTAAAGTTGAAGCTGAGGCTAATTAAAACAAATTCATAAGAGCCCAAATATGAGGGTAAGTATATTCCACCTGAATTTAGAAACCATCTTAAGAATATATTTGACACATTGAACACTAATGACCAGATGAGTTGTGGGATGACAACAAAGACTTCATACTTGAAGAAACCAAAAATCATGAAGAAGACAGGTAGAAAGAAAACCAAAATGGATGTCAGAAGAGACTTTCTGAGTACTTTTGACTTAAGTAGGTTCTTCTTATTATTCCCAAATATTATACATTTTCACCATGTGCCTTGGAGATGCATTCTTTACTTACTCTATTGATGATTTCCTCCACTTACTTTTTTATTTTCTCACTTTTTTGGAACTTTGGAATGATCTGCTAATTCCCTTATATTTCTCCTAATTTTGTTTCTTCTTTTGTGTAACTTTTAGAGCTATCCTGTACTTTATATTCTTTGTTGATTAAAAAAAATTCAGTAATGTTCAATTTTCAATCACTCCTTTAAAAAATTCTGAGTATGAATCATATAGTTAAAAAAATAATTTATTTTTTGCTGTTATTGAGAATTTACACTGTAGAACTTATACCAGTTCCACAATTTCTACCTGTGCAATTCAGTGATGCGGTTACATTCTCCAAGTTGGGCAGCTAGTCTTACCCTCCTTTTCCAAATTGTTCTTCCCTCATTCATAAGCTTGTTGTTGTTGTTGTTGTTAAGTGCCATCGAGTCGGGTCCGACCCATAGCGACCCTGTACAGGGTTTCCGAGGGTGTAAATCTTTACGGGAGTAGAAAGCCTCATCTTTCTCCCGCGGAGCGGCTGGTAGTTTCGAACCGCTGACCTTAAGGTTCGCAGCCCGATTCGTAACCACTACGCTACCAGAGCTCCTTCATTCATAAGCTTACTGTCTCTATAAATTGTTATCTATTCTTTTGAGTTGCTCTTGTCAATTTGATGTCATAGAAATACTTCTTAAGAGACCACAGTACTCAAAGCACTTCCTCTGATAGTCAAGCTAACTATTATTTGGTTTTAAGAAGACTTCAGGGGATATTTTTTGTTTAAGGCTTAAGGTTTAAAGATTATCTCAGGGCAGTGGTCTAGGGGTTCAGCTAGCTTCATGGTTCCAAAAGATCTGGATCCCATAATTTGAAATTCTGCAGAAATGCCTGCATTTTCTCCCTTTTGATCAGGATTCTTTTATAGAATCTGTGATCAAAATGTTTAGGAATGGTAGCTGTGAAGCCTGAACAAAGTTAATGATAGTTTTGAGATGTTCTAGGAGTGAAAGAGGAGCCCTAATGTGGTGCTGTAGGATCAACACTGGACTGCTAACCACAAGGTTTGTGATTCAAACCCACCAGCCGCTCATTGGAAACACTCTACAGGGTTGGGTTGCTATGAGTCAGAACTGACTCCCTAGCATTTAACAACAACAATGACAGGAGTGAAATGGAGCACAAGGGCCAGAGGAGGGTGTATCATCATTCTGTGTCTCCTATAAAGGTTCATTTTTTTATTGTTAAGTGCAGTCAAGTCAGTTCTGACTTGTAGCAACCCTGTATAGGGTTTCCCAGGAGCTGCTGGTGAATTTGAACTGAGGACTCTGTGGTTCACAGTGTAGTTCACACCAGGAGCCCAAAGTTTCACTACATCTCCTAATTTTCAATGTAGCATCTTTGTACGTAGGTGTTCTTGGTTTGAGTACCTCTTTCTTAATGTCGCCAGAAAGTAAACATCTAGGCTCCTTCTGGGTTGGTAAGGAGCAGCTGACAGACCATATAAAATGGGGAAGGAGACTCGGGGTCTTATTTTTTTAAAATAGATTGTACATGTTTTAAATTAATCCTCCTCTTTTTTGACCCACCTGTACTCCGCTGTGGGTTAATGCGCTGGACTGCAAGGTCGGTTTGAATTGCAAGGCTCGCTGTGGGTAGCAGCTGACTTGACAGCACTTACAATAACAACAAACACTCCCACTTTGGAGTCCACCATACCAGTGATCATAAAGATGGTACAGGATCAGGCAACATTTCATTCAGTTGTACATAAGCAGACAACAACTAGCAAAAGTAGTATCCTTCCACTTTATGAGGTTCCTGGTGCCTCTAATTCCTGACCATTTCTGGCATTCTTGTGTGATTCCTAGATTCGACTTGCTCTCTGTATTCTCATAACTGGCTAAGATCTCCACCTTTTCTCTTAGTAATTCACGTAGTTGCTTTAGAATTTTCTTTTTTCTTTATTGTCATTTTCTTTGTCTGTGGGGACTTAAGGTTTTTTTAAACCCCTTTTCTGTGAGGGATCAGAAATAAATGTACATTGCATGGGTTTCTTTATCATATCCTGTTACTTGTTTCACCTTGGTTCCTTGTTTTTTTTTTTTTTTTTTTTTCTTTCCCTTTTACTATTTAACCTAATCTGATTTTATTCAGGGATTCAAACTGGTTTAGTTATGGCCAGTGAAGCAAAATCAGAACAGACCACATTAAAAAAAAAAAAAAAAAAAAATGGAATGAAGCAGAACGACAACTAAAATGGGGAAAATTACATGTTGAAGGCCGGGAATGTGAGACTTGGACCTTTCAGGCCCCTGATGGGGGAGATAGGACTATGACCAGAGTTGTAGAGAGTGAGACACACGCAAAGCGGCATGGTCAGCTGCCGTCCTCGATGGAGGCACTCTGCTGATCCAGAGATTTGATTGCTATGTAACACACACAGCTCTTGTTTTCTAAGAGGGAGATTAGGTTTCTAGCAGAGCATTGAACTGTAGTTTTTCTCATTCCAGCTATCTTTCTGTTTCACCCATATTTAACAAATTTGAGTCTATTCTGATTTCATTCTTTGGTCTTGATTAAACTGGTCCAAGGTTCTATTTTGTACCAGTTTCAAAGAGGCATGTCCACTTGTATCCTAATAGAATGCTAAACTATTTTCAGGCATATCTTTTGGATCCAAACTATATTTATTGAGGAGTCCAAATGCTGTTCCCTTTCCTTTATACTGGAATATTTTATATTTCATATGCCTTGTTTGTGTCTTCCTTCTCTTTTCAGTGTGAAATCTATCACCAAATAGGAGAAAGACATGGCAGTCCGCTTCTGTAAAGGTTTACAGCCTTGGGAATCCTACAGGGCACTTCTACTCTATCTATTGGGTTGCTACGAGTTGGAATAGACTTCATGGCCAAGGGTTTCGTTTTTTGGTTTTCATGTCGTAACTCCAATTTCGAAGAAGCAGAAATGAAGCTTCAAGCGCCATTTACCCAGTATTTGTGGGAATTTCTGGGTTTATCTTTTGACACCTATAAAAGGTTCATGTTTTTAAGTTTGGTAACAATTCCTAAGAGTTGTTATTTATTGTTATTCAGTCAGTTCTGACCCATAAACACACACTGTATGTGTGAGAACTGCTCCCTATAGGGTTTCCAAGGCAGTTTGCCAGGCTTCTGAGGTGCCTGTGTGGGTTTGAACTGCCAGGCTTTTGGTTAGTAGTCCAGTCCTTAACTATTTGTGTCACCCAATGCTATCCTTATGTTGAACATTTTACTTAATAAAAAGTACTATTGTTACAGTTTCATTTGAATTTGATGTTTACAGTGTTTGTGTTTCAGACATAAACAGCTGTGGCGGCAGCAGCAACAGCGATGTTTCACTTCTTCAGAAAACCGGTGGAATCCAAAAAAACCCCTGTGCCAGAGAGAGAAACAGATGGATTTGTCCTGTTAGGTGAGTCTTTTTAAGAAACAAGATCGTAACTACTTGAATTATTTTTTCTTAGAAAATTACTTGACAATTGTTTGCATTATTTAAGAATCATTTCTTACTAATTTCAGAATTGATTTACGAGGGCAAGTCAAAAAGTATTGCTAGTATGGTTTCAGTTGATACATATTTATTCCAAACAGAATGTGTTTAAACATGTCTCTGCAATCATTGGGAATCAGACAAATTCTCTAAGTCTTAGTCTCACGTGTCTTAGTCTCATTGATGTTGTTGTTAAGTGTCGTCGAATTGGTTCCAATTCATAGTGACTCTCTATAGGGTTTCTGAGAAGTGGCTGGTGGGTTTGAACCACTGACCTTGTGGTTCAAATTGACTCCAGAGCTTATCCCACAGTATTACATCAGGACTCCTTAGTATCATTGTTGTTGTTATTAAGTGCAAACGAGTTGGTTCCGACTCATAGCAATCCTGGATAGGGTTTCTGAGGAGCGGCTGCTGAGCTTGAACCGCCAACCTTGCAGTTCAAATGGCTTTCCAGTCTGGCGCATTAACCCACAGCGCTACACCAGGACTCCAAGAAACAAAAAACCCGCCCAATCAAAACAGTTGCTTCTGACGGTAATCTTCAGGGGTAGTTAATTTCAAGGCAGAGAGGTCAGTTCTGACGTTGTGGTTGCTGTTCTTGGCAACTCCAAAGGGGTAATTAATGTCGGTACATTTTCTTGAAGGGTGTACAACTAGGTATTATTAGGAAGAATTTTTCAAGAATTGAAAACTGCATTGGTAGGAAAAGATCAGGAAAATTGCACTGAGGAATTTTTACCCCTATTAAGACAGTGAACCTTCATTCTTCAAAGGTAGCAAGAGCTGTCCTTGGAGAATTTTGTTGAGAATCCTTACCCCATCTACCCTATAACCCTGATCTTGACCTTTCAGATTTCTTTTTATTCTCCAAACTCAAAGAATATTTTAAAGGAACTTGATTTGAATCCCTTGAAGATGCCCAAACTGCCACTTTTATGTAGTTTAAATGGGAAAATACAGAATTTTTTGGGGGAATGGTTAGAGAGACAGGAACAAGCTTTCAGAGGTGAGTAGATCTAGATGGGAGATATGTTGAGAAACAGTAGCTTCACATTTTAATATTTTGCAGCAGTACTTTTTGACTCACCCTTCTATGTGACTTTATTCCATGAGGCTCTAGCGCTGTTTCCCTCTCACCTCCTGAATTCATCTCACTAGCAGAAATACCTCAGGGCTGATTCAGGTGTCCTGTGAGTTTCTGCTTCCTTAGGAATTGCACGACAGATTCTTCTCTCAGAAATCCACTGCAATCAAGCCTGGGTTTCCAAACTGTTTTACATTCTTTGTTTTAAAACTTCTCCGTCATCTTTTTTTTTGGGAAGCGGAGGTGGTAGTGGTGGGTGTATAGGAGTGAGGGTTAGAGTTTGGGACTATGGTTAGGTCTTGGCTAGGCCTAGGACTACATTTGTTGTTAGGGTTATAGTTAGGACTAGGATTACTGTTAGGATAAGGGTTGAGCTAGGGCTGGGAGTAAGACTTTCCCAGTACCATTCAGGGTTGAGTGGGGTCAGTGCCATCTCTTGTGCCAAATGTCCAGCAGTTGGGCAGTCATGGTGAGGAATTCCTTCCAGGGTGGTGATTTAATATGAAGTGCAACCGATGCTGCATCCTTGCTCAAAGGATCCAAGACAGGTCCCCAGATGGCGGCTGAGGCTGCCTTGTCTCGTAGCGGGTTCATCTGCTGATGTGTGTTTCTGTTCAGCCCCATTTCTCTCCAGGTGCAAAGCTCTACCTTTTCACTTTATTTTTAAATGAAAAATCCATGCCCCCCTAGTATTCTGTGCTAGTGTGGATGATATCAACTAGGATCATTTCCTGGCTGGCCTTTACTCTTTTCTTTTTCACCACACCTGCCTGTCATCTGCCTCAGAAGCACCTTTGAGGTACCATAGTAGAGTAGAGATAACACTGTGTGGGTTTGCTTCCTGGCTCCACAGCCAGGTGGCTTTTCCACTGTGGGCAAGTTACTTCACCTCCTAGGGTGTCAACCATCTCACCTTTGAAATGAGAATGATTAGAGCAACCTTCTGAAGTGGTAGTATTATATCCCCATTTACAGACAAGAATTTTTATTGTTATTCTTTAAAAATATTAAAAAACAATAACAACAACCAAAAAACCTGATGTCAGCTCCATGCTGCAGAGGTCAGCTCTTAAGATTGCTCAGACTAATTCCACATTGCCTGTGTCCTAGCCAGAGCACTTAGAAAAGTTCTTGTGTCTAAATGCAATTGGGGTTTTGTGTTGTAGCTTCAACAGGATGTAGGGGCAGCAGCTAGCCTTCCTATCTGCGTCCTCCTCCTTTTTTTAGTAGTAGGATTTTAATCTTGACATTTGGCCACTTTGTAGTTAGAATAAGTTATAAGAAATTGTGATGACGTTTCTGACCAGTGGGATAAAAGAAGCAACAGGCTGCAGCTTCTAGTCAACCTTTGAGAAACAAAGCTGGTGTGTGCCTCTCCCCCACTCCTCACCACCTCCTGCATCCTTGAGTGTGCATATGATGATTTGGCGGAGCTCTAGACACCGTTTTAGAGCCTGAGGTTGAGGGCGCATTGTGAGGATGGCAGACGAGTAAGCTGGGAGGAGCTGCCAAAGCCATGCCATGCTTTCCTCTGAACTTCCTTATGGGAGACAGGGATCCACTCCCAGTGCTTTGTCACTTTCAGTGAATCAGACCCTTGTATTGGTTGTTGTTGTTGTTGAGTGCTGTGGAATTGGTTCCGACTCAGAGTGACTCTGTATACAATTTCCAAGGAGTGGCTGGTGGTTTTGAATCACTGACCTTGCGGTTTGTAATCCAGTCCTTTTCCTAAAGTGCCACACTCAAACCAGCAATCATTCATTTGCTTGCTGGGTTATTTTGAGAAAGCCATGTATCATTTCAGCTTTGTTTTCCTTACCCATGAAATGTTACTAGTATTCTAAGATATAAGCCTTGTTTTCCTCATCCATGAAATGTCCCTAGTATTTAGACCCTTTCTAGTTTATCTTTCCAATATAAATTGATAAGAGTTGGTTGTTGCATTTTTAAGAAATCATGGAAATCTCCCAAACTTTTCAATTTACTAAAATATTTTTAAATGTTGCTAAAAACTCCAATCTTATTGATGACATTGAGATTGGAAGGGTATATATTGTTTGGTTAGTAGAAAAAAATACTTAAACAGTTAGTACTATTTAGAAAGAAAATACAAAGAAAGATCCTGATAAATTATTAGGGTTGTAGTTAATTGTCTTAAAAAATAGGATGCTAACTTCTTTTTTTTAGCACAAGGACCTCTGATATCGTAGTGCTTATAGGGTGGGCTGCTAATCTCAATGGCAGCAGTTTGAAACTACCAGAAGTTCTTTAGGAGAAAGATGAGGCTTTCTGCTCCTGTAAAGATTTACAGCCTGGGAAACCTATATAGGGTTGGTATGGGTCAGAACCAACTCGACAGTACTTAACAACAACAACATACTTTAGCACAGAATTTACATATCGTATATCTACTTAGAGGAGCCTTGGTAGCTTAGTGGACTGAGTTGGGCTATTAACTGCAAGGTCAGCCATTCAAACTTAGGAACTGCCGCGTGGAAGAAAGATGAGGCTTTACGCTCCCATAAGAATTGACAGTCAGAAACTTTATTCAGGGTTGCTGTGAGTCAGCACAGACTCCACAGCACACCACCACCACCAGCACCGTATTTACTTTAG
Organism: Chrysochloris asiatica; assembly: GCF_000296735.1. Lineage (NCBI taxonomy): Eukaryota > Metazoa > Chordata > Mammalia > Afrosoricida > Chrysochloridae > Chrysochloris > Chrysochloris asiatica. The sequence continues at coordinate 8,426,925 of NW_006408528.1, read as the reverse complement.
TTCCATTTAGAAAATATCTTTTAATAGGTCAAATGGTAGATATAAACTAATTTAAATGCTTTTATTAACATGGCCTCATATTTGCACACATGTATTTTGGTTAGAATGTATTCCACATAATTTTTTTTTGTCTTGTTTATAAGCAAATAGTAGATAAGTATATATCATTGTTTGTTTGTATTTTCCTAAGGAAGCCTGGGGTGCAATGGTTAAGTGCTCAGCTGCTAACCAAAAGGTTTGTGGTTTGAACCCAGGATCTGCTTGTGAGAAAAAAGATCTGGCAATCTGCTCCCAAAGATTTATAGCCTAGGAAACCCTACGGGGTAGTTCTGCTTCGTCTTACATCTTATAGGGTTACTATGAGTGGAACTCAACTTGATGGCATGCAGCAACGTATTTTCAGAGTTAATAAATAAAGACTTAGAAACATGATTATGTTTATAGCAACAACTTCTTATCAATATGGATGCTGTAGAATTTGTTAGATCATCACTTTATGTGTCCTTTACAACCTATTTCAGAAAAGGTCAAAGTTAATGATGTTGTTCACAGTATAAATTATCTATTTTTTTTTTCCACTTGAGAATAACTTTTCCCTAAGGCAAACTTTCCATGTTATCACAGATAGGCTTTAGATCAGATTTGCTAGAAGGCATGACTGAGTTGAGGGCATGAACTTGCCAGCACTTGGAAGTAGAGCCTAGGCACTTCTGTTGACCATAGGAGATGATAGGAATATCTGGAAGGTTCACATACAATTAGCTTACGGTTAGATGGAAAACTGTTTCCCATTAAGGTTTCCAAAGCAAAGTCTTTGTAATACATCAATGATGCTGAAACAAACAAAGAACAACAACAAAAAAGCAAGGTTAAAAAGAAAATCCAGAAGATCTCGTAGAAAGACATCCTTTACCTTGTGTTCAGTTCCTATTCACATAAAAAGGTAAAAGCTATGCCTTCATTCAGTAATGAAGTTGAAGTAATCCTCCAGGGTACTCACTTTACACACAAACAAATTGCAGTTTTCAATTGCATCACTGGGTGGCGATTTTTCTTAGTGTTATACTACTGTTCAAAAACCCAGCAGACATGGTACTGTTTGTAATTACCAGGGTTATCTTCTGTTAGGACATGTTTAATTGTACTTTTAAGACATCATCCTGTAAGTTGATTACAAACTTACTACTATAGTGTGCAACCTCATAGTTACGTTAAATTAGGGGAAAAGGCCTCGATTGCCTACATGTTGGCTTAAAACTTCTTCTGAAATGAAGAGAAAGGCATAAATTAGCTTATTGCATTATAGCAGAAAGAAGGGAAAACAAAATGAAAAGGCTGTAGTGTATTGTATACAAAGGCGTTCTTTGGGTTTCTATTACTCTGTGATCACTAATGTTGTCGGTCAGAGGGCGAGCACAAGTTTGGAGCTGACAATGAAGTGGACAGCTGTTACAGAGAGGAAAGGGACTGGGTGGCAGCGGAACAGAAATCCACCCGGACTTTCAGAATATGCAGGTGCTACTAAAAGGTGTTGTTAAGTGCCGTCTCGCTTCCATTAAGCCAACTATTTTATTTTAAAATGTTTAATTTTAATTTAGATTTTAATAATTCACAGCAACTTGGATTTCATCTTTTAAGTACTGATGTTGAAATATTCACTTTAGTCTAACCTATTTTCTAGTGTAAATGGTAAATCAGATTTTGAACAGTGGTAGGCTATTTTACAGAACATCTCCTGCTGAACTCCTCATTCTAAATCAGTCAAACAATGTATAAACACTTCAATTACACTCATCTTTTTAAATGGAACTTTTAGGTAATCTTTTCATCTCTGTATTCTCTCTTTTAATCAAGAATGGAAACTTAGCTGTGTTCAGCAAAAATCCTCATTCCAAGAACTGAGGAACAGTAAATCACTTTAATTCTGCTTCAGGTAGAAGGTTTTAGTTAAAACAACAATGACAAGAACTAAATGGGCCTTCAGCATGAGCAGCCTATTTTTACTCTTTATTCTTAAACAGGAAGTCCTAGTGTGGTGCTGGAGGTTAAATACTTACTTGTCTGCTAACTGCAAGGCTCCTTAGAATCCCTATATAGGGTTGCAGTGAGTCGTAATAGACTTGATAGCACTTAAAAACAACACTCCCGCAACAGAAGTGTACTAAATCTTTCTAAAAATAGAGTGTGTATGGATTAAAAAAGCAGTCCACCCTATTGAAATTCTTTTTGCTTATGTATTGTGAGTTGAATCAAAAGAGTTGAGCAGAAATTTTAAAGTGTGGCTAGAGATGACTCTGTTAGAGATACACTGGACTGCTAACCACAAGGTAGACACTTTGAGCTCACTAGCCACTCTGCGGTAGAAAGATGAGGCTTTCTGCTCTCAAAAAGATTTACAGCCTTATGAATCCTATACAGCATTGGTATGAGTCGGAACTGATTCCACAGCACTTAACAACAACAGGAGAAGACAAAGTAAATTATTATAATGAAATGTCATAAAGACCTGGAGTTATAAAATCAAAAGGGTAAAATATGCTCAGTATTTCTCAAACTAAAACAACTGAAGAAAAAATCAAATCTTGACTTGCAATATTGAAGCAAAATTTGCAATATGAGCAAAATATTGAGTGATGCAGGAAGGACAGAAGGAAAATGGAAGGAATACACAGTTACTATATGAAAAATAACTCATCAGTGTTCACCAATTCAGGAGGTAGCACATAATCAAGACCTGATGGTACTGAAAGAAAAAATCCAAGCTTCACTGGAGGCATTGGGGAAAAACCAAGCTCCAGGAATTGAGTGACTACCAGTAAATGTGCGTCAACAAATGGATGCAATGCTAGAAGCACTCATTGATCTATGCTAAAAAATTTGGAAGACAGCTATGTGGCCAATTGACTGGAAGACATCCACATTTACACCCATTCCAAGAAAAAGTGATCCAGCAGAATGCAGAAGTCATTGAACAATATGTAATACGCAAGAATTCTGTGGGCAAAATATTGAATGGTGCAAAAAGCATCAAAAGAAGATGGAAGGAAGACACAGAGTCACTGCACAAAAATAAATGGTTGCTGTTCAACAATTTGAAGAGGTAACATATAATCAAGGAGCTCTGGTAGCGTAGTGGTTACGAATTGGGCTGCGAACCTTAAGGTCAGCGGTTCGAAACTACCAGCTGCTCCACGGGAGAAAGATGA
>NW_006408528.1:8351513-8423619 GCF_000296735.1 Chrysochloris asiatica | reverse complement strand
GAACCAATGGTACTGAAGAAAGAAGTCCAAGGTGCATTAGATGCATTGGCAAAGTACTAGGCTCCGGGAATTAATGGAATCCAAACTGAAATCTTTCAACAAACTGATACAGCACTGGAGGCACTCACTCATCTATGCCAACAAATTTGTAAGACAGTTACCTGGCCAATTGAGTGGAAGTGATCCATATTTGTGCACATTCCAGAGAGAGCTGACCCAATGGAATGTGAAAATCATTGGGAAATATTATTAATATCAAGTAGCAAGTAATGTTTTGCTAAAGGTAATTTAAAAATGACTGCAACAGTACATTGACAGAGGACTGCCGGAGGTTCAAGCCAGATTTAGATGAGGATGTGCAATAGGGATACCATTGCTGAAGTCAGGTGGATCTTGGCTGACAGCAGACAATACCAGAAAGATGTTTGCCTTTGCTTTATTGACTATGCAAAGGCTTTCAACTGTGTGCATCATAACAAGGTATGGAAAATATTGCAGAAAATGAATATTCTGGAACACTTAATTGTGCTCTTGAGGAACCTGTTCATAGACCAAGAGGCAATCATTCAAACAGAACAGGGGGGTCACTAAATGGTTTAAGATCATGAAGTATTCACCAGAGTTGTATGCTTTCACCATACTTATTCAATCTGTATGCTGAACAAATAATCTGAGAAACTGGATTATATGAAGAAAAATGTGGCATCAGGATTTGAGGAAGATTTAATAACAACCTGTGATACGTAGATGATACAAATTTGCTTTTTTGAAGATGAAGATGACTTAAAATATTTACTGATCAGGATCAAAGACTGCAACTTTTGGTATGGGTTGCACCTTAATGTAAGCAAAACAAAAATCCTCACCACTGGACCAATAAATAACATCATGATAAATTGAGAAAGATAAAAGTTGTCAAAGACTTCATTTTGCTTGGGTCCACGATTAACCCTCAAGTAAGTAGCAGTGTAAGGCACACATTAGTCTTTAAACATGTATACATGTCTTGTGCAGCAGACATGTATATGAGGCTACTAAAAATACCATGGCTTGTGTAAGGCACACATTAGTCTTTAAACTAACAGTTTTGCTCTTGAACACTTTAAAGGAGGTCTTGCACAGCAAATTAGTCTAATGCAATATGTTGTTTGAGTTTTTCATGGCTACTTCTTTGAGGGTTAATCGTGGACCTAAGTAAGACTTTTTTTAAAGTGGTGAAGAGCAAGAGCAAGGATGTCAGCTTGAGGACTAAGGTGTGCCTACCCAAGCCATGGTATTTTCATTAATCTCATATGCATGCAAAATCTGGACAGTGAATAAGGAAGACCATAGAAGAATTGATGCTTTTGAGTTGTGGTGTTGGAGGAGAATATTGAAAGTACCCTGGGCTGCCAAAAGAACCAATAGATCTGTGTTGGAAGATCCACAATAAATACTGATGGAATCAGTAGTCAAGAAATCAAATGATGTATTATATTGGATAGATCTATTGCAAAAGATCACTTTATAGTATTAAAAATCAAAGATGTCACTTTGAGGACTCAGGTGCACCTGACCCAAGCCACAGTATTCTCAATCACTTCATTTGCATGTGAAAGCTGAGCTGTGAATGAGGAAGACTGAAAAAGAATTGATGCCTTTGAATTGTGGTGTTGGCAAAGAATATTGAATAGATCACGGACTGTCAGAAAAACAAACAAATCTGTTTTGAAAGAAGTACAACCAGAATGCTCCTTAGGCGCAAGGATGAGGAGACTTTGTCACATGTACTATGCCCATGTTTCCAGGAGGGACATGTTCCTGAAGAAGAACATCCTGCTTGGTAAAGTAGGGCATCATTGAGACTGAGCCCATAGATTGATGCAGTAGCTGCAGTAATGGGCTCAGAGAATTGTGAAAGTAGCTCAGGTCTAAGTGGGGTTTTAGTCTGTTGTACATTTGATCACTATGAATGGGAACCGACTGGATGGTACCTAACAACAATTGAGATCCAGAAAAATTCAAATTACGTTTAATTTACTTAGTGAGTCTTTGTGCTTTTATTCCTGACCTTTTAAATTTAAAGCAAGTATGCCAAGATTTTTCAGATGGCTTCATTATGTACAGGCAGTCCTTGGATTATGAACAAATTATGTTCCTAAATCTAATTTGTATATAAATTGGAACAGTTAGGTACAGTTCATATTTATGTTAGTTAGTCAAATGCTTGCCTTGTCAAATGTTCAGTGTTTTAGTATTGTCTTAGTATATAGTGTACTTTTATGCATGAAAAAATAAACACTTCCAGACATCTTTAACATAATAATACAGTAATTATACGAATAATGTTTTGATGCATGTTGTAAAGTAGTATCCATTTGTTATTACAAAGCGTTGTATGTATCTCAAAATTTAATACAATAGGCTTCTGGGGAATTAATTCCTAGCTACGGGTATATTTTCCCGTAAGAAATATACAGTTGTATGTAATGGAAGATCAAAGACTACAGTCTTCAGTATGGACTGATTGTGCCTCAAAGTACAGAAAACAAAAATCCTTCCAACTAGGCCAATAAATGACATGATGAAGCACAGTAGTTACGAGTTGGGCTGCTAACCTGAAGGTCAGCAATCCGAAACTACCAGGTGTTCCATTGGAGAAAGATGAGGCTTTTTGCTCTTGTATAGATTTACAGTCTCGGGAACCCTATGCAGGTTTACTATGAGTCGGAACCATCTCCGTGGCACATAACTAACCAAATGGAGAAAAGATTGACATTGTCAGAGATTTAATTTTGCTTCGATCCACAACAAACACTCATGGAAGCAGCAGTCAGGAAATCAAATTATGTATTGCATTAGGCAAATCTGCTGCAAAAGACTTCAGTGTTAAAGAGAAAAGGTACCAGTTTGAGGACTAAGGGGCATGTAACCCAAGCCATGGTAATATCAGTCACTACGTATGTATGTGAAAGTTGGACAATGATTAAGGAAGACTGTAGAAGAATTTATGCATTTAATTAATTGATGCATTTAAAAGACTATAGAAGAATTGATGTATTTAAAAGAATTGCAGAATATTGAAAGTACTGTGGACTGCCAGAAGAACAAGCAAATCTGTGTTGGAAGAAGTACAGTCAGCATGCGCCTTAGAAGCCAGAGTGACCAGACTTCTTTTCTCATATGTATTATCGGGAGGGACCAGTCCCTGGAGAAGGGCATCATGTTTGGTAAAGTGGACGGTCAGCAAAAAAGGAAGACCTTCAGTGAGATGTATTCACACAGTGGCAGCAACCTTGGGCTCAAACATAGCAATTGTGAGGGTGGCACAGGACTGGGCAATGTTTTGTTCTATTGTACATAAGATCGCTATGAGTCAGAACCAACGCAATGGCACGTTACAACACTATCATGTGTACATCGGAGACTATTTAACTTAAAAATGTGATGAGGAGATTTTATATTAGTTATTTGACTTAAAGTTTAATATTATTGGATTCTGTTGAAGAAGCAAATAAAGGAGGCTGAACCATATGTAAGTCAATTGTACACAAATATTGCATGGTTTACATTGGAGGACAGTTGGAACCTAGCCAGTGACACCATGGAAGAAAGGCCTCCTGATCTCCTTCCTATGATTGCAGCTGAGAAAACCCTATGGAGCAGTTCTCTGTAACACATGAGATTCCCACCACTCTGTCGGGTGCTCTGGCTCTCAGTTCTCCTGCTCCTCTGCTACCCTTTCAGTGCCACAGCTTTCTGTCCTTGGGTCAGGGAGGAAAGCCCAGGGATCTTGGGGCCTAAAGGACACACTTCACTCCTGGCTCCTCTTTCCTTGATGGTAGTGAGGTCCCCCTGCTGCATCTCAGATGGCTCTTTGTATACCTGGCAGAAAGGAAACAATGCCCAATCACAATTAGTCCTGTTAACAATTACTCATGACTGAATCATAGTTCGTCAGCAGATTCCGTCACCTTTTCTTACCCAGATCCACCAGGTAGAAGTTGTTTGGTTGAAGTTTACAAAGACTAGGCTAGAAGAGACATTAAATAATTTAGGTTTTGGGTTGTAGCTTCAACATATTATAGGGGCAGCAACTATCCTTAATATAATCTTCCTCCTCTTTTTTTTTAAGTAATATTTTAATCTTGACATTTGGCCACTTTGTAGTTAGAATAACAGTTATATGGAATTGTGAAGTTTCTGACCAGTGGGATAGAAGAAGCAACAGGCTGCAGCTTCTAGCCAACCTTTGAGAAACAAAGCTGGTGTGTGCCTCTCCCCCACTCCTCACCACCTCCTTCATCCTTGAGTGTGCATATGATGATTTGGCGGAGCTCTAGACACCGTTTTAGAGCCTGAGGTTGAGGGCGCATTGTGAGGGTGGCAGATGACTAACCAAAGCCATGCCATGCTTTCCTCTGAACTTCCTTATGGGAGACAGGGATCCACTCCCAGTGCTTTATCACTTTCAGTGAATCAGACCATTGTATTGGGACTGAACTGGAAATCATTCATTTGCTTGCTGGGTAATTTGAGCAAACCATGTATCATTTCAGCCTTGTTGTCCTCATGTATGAAATGTCAGTAATATCATGGTTTTTCATTCCATTGAGGAGATGAAGCAAGAGAGCACTATACACAGATTTCTTCATTGAGAAAAGTGAGTATAAAGAAGTTTAATCCACTTGTTAATTCTCTTCAGTTTAGCAGAGGCCCTATGAAATGCTTAGAAGAATTCTGACACTACTTGTAGGCTCAGCTGGAAAGAATGTTGTCATTATTAGTGGTACATGCTGAAGAAATGAGTAAGAACCCTACCAGTGTCACCTATAGGCCATCCCTGATGTAAGACTGCAAGGCCACCATGTGCTTGTACCATCACTCCCCCAGAAAGTCCATTAAACTAAAACCAAAAGCTGTTTCAATCTAGTTGTTTCTGACTCATAGTGACCTTACAGGATAGGGTAGAACTGCTGCCCCATAGAATTTCCAAGGCTGAAATCTTTACAAAAGCAAGTTGCTGCGTCTTTCTTCTGCAGAGTGACAGCAGCTGGTGGGATCAAACCACCAACCTCTTGGTTAGCAGCTGAGTACTTAATCTCTGTGCCACCAGGGATTCTTAGACAGTCCATTAGCCTAAAACCAAGCTAAACCAACTGCCACCAAGTTGATTCTGACTCATAGCGATTCTATATAGACTTGCTGAGACTGTAAACTTTATGAGAGCAGACAGTCATATTTTTCTCCTGTGAAAAAAAGCTGGTGGGTTTGAACTGCCGGCGTTGAGAGTACCAGTTCAGTGTTTATCCTACAGCTTATCCTACTGGGCCTGCTTAGAAAGTCCATTATTGTTGTTAAGTGCCGTCAAATCTGTTTCAACTCATTGTTGTTGTTGTTAAGTGCCGTCGAGTCGGGTCCGACCCATAGCGACCCTGTACAGGGTTTCCGAGTGTGTAAATCTTTACGGGAGTAGAAAGCCTCATCTTTCTCCCACGGAGCAGCTGGTAGTTTCGAACCGCTGACCTTAAGGTTCGCAGCCCGATTCGTAACCACTACGCTACCAATAGCAACCCTATATAGGATTTCTGAGGCTTTAAATCTTTCAGGAGCAGAAAGCCTTAGCTTTCTCCCATGGAGTGGCTGGTTTGCAGTCCAGTGCTTATCCTATGGAGAAAGTCCATTTGCACTCCCTAAAACCTGAAATGTTTGAATTGTGCATTGATTGGTGGAACAATACTTAAGAATTGAGACTTGTTGAAAACACCCTGTTTATCAAATAAATTCTAAGATGATTCATTTCCTTCAACTGGTCTTTCCTTAAAAATGGTTATATAGTTTGATGGCATAATTTCTGTGTATTAATAGTATTCCTAATGATAAGTATTAACAACGTTCTTACATTATAGTACCAGACTTGAAGGAGTCATTGCCTTGACATTTTTCAATATGCTAAATCAAATAGCTTAGCTCTAAACTTATGGAATGACTTATTTTTATTTTTGGCACCCCTGATTTCCTGGTGCACTAGCCGAAAATACGCTTGGCAGCACCAAAGGAAAACTATAACTCTTAAAATAGTCTGTTGATGCATTGCTTGATGAAGTTGATAGCTCTGATAACCAGCAGTTAATTGTCCTTGTTGCTGTCACTTCATCAGGCATCCTTAGCCCATGGTGAGTTTAAGAGGCTGAATGGAGTGATTTGTAAACCTTCTGAAATTATATGCACCATTTTGTGTATGCATTTTTCTGGAGTGAAGAATCTCTGCATTTCACAGATCCTTAAAAGTCTGTGATCTTATAATGATTGTTGTTAGGTACTGTAAGAGTGGCGTTGGGGTGACATCTGACCTCCTTTGACTTTATAAATTATACTTTAATTATTAAGGCAAACTAAAAAGCGTTCAGAGCAGATATGCCCCCAAAATTCATTTAGAATCAAAAGGGCAGCATTGACCCAGGGACAAAGTTCAGAAGGGTTAGGAGAGTTGAAGACCAGAAACAAGGAAACAAGGTAGGGAATGGAGTAGGCGTGGTTATATTGAGAGAATGGCAATCAATGAGGTGAAACAAAATGTGTACGAATTGCTGAATGTAAAACTGATGATTTGCTCTGCAAACTTTCACCCAATTCATAAAAGTTAAAAAGAAAAGAAAAGAAATAAATTGGTTGGAGGTTTTGGATCAATATATAACACATTACAATTTTTCCTATTTAAGGTAATAGGAAACACACTCCTGGTTGCATTTGCCTGAACACACTGTGTTTTTAAACCCTGGATTACTGACGTTAAGCAGGAGATGCCTGTACTAATCCGGGCCAGCTATTTTTTTAAGTCAGCAATCCTACTTCTGATCCTGTAGTCTTCAACTAGAAGATGTTAGTTACCTATGTAAATTACATATCTTTATGTGTTGCATATTTTGGAATATACCTTTTCAAAAAATGCTGAAACTAATACATAAGACCATAATTCTTTATTTAGTCATGGAAATTTGGGAGAAATTTTGAAATGTTTGTATTTCCTTTTATCATCTTAAATTTATAGTTCTTGTCACTTTTTAAAGTTTAAAATGAAATGTATGTTATATTTATACTTGAATTGCACATTCTTCATGCTCAGCATGTCAAATTTTAAAAAAAAGTTTTTAAAAGCAGTGATAAAAATTTTATTACTCTTATTTTTAAATGTTTAATTTTTATATTATAAATTGAGCTACACTTAATAGCACTTTCCTACTAAAAGATAGGGAGTTTGTGGCATGTCATTTTTAGTGCTGGAAGGAGATCTAGGGACACTTCTGTTGTTGGTGTTAAGTGCTGTTGAGTTGGTTCTTATTTATAGCGACACTGTATAGGGTTTCTGAGGATTGGCTGATGAGTTTAAACCACCTCGCAGTCCAAACTGACTTTGTGGTCCACTTCATTACCCTCCAGGGCCACACCAGAATACTGCTAAACAGCTTTATACATAGATATTTCTGTTTGATAGTTGTTTATTCAGAATAAAGTAAATAAATTCTTTTGTTTGCTAAAGAGAGAAAAGAAGACAGCCAATAGCTAAACCAGACTAATCAAATTTTTATTGAGTTGATTCAAACTCATAGCAACTTGATAGGATGGAGTAGAAGTGCCCAGATGGTTTCCTAAACACACAGACCAAGAGACAGTCATTAGAACAGAACAAAGGAATGCTGAATGGTTTAAAATCTGGAAGGGACTATATTCTTTCACCATACTTATTCCATCTCTGTGCTGAGCAAGTAGTTCAAGAAGCTGGATTATATGAGGAAGAACGTGGCATCAGGATTGGAGGAAGAGGCCTTAACAGCCTGTGATATGAGATACCACAGCCTTGCCTGTAGGAAGCTAAGAGGACTTAAAATAACGATGAAGATCAAAGGCTACAGTTTTCAGTATGAACTGCACCTCAGTGTAAAGAAAACAAAAATCCTCACAACTAGACCAATAAATAACATCATTATGAACAGAGAAATGATTGAAGTTGTCAAAGACTTCATTTTACTTGGTTCCACAATCAACATTCATGGAAGCAGCAATCTGGAAATCAAAGAAAGTATTGCTTTACGAGCTTTGGTAGCATAGTGGTTACGAATCGGGCTGTGAAACTCAGGGTCAGCAGTTTGAAACTACCAGCTGTTCCACGGGAGAAAGATGAGGCTTTCTGCTCCCGTAAAGAAACCCTGTATAGGGTCGCTATGCGTTGGAATCGACTCCACGGCACATTACAACAACAAGTCAACTGCAAAATAACTCTTTAAAATGTTTAAGAACAAAGATGTCAGTTTGAGGATTAAGGTCTGACCCAAGCTAGGGTATTTTCAAAGCCTTGTATGCATATGAAAGTTGGACAGTAAATAAGGGAAGACCATGGAAGAACCAGTGCATCTGAATTATGGTGTTGGAGAAGAATATGGAAAGTACCATGGACTGAGAAAAGAACAAACAAACGTGGTTTGGAAGAAATACAGAATATTCCATAGAAGCAAAAATCGTGAGGCTTCATCTCTTATTCTTTGGACATGTTGTTAGGAGGGATCAGAACCTGAGGAAGGACATCATGCTTGGTAAAGTGGAGGATCAGAGAAAAAGAGGAAGACCTCCATGATGCAGTGACAGCCACAATGAGCTCAGACATAACAACAGTTAGGAGTCTGACACAGGACTGGGCAGTGAGTGTCCAGTGTGTTCTTTCTAGCACACAGGGTTGCTGTGAGTCGAAACCAACTGGATGGTGCGTAACAACAAAAACATTCTTTATGTGCGCCAACTACCACGTCTTTTTCACATGGAGGAGTTGGTGTGTTTGAACCACCTGTCTTTCAGTCAGCAGCTAAGTGAATAATCACTGCAACACTAGGGCTCCTAAATATCGAGTACAGGTGTCCTTATATTTTAAAAAACTAAGGTGTAAAAGCACAGTGAAATAAATTCCCTTTTAGCCTGTGGGCATGTATTTATTGCTAAAGTTTAGTTAAATTTACCCCTTAGAAATTCAATGATAATTTATACCTGTTATGAAAATATGCTAATGTATCCAAATATATTTTAATATCCTCAATTCATATCTATTTAAACGCTTTCTATTTCCTCAAGGAGTACAATTTCCTTCAGCTCCTTTCAGGTCTCCAAGGTTACAGGGCCTTGAAACATGTAGAGCTCAGTGTGGTACAAAACTATATTCCTCAGGTTGTGCTCCATGCACCCTTCCTGGACCTGGGAAGAGGTGTTATACTGCCAACATTGAATAATGGGTTGATTTCCCACCCCCACAGTTTATAGGAAAAACCAAGTTAATGACATTTTAGGTTTTTCGCTCTGGGGAATATTCCTTAAATGCTAGAGTATTAACATTAATTTTTATAAACAAGTAATAGGTAGATAAAATGTCTGAAGAAAGAGCAAATGGTTATTAAAGGAAAAACTTGAAAATAGCCTATCATCTTTACTTCCATAGCTGTTTTGTTCTTGGACATTTATCATCAAAGCCATGATTTTATATTCTATATTGTTGTTGTTGTTGTTGTTAAGTGCCGTCGAGTCGGTTCCAACCCATAGCGACCCTGTACAGGGTTTCCGAGGGTGTAAATCTTTACTGGAGTAGAAAGCCTCATCTTTCTCCCGCGGAGCGGCTGGTAGTTTCGAACCGCTGACCTTAAGGTTCGCAACCCAATTCGTAACCACTACGCTACCAGAGCTCCTTATTAGAAAACAAAATAAATTGAACATTAATAGCAATTCAAATGTAGAATAAGTACAGATGTATAATTTTGTTATACATTGTATATAGTATCAGAAAGCCATGGTGGTGCATGTTAGAATAAGTACAGATGTATAATTTTGTTATACATTGTATATAGCATCAGAAAGCCATGGTTAAATGCTTGTCTGTTAACCACAAAGGTCGGTGGTTTGAATCCACTGGTCATTGCAGGAGAAACATGTGGCAGTCTGCTTCTAAAAAGGTCACAGCCTTAAAAGCGAAGCTCCAGCAGTTCTGCTCTGCCCCATTTCAAACCGAAAGTTATTTAGATTGTGTGATAAAATTTAATATATCAGTATTTCATATTGTTTTGGAAGAAGTGCAGCCAGAGTGCTCCTTTGAGGCCAAGATGGCTAAACTTCGTCTCTCATACTTTGGACATATTGTCAGGAGGGAACAGTTGCTGGAGAAGGATGTTATGCTGGGTAAGATGGAGGGTCAGAGAAAAAGAGAAAGACCCCCAACGAGATGGATCGGCCAGGTGGAATCATTGATGGCGTCAAGTGTGGCAGCGGTAGTGAGGTTGGCCCAGGATCAGACATTGTTTCGTTCTGCTGTGCATGAGGTCGCTATGAGTCGGTTCCGACTCGATGGCACCTGACAACAACAACAACAATAGTTTTGTCAAGGAAACAATGCTAGTTTTTGTTCTTAGCAATTTATTTACCTATTTAGTATAAGATTTTTATATATCACTTGAAAGGCTCAGCTAAATCTTCAACCAGAAGAATTGTGACATCATACAGGAAGAAAGCGAAAGGTCATTAAGAAGACAAGGAAAAAAGACCAAAATGAATGCCAGGAAAAACTTGCTCTCCTAGAACTTTTAGAGATTGCATGGTCCTGCCAACAACTTGATTTCAGATTTCTAGTGTTCTGAACTGTGAGACAGTAAGTACGTTTCTGTCTTTAGCTACCCAGTTTGTGGACCCTTGTTAGGGCAGCTCTAGGAAATGACAGCTGAATACAGTGACCGTTTATGCTAGAACCTGGAATGGAGCTAGATTGAGAAAAAAGTAGCTGACCTTCTGCACATTAAAAGAAAAGGAATGGGAGGAGCTCTAGTAGCATAGTGGTTACAAATTGCGCTGCTTACCTCAAGGTTGGCAGTTTAAAACTACCAGCTGTTCTGCAGGAGAACGATGAGTCTTTCTGCTCTGGAAACCCTGTACAGCCTCGGAAACCCTGTACAGGCTCACTATGAGTCAGAACCGACTCCACGGCACATAACACCACCACCCCTGGTATTTAGTTGTGAAGGAAGCAGGGTGATTTTTGTTTCTGACTCTTCTGTTTCCTTATACACATCATCCTTCATTCTGGAAAACTGCTAGTCATTAAGTAGAAGTGATGACTCAGACACTTGGGGAAGTATAGTCCCCAGCAGGAAAACAGTACAGGCAGGAACTGAGATAAAATGGTACTGGTGGCAATGTTGATGGGAACTCTAATATTTTCATGTATACTTGAAGGTCAGGTGGTGGGAACAGAGGAAATAGTTATCCCAAGAGAGCAGAGTTATACTTGGTGAAAGTCTCATAAGATCAGGCAAATTAATTGAGTGCCATGTGCACTAGCCTGCTTCCAGTTTGTGGGAATTTATATCTGTACAGTCTTTTTGGAAGACATTTTGGCAAAATGTATCAGAAACTTAAAAAAAAAAATTCTTTTTATCTGAGCAATTCTACTATTAGTAAATTGTCATCAAAACATGGTAAAATTAAATTTATAATATAATACATTTAATGTGAGACTTTTTATTATATGTATTTTATGTATCTAAAAATCTCTAGAAGGAAAAACATTTTTACATTTGAACCTTACGATTAGGGCTGATTTCATTTTTTCCCCTCCTGATTACATAGATTGACCTAATTTTTCTCACTTGTATGAAGTCTGAAGGAGCCCCAAAGCTACATGCCCCTGAATTCTTGATGCTCATGAAAACTGTAGTTCTCCCAAATGAGTGTGTTACTCTTCTTTCTAAAATTGCATTGTGTTAATGATGATTGTACAACAATGTGCAATATTAAATATTCCAGAATTACACATTTTAAAAGGTTAAAATGTGTATTTAGCTGCAATTAAAAAAAAATTACATTGAATTTCTTGTTTCCAGCACAGTTCAGTTCACCAAACATGTATAGAGTAAATATAAATATGTTAGTTTCTTTAAAAACATTTCTAGTGATAGTTATATTACTACAATGGTGTCCTGATGTGGCACTGTAGAATAAACACTCCACCTCAAGATCCATTTGAACCTCAAGGTCGGTGGTTCAAAGTCACTAGGCGCTCCTCGGAAACCCTATACAGGGTCACTATGAGTCGGGACCAACTAGATGGCACTTAACAACAACAAGTAGCCCAGTTTATAACATATAAAAACCTTATCTTACTCTTTTCCTCCATTCAATAACTTAATGATTTATAAAATTTCCAAGGAAAAAACATGTCTTGAGGAAGGAAGTTGATCAGTTTTTTATCTGGGTCTCTCTTGCATGCTTTTCTAGATGTTGAGAATAATTTTATTCTTTAAATACATGTATGAAACCAAAACTTCCAGTGTATCAGGAGTCATCAAAAACATTCTTTAAGTAGTAAGATCATTTTTAAGATAATATTTCACTGTACTTTAAAATTTGTTTATGTAAGTTATATCATTTTTAACAAAATACACAAACTTGTATTCTGTTCTGTTTATTCCATAATAAGCTAATTCTCAGCAAATTTAGTAGTATGCCTGTGAAGTTTCATATCCTATTCCCAAACTGGAGCACTGGCTTGGTGCTGTAGGATAAGCAGTGGACTACTAACCACAAGTCAGTGGTTCAGACCTACCAGTGGCTCCTCAGAAACCCTATTCAGAGTCATTCTAAGTTGGGACCGACTTGATAGCACTTAATAACAACAGCAAATTCCTAAATTATTTTACAAGATGTTTCTCTGAGATTTTAAATTTAAGCATTTATATCCTAATCCTAATATGTAATTTTTCCTTTACTGTAGGTTTTCTTATTGTTTGCTTAGTTAATAAAGTTCAGATCATACTTTATTTTTAAATGGAAATTATTAGAAAGGAGATTTTTCTCTCAGAAGAATAAGATCTCTCTTTTTATTGTCATTGTTGATCTGTACTGTCTGGTGGCGCTTTGCTGACTGAAGCTAACTGCGTTTAATTTCAGTTTGCATTGGACACAAGTATACCAGATCCTTAAATTAAAAAAAAAATAATAATAATAAATCATTTTTTAAAAAGAACACACAAAGGTTTGTTTTTTCCCCATACCTACAGGGCTGCTTGGTGGCACTGTGGGTTAATGCGTCAGACTGGAAAGTCGTTTGAACTGCAAAGTTGGCGGTTCAAGCTCACCAGCTGCTCCTTGGAAACCTTATACAGGGTCACTATGGGTCGGAATCGACTTGACGGCACTTACCAACAACAACAAAAAAATAGGGCTGCTTGATTTGGAACTGACTCGACAGCACTTAACAACAACAATATAACTAGTAAGTGAGAGAAAGATGAGACAGTTTGCTTCCAGGAAGATTTACACGGTCTTGGAAACTACCTATGGGGCAGTTCTACTCCACCCTGTAGAATCGCTATGAGTTGGCATTGACTTGGCACAACAGGTTTGGTTTGGAATAGCTGGTCAACCGGTTGTTAGAAAGTTGGCTCTAACTTATGGTGCCCTCATGTGTTTCTGAGAAGAGCTGTGCTCCATAGGGTCTCCACGGGGTGAATTTTTAAAATGTAGATTGTCAGGTCTTACTTTGAAGGTACCTCAGGGTGGACTTGAATGTTAACTTTGGTTAGCAGCTGAATGTGTTAATCAATTGTACCACCTAGGGACCTCACCCATATCTATGAAGGAGCATTATTATGTAGGTGAAAGCTTATCTGTATGCATCATATTTGAATATGCTGAAGTAGAAACTAGGCTTGTTATTTTCCAAGTAAAGGAAAGCACCCTGACTCCCCATCTGTAAGCTTGCAGTAGTTTTATTTATTTGCCATCAACATTTGCCCCTCCACATTTTATCTGATTTCAAGTTCTCAAGTCCAGACAATTTTAGGGTTTAATTAATAACACCCAGTGATTCTGCTGTCAGATAAGGAAGGGTGTGAAGAGATAAAAATCTGCTAACCTTTTCTCTTCCATCTTTTTCTAGCCATAAGTTGATTATTACTCTGATTCTGTCCACTTAGTTTTTGCTACATACTGCTTAACCATGCTTGGGCTTTGGTCTTTCCTCATTACTTTTAGGCCTAGCACTTCCTAAATGTTTACTGGTCTCGGAGCAAGAACACTCAGGCTTTTCATGTTCTTTGGCATTAGTGGCTGTAACACATTGAATTTCTGGCAGTGGGAATAAGACAGAATCTGATCCCTTGCCCCATGGCCCTGAATAAAGAAACCATGCTTCTGAATATGAGCAGCTCAGCAAAGGCACTCCGCAACTCTCCTTCTACGTAGACTCAACATCTTTTGTGTCTGTCTGTTGAGAAGGATGTCATCTGTCTTTTCCCATAATTGTATATGTTGGTTATGAGTTAAGTAGCATTATTCTTACATTTTATGTATTTGGTTGGATTTATTTAGAACAAGGGTGTGAGAGGGTGAGAAGGATTGATGGCCTTTCTCTATAGAAGGCCTTCTCAAATCCTACTGTATTTTCTTGTGTTTATGACAAACAATTTGTTTTTTTGCTTGAGCTCACACGAGACTCGCCCTTACAGAACTGAATTTGATAAGGATGATCAGGTAGATTAAAAAACAACACAAAAACACCAAAAAAAAAATGTCTCATTTGTGAAGTAGCATCTTAAAAATGTTTGTGAAATCTTACAAGATATGTCTTAGCATACAGTTCTTATTTTCTAGAAAATACTCAGATAAAATGCTTCTTAGAATCCTTGAGTGTAGCCACTGGAACTGACTGTGAGGCCTAATTTGGGAACAGAATGACCTATGCTATGAATTTGGTAAATGAAACGGTGGAGATTCAGATCATGGGAGACTTCTTTCCCCAGCTATTAACTAATGTCAAGTGCCTGAAATTGATCGATCTCAAGGCTATTGCTCATTTGTGGCCAATTACTCTCCCTCATACAGAACAAATGACTCACATGTTCAAATGGAATAACGTACTCTGTCAAGACTTTCTGCCCCTACAGCTGCTCTGAATAGTGGGCAGCGATCCTTGCCAATTGGTTTACTCTTACTAACTCCATGGGTTGGGTTCTGTCAGACAAATTCAGATGTAGATGCTCCGTTTTCCTCGTAAAGACTGCCCTTTTCAGACACCATCTGAAATCTGTTAAGAATGACATAAGACTGGTCACAGATTTATTGATTTTTCCTGGGAATTTGATTATGTGAAGTAGTCAAATGACTTCAGCTTTAAAAGCTCAGTAAACATCCTCTTGCTCTGAACAAGTGATACACTATAGAACATCTATCTTAGTACACACTCCAAGGGGTCAGGATACATGGTGATGCTGGTGGTATTATTATGGGCTAGTAGGCTTGAACTCTTAGTGACCCTACGCCCAACAGAATGAAGCATTGTCAGGCCTGCTCCATCCTCACAAGTATTGTTATGTTAGAGCCCATTACTGCAGCTTTCTGTCAGTATGTCTCCTTGGAAGTCTTCCTGTCTTTTGCCAACTTTAGGAAGCATGATATCCTTTTCTAGAAACCCGTTCCCTTCTGGTAATATGGTCAGAGTCTGAGAGAAGTCTCATCATCCTTATTTCCAAGGAGTGTTCTGGCTGTACTTCTTCCAAGATAGATTTGCTTGTACTTCTGGCAGTCAGTGATACATTCAATATTCTTTGCAACACTATAATTCAAATGCATAAATTCTTCTTCAATTTTCCTTCTTCATTGCCCAAATTTTATATGCATATGAGGCGATTTAAAATCATTTGTGGTGGATCAGATTATTTTTAGCAAGAGTAATCTGATTGTTTTATTCTTTTTTCTTATTTAAATTTTTTTAACCCTTTAAAATCTTGATGAACATACATTATGTCTCAATACACTGTAGGACTGACCCTTTGGTGGAGTTAAGGGAGAGATTAATCTTATACAGCAATACTGATTATACAGTGTTTGTGACAGGTCCCTTTACTGTCGTGTATTTCTGCTGTATAGAACTGCTTGATGTCAGAACTTGCCTGACAAGTTACAACATATACTATGTAGGTTAAGTACTGCACTTGGAACCACAAGGTCAGCTGTTCAAATCCACCAACTGCTCCGTGGAAACTCTACACAGGGTCGCTATGAGTTGGAACCGACTCAACAGCACTTAACAACATCAACAAGATCTTTGTAGTAGGTAACTTACCCATTTCATCTTGACGGGTTTTCCTTGAATTTCTTGCTTAAAGTCGATCTGGTCCTTTTTGGAGAATTAAAAAAAAAAATGGCTCATGTAAAATTTTACTTGAAAAATTATTGTTGCGTTTTTCTGTGGCAGTCCTACTCAAGTTTTTCTTCTAAAATCTCCTAATGACAAAGGGTGAATATGTACACTCTGCGGCCTTTGGGAGTAGTCCTCGTGCTACAGTGGTAAAGCACTTAGCTCTTATCAGTGAGAGTGGGAGCTTGAAACACACTAGCTGCTCTGTGGGAGAAAGCTATGCCAGTCTACGTAAGTAACGGTTACAGCCTTGGCAACCCTCTGGGGAGTTGTCCTCTGTCCTGTAGGGTGGGTCACTGTGAGTTTAAATCAACTCCATGGCAATAGACCTGGTAAAGGTGAAATCAACTCCTTGGAAGGAGGCCTGGTGAAGCAGCAATTAAGTGCTTAGCTGCTAGCCAAAAGGTTGATGGCTTGAACCATCAGCCACTCAAAGTGAGAAATGACCTGGTTATTTGCTCCCATAAAGATTGCTGCTGTTGCCATTGTTTAAGTACCATCGAGTCAGTTCTGAGTCATAGTAACCCTGTCAAGGGTTTCCAAGGAGTGGCTGGTGGGTTTGAACCACCAACTTTGAGGTTCAAACCAACCTGCGGTCCAGTGCATTATCCTAACAGTGCCACACCAGGATTGCTGTTATTGTTAAGTGCCATTGAGTCAGTTCCAACTCATAGTGATCCTGTGTAGGGTTTCTGAGGAGTGGCTCATGCATTTCAACCACCGACCTTGTGGTTCAAATCACCTTTTTCTGTGCAGTGCATTATCGCACAGCACCACACCAGGATTGCATCCTAGGAAACCCTCTGGGGCAGTTCTACTCTGTTCTGTAGGGTTGGGATTAATTGCAATTGATGTGAGAGCACACAACAAGAGCAAAGCCCTTGGGTACCTGATTCTGAGGAGATAAATGGATTTCAAGAGTATTTCAGTGTTACTTTGTTTTGAATTTATGTGAATTCTGTACTTGCAGTTCTTTTTATTTATTTCTTAAGTACATGGTGCTTTAAGTTATATAGCATCAAACAGTAAAGTGGATGCTAGGGAGATTTGCTATGCTTGCTATCATGTATTTTTTATGCTACTGTGAGCCCTGGTGAGGTGCTGTAGGATAAGCACTGGACTAGTAACTGGAAGGTCAGCAGTAAAAAAAAAAAACCACCAGCTGCTCTCAGGAACCTTACATAGGGTTAACTCAGAACTGATTCAATGACACACCACAACAACATACATACATGGGGTACCTGTCCTCCATTTTGAAAATTATGTATTCGAGTACTGCAGTTGCTTATAAGACTTTGTGTTGAACGAGACCAGAGTTTTTTCAGAAGAAAATTTTGGCATCCTTTCGGCCCATTTTCATGAGGACTATTAAATGATCTTCCTGTTGAGGAGTTATTTGATTGGATTTCCTATCAGGCTGACCCTCTGCTCACTTGGGTGTCAGAGTATACAGTTTTGCATTTAACTAGAAGTTGAAAATTCTATTAGAAACCATAGAAATCGCTTTAAGTTCTCTATTACCTGGGTATTTTTGTTGTCAAGATGTTATCCTAATCTCAGTAACATGCAATCATATGATAGTGGACTGCTTGAAAGATAAACAGTTCGTTCATTACTCAAAAGAAGTTTCATCCTTTTTTGGATATGGACTATATGATAATCTTTTGGAAAATACTCAGGCATCCTCAGGCCCAATATTTTGCTTACAATTTCATGAGATTGATAGAATTCCTATAAACCGCTCATGCATATTCAATACATTATTTATCTAAAAAAAAATAAATAAAAAGTTCATGGAAAATAGAATTAGAAGATAATGGAATTTTCCCACAAATGCTTTTGAAGTCCCCTTGTAGTGACTGAGTGCCTACTAAAAGACTTACCAAGTAGCCTTTGGTTAGACAGCATATTGGCAAACATAGCAATGAACAGATATAAATGATTTTGCATATTTATAAATTATTATCAGCATCATCAGATCTTTCAAAATGTCATGAATTAATTATAAATAGGTTGAAATGACTTCTGAAGGAATGTTACAAAATAAAACAGTTTTCATTTTTTGAGTAATATAGGGAAAAACATGTCATGTGATCACAAATTTACCCGTCCATCTCTACCATAAATTTTAACCAAATTGGTCAATATTTTGATTAATTGAGAGACACTCTAAGTTGACTTCAGTGTCTTTAGGACTTAACCTTTTCCTCATAAATCACTTCTTAAACCAGGTCCACTTAACAAAAAGCATTTGAAGTTGAATCATTGCAGGCTTTCTTTTGTTTGAATATTTTTCTTCTTTTTGTAGTATATCATAGAACTAGAGATCCTGTTTGGGCAGTTTAGTCCAAGCTTTGACTTTCAGGTTGTCTAGTTTTACTGTGGGTGTTACATCTTCAGCATCTCAAGTTTTGCTGTAGTGACCACTTTCAACCTTCCTTTGCTAGCTTTCTTTATTTTTATCTGCCCCACTTTCTTATTCATTACTTAATGATAAAGCAAATTGGAATCCTACCTTTAAAAGAGGTCATCTTAAAGTTATTTGGAGTCTCACAGTAGGCTCTGTTTTTTTCTTACAGCATGTAAATGATGAGTGTCATGGAAATGGTTTCCCCCAGCTCTAAAGCTACACCCAAAGCCATTGATGTTGTGTCAATTCTGAGTCACGGTGACTCTTCGGGACGGAGGAGAACTGCTCCCTAGGCTTTCCAAGGATTTGAACCGCTAAGCTTCTGATTAGCAGCCATGCACTTGAGTGGTGTGCTACCAAGACTCCCTGGCCCCAACTGTAAGAGGCACTGAATTCACTTACTATGGAAATATGGACCTTTCTTAGAATAAATTTGTGTATTTCTTTTTTATCAGATATATTTTTTAAAAAGAGGATAGAATGAGTTGTGAAATTAATTTTGGTGAAATTAATGAATTAAAGTATAAATAGGCGAAATTTGCTTCTGGAGGGATTTTCTTTTGTCTTTTTCTTGCAGTGAATCATGTGATAATGCTTGCATTTGCCACGCCCTCTCTGCCAACTGATCACTTAAAAGTTGATAGTGTGTTTATGCTCTCATCATCCATAAACTTGAGCCTCAACTTAAACTTCTGATTTCCTTAGAAATTTAAAAGAGTTTGTGAATTAGAAGTACAGATTTGTTCTGGTTTTACTTACAGTAAAACAGGAAAATTATTAGACTGTTTAAAAATAGTGGCACCAGTCTGATCTAAACAGTAGTACTGGAACATTTCACTTCAGAAACTCTGCTAGAGATGTAAATCCCTTGGGTGGTCCACACATGTGATGGTCCAATCTGTAAGGTCATCTTGAGGTGTTTAGTTCTAAGTTTAGAACCAGAAAGACTACTTCCTCCAAGCGTTTCATATTTAGCCCTAAAGCTATATTGAGTAAGGACAGATATATATTTAATTCCGGGAATGCTGGGGAACCACAACTTCTAAAGTTCTATAATCTTAGTGTCTCATATAGTACCTTATGCATATTAGGTATTCTGTAAATATTTGTTGAGTGAGAATGCATGGATGAATTTGCATGGTAAAAAACGCCAAACTGAGCTCTGGGTTATAAACAGTATCATTTACATAAGTGGAAGTAAGTGTTTGTTTGTACTCAGATTATATTTGGAGAACTCCCTTTAAAAATAATAAAAGTCCTCCCCCGTGTCCCAGACTTTGCCAGCCTTGGGCTCTGGCTCTGTCACTGGTATGGTCTGAGGAGCTTTGGTCACTTGCCCCAAGGAGAAGTCTACCAAGGAGAAGACCACCAAAGAGATCTCCAGAGTTGTGGTAGAGAAGCACCTAGAAGCCTGCACTCGTTCTATCGATTTGTGAGTGGAAAGGGGAGATTGCGTAGACAGTGAGGTGCCGATGATAATGAACCCTCCAAAGTTCCTTGGTGACCTGTTTTGTTCCTTGTGCACATCCTGATGCAGCTGCTGAGGGGACTGTATTGTCCATGGAGCAGGGGAACTTGCCACACCTGCATTAGATGTACCGGGTCTCAGAGGTCATTTTGAGACTCCGGTGCAGTCCTACAATGAAGAGCCCTGTCCCTGCCATGATCCCTTCATCTACCTCAGTGCCCTCTGCCAGCCTGTGGATGGTCGCTATGGGTTGGTACTGACTCGATGGCATCTAACAACAACAATAACAAATCTTTATAGAAGCAGATTACCAGGTCTTTCTTCTGGAAAGTGACTGATGGGTTCAAACCACTGACTTTGCAGTTAGCAATCTCTGCACTAGCAGGGCTCCTTCGGTGGGCGTAGGGTCATTAAAACTCACTTACAGATACGTTTATGATTGAGCAACTTAAGACCTTAACGAAAAGCCTAGGTTCAGGGGCTCGTGTAGGAGATTTATACGTGACAGGCTTTGCAATTGTGAAAACAAAGTACCCTCACTCGTTTGTCAGTTTGTTGTACTGTGGTGACTTAAATGTTGCTCTGGTGCTGAAAGCTATTCTAAATACCAGCAACAGTCCCCATGGTGAACAGGCTTCAGCAAAGCTTCCAGACTAAGACAGACGAGGAAGGAGAGTTACACCACTTCTGAAAGGTTAGCCATTGAAAACCTTATGAATAGCAGCAGAACATTGTCTGATATAGTGCCAGAGGATGAGACCCTCAAGTTGGAAGGGGCTGCCTCCTCAAAGTTTGTGTTGACTTTTAATGACAGATATATGAAACAAAACTTCATTTGCTGATGTGACACAATTCAAAATGAGAAGGGACAGTTGCAAATGTCCATTAAAAATCCAACATGGAATGTATTCATTATGAATATAGGAAAATTGTTGTTGTTAAGTGCCTTTGAGTTGGTTCTGACTCATAGCAATACTGTATATGTTTCTGAGGAGCTGCTGGCGGGTTTGAACTGCCAACCCTGTGGTTGGTTACAAATCCAGAGCTTGTCTTTCATCACCATACTAGGACTCCCTAGGAAAATTAGAAGCTGTAAAAAATGAAATGGAATGCATAAATATCCATATAATAGGCTTTATTGAGTTGAATTAGGCTGATATTGACCATTTGGAATCACACAGTCTTGGTTTATTATTCTGAGAATGACAAACGAAAGAAGAATAGGGTCACATTCATTGTCAAATGACCATATGAACCACTAAAGTTAAAGATGATGACAATACCAATTTCAACCAAAGAATTCTATCAACTTCTTCAGTTTGAAATTGATCAAACATGCAGTCAAGATACATTGATAATTACTGGTGAATGGAATGCCAAAGTTGGAAACAAAGAGGAAGGATCAGTAATTGGAAAATATGACTCTGATGATAGAAATGATGCTGGAGATCTCATGATAGAATTTTGCAAGACCAATGATTTGTTCAGTGCAAATACCCTTTTCCAACAATATCAATGGCAACTATACATGTGGACCTCACCAGATGGAATACACAGGAATCAAATTGTCTACATCAGTGAGAAGAGACAATGGTGAAAATCTCATCAAGCAAAATAAGACCACGGACTAATTGTGGAACAGACCATCAATTGCTCATGTGCAAGTTCAGGCTGAAGCTGAAGAAAATTAAAGCAAGTCCGCAAGAGCCAAAATATGACTTTGAATGTTGTTGTTAGGTTGCCATCGAGTTGGTACTGACTCATAGAGACCCTATGCACAACAGAACGAAACACTGCCCGATCCTGGGCCAACCTCACAATTGTTGCCACACTTGAGCCCATTCATGATGCCACTTTGCTAATCCATCTTGCTGGGGGTCTTCCTTTTTTTCTCTGACCCTCCACTTTCCCAAACATGATACCTTCTACTCTGCTGACAATATGTCTAAAGAATGAGAGACGATGTTTGGCCATCCTGGCCTCCAAGGAGCACTCTGGCTGCACTTCTTCCAATACAGCTCTGTTGGTTCTTTTGGCAGCTTGTGGTACTTTCTTCTAACACCATAACTCAAAAGCATCAATTCTTCTATTGGTCTTCCTTATTCACTGAATGTATCCCACCTGAATTAGACACTATCTCAAGAACAGATTTGGTGCATCAGATATTAATGAACAAAAACTAGAGGAGCTGTGGGATGACGTCAAGAATTCAATAAAGAATGCAAAAGTCATTTAAAAAACAGGAAAGACAAAAATGGATGCCTGAAGAAACTTTGAAAGTTGCTCTTGAACATAGAAAACCTAAAGTGACGGGAAGAAATGATGATGTAAAAGAACTGAACAGAAAATTTCAAGGGGCAGGGGCAGTTCAAGGAGACAAAGCAAAGTATTATAATGAAATATGCAAACATCTGAAGTTAGAAAGCCAAAAGGGAAGAAAAACATGCTCAGCATTTTTTCAATCTGAACTAAAAAAAAAAAAAAAAAAAATCAAGCTTCAGGGTGCAACATTGAAGGATTCTGTTGGCAAAATATTGAATGGCACAGGAAGCCTCAAAAGAATATGGCAAAAATACATAGAGTTATTGCACCAAAAGTAATTAGTCGATGTTCGGTCATTTCTAGAGTTACCAAATAATTCAAGAACCAATGATATTGAAGGAAGACATCTAAGCTGAAGGTGTTGGTGAAAAACAAGACTCCAGGAATTGATGGAATGCAGTGCTGGTGGCACTCACTTGTCTGTGCCAAGAAGTTTGGAAGACAGCTACCTGACCAACTGACTGGAAGAGATCCAAAGCAAGGTGACTCAGTGGAATGTGCAAGTAAAATTTTTGCTAAAGAACATGAAAAATTGCAGCTGTCAAGAAATTTCAGCTAGATTCAGACAATGATGTGGAACCAGGAATATCATTGCTGATGTCAGATGGATCTTGGCTGAAAGCAGAGAATACCAGAAAGATGTTTACTTGTGTTTTATGGACTATGAAAAGGCATTCGACTATGTGGATCATAACCAATTATGGATAACATTGTGAAGGATGGGAATTCCAGAGCATTTATTGTTCTCACAAGGAACCTGTGCATAGACCAAAAGGCAGTCATTAGAACAAACAAGGCGGTACTGAATAGTTCAAAATCAGATAAAGTGTGCGTCAGGGTTGTATCTTTTCCCCATACTCATTCAATTTGTATGTTGTTGTTGAGTCCTGGCAAGTCAGTTCTATCTCATAGACCCTTTATAGAGCTTCCAAGGAGCAGCTGGTTAGAACCACTGACGTTGTGGTTAGCAGTCCAGTGCTAATTCTGTAATGCCATGCCAGAATTGACTGAGCAAATAATCCAAGAAACTGGATTATAGAAACAATTTGGCAACAGGATTAGAGGAAGACTCATTAACAACATGATTTGTAGATGACACAACCTTGCTAGCTGAAAGTAGAGAGGACTTAAAATGAGTGATAGTGGAAATTGATTCCATTTTCTACCCCTTGTTTGCTAGACTCTCTCTCTCTCCCATGTGTTGCTTTGTTGAAGATAAACTGTTTACAAAGTAGCATTTTTTTTTGAGTCTCTCCCTGCATTAAATTTAACTTTTCTTTTCTAATTCAGAGTTGACCTTGTCTCCTGCCTTGTGGTGATCTTAAAGAAGTATATTGTGTTGTTGTTGAGTGCTGTCAAGTCATCTCCAACCCACAGCAATCCTATATAGGATTTTCGAGGAGTGACTAGTGAATTTGAACTGCTGATCTTGATATTCTAACCAACCGTGTGGTCCAGTGCTTATCCTACAGTGATTTATGATTAACATGAAACAAGCTAAGAGTGTTTACTTCCCTGTTGATTTACCAGTTCTCCTGACATTGTAGGTCTTTCATGATTATTTCATGTCAAGCCTTTCTCCCCTTTTACACATGCCTCTGCTCCCTTCTGCTTACTACTGGGTGTGTTATTTTCTTCCATATCGCTTTATCTTTCCCAAGATTCATTATAGTCTTTTCTGCTATCTCTTTGCCATCAGTTATATGAGGGGGCTTCAAAAGTAAATAGAAAAATGGAAGTAAAATATAATGGAATTTTTCATGAACTTTTTGAAGCCCCCTTTTACTTTTCTCATAATATTTAGAATTCATTTCTGACCACTCATAATTTTTTTAATGACTTTTACCCAGCAAAAGGGGATCAGGATTGTAAAAAGTACTATTAAGTTTCATATTAAAATCCAGGCAGAAAAGATATATGGCAATTCACACAGAGCTGAATTTTATGCACAGAATCTCAGATAGAGATTCCTTAATATGGAGGTCTAATACTTTCCCTTTTCATTATTTCTGTGATTTAAAGATAGATTCTGTAGGACAAATTGTTCATAGTTTGGCTTTACAAATAAGGCATTTGATACTAACAGTACAGTGATATAGAATTTAACAAAAGATTTCACATTTTTTTAAAAACTCTATCTCTATTAACTAGCTCTTATACAAGTTATTAGTTATTGATATTCATCATTGGAGCCTCAAGTTCCAATGCTTCCTAAATTGACATTCCAGTGATGATAAGACTATGCTCAGTACAGTTTTAATTTTCTATATTCTTTAGATTTCATTTTTCAAATTGCTGTTTTTTGTTGGAGATTATGGAATATAATGGGGAGAGGTCTGGTATGGAAGGTAGGACAGCAAGATTTCAATCAGACTCAACTGGCTTTAATATGAGTATGGAATTCAAGTGTTCTTTTTCTCTTTAAATGCTTTTTTAAATACTTAAAAAAATAGCTGTCCTCAGTTAAATCCTTATTCTCTGCAATTTTTCACTAGTTTTTAAAATAAAAAAAAAATTTTCCTTATGAATACCCCTCAAGGATGAAAACAGAAGGCAAATGTTTGTTAAACCATTAGATATATACTTTATGATAAATTAATTTTAAGTGACTTTTGTTTCAATTGAAACTTTTTTCTCCAGTGACCTCAATTATAATCTCTGAAGTGTGTGTGAGAGTAAAATGTATCAAAGTCACAGTGCTAGACTGCTTACCCTACCTGATCACAAGTACCACTGTTTCCTTGTGAGCAAACAGCCAGGTATTGCTGTGCCTAACTGTACAGCATCCATGTCCTAGATACAGTGGGAAAGTAACCGATTTTCACTTGTATCCTTCTTCAGTCCTTGCATTTAGTTTGTGCTCCTTGAAGCCGTAGGACCAGCCTCCGCAGAATTTCAGGGGATTGCTGTTCATCACTCTTCTAGCAACGCTACTCTGAATTTACTGCTCACTTTCTTAATTCTTGCTTGCCGTACTTTCACTGACTATAATTGAGTTCAACTGTAGTTCACTTGTTTCCCCAAAATCATTAGTGTTGCCCTCTAAAACAGGAATGAAAACTCACTCTGAAATGGTTAAAATGGTGAATGTTTTGTTATAGATACTTTACCGCACACAAAATGTCTACTTGATGTTTGGTAACTCTTTTTACTAACATATTGAAAATGTGCTTTATGATTTCTGCAGTAAGAATTATGTCAGTTATTTGAATTATTGAATTTGTGTACTCTTCTTTATTAAGGCTAATATTTAAACCAATCTTTTATCAAAGTTTAGAACAAAGAATAAATGAGCACATGTTTTACCTATTTACCCATGTTGTTAGTGCAGTTCAGACTCCTAGCAACACTATGCATAACAGAACAAAACATTGACCAGTACTGCATCGTCCTATTGTTACACTTGAGCCCATTGATGCTGTCACAGTGCCAGTCTGCCTTGTTGAGGGTCTTCCTCTTTATTGCTGACCCTCTACTTTATCACGTTTTTTTTGGTGGAAAGTACCACTTTACTAATTCTCATGTATTAAAAAAGAAGAAGAAACTTTGTCCCTTATATGACTGTAAGGACACACATGACAAGACGTAGGCTGAATCCCCAGGAATCCTAGCTCAGGTTTTAAACGACCACACAATGCCGGTGCCTACAACACAGGCGATTCCAGCAATAGTTCAGGGGATGAGGTTTAATCCTTGAGAAAGTTTATTGCTTCTTTCTTCTTTGGCCACTAAGATGGTTAACTATAAAACACAGATAGATCTTTGAGTGGCACTTTTCAATGAAATACTTCCCTGATGACCTCGGAGTCCTCTGTTTCCTAACTACAGTATGTGTGAGACTGTGATGTAGTGAATGAAACAATATATCACAGCAACCTTTTCACTACATTGGGCGCAAGCTGTACAGAGAGTTATGTGACCTAATTAAATTATGTTTATTTGTAGTGCTGTAGGATAAGCACTGGACTGCTAACCACAAGATTGGTGGTCCAAACCCACCAATTGCTCCTTAGAAACCCCATACAGGGCCACTGTGAGTGGGTCCCAACTAGAAGGCACTTAACAATAACAACAGCAATTTTACATAGTTATTTTCTTATGCTCACATTATCACTTGAGTGGGTATTTGTAACGTGAAATTTAAAAGCACTTCAAGGCCCTCTAATAATGTAAGTGACTATTAGGAAGATTAAAAATTGAGAATATTCTGTTTTCTATAAGCCAGTTATTCCAAAATGAAATCTTAATAATGACAAATATTGTTGTTGTACATCTTTGTTGTTGTACATCATTTATGTGACTCAACATACTCAGTGTCCCATCTTATGTTATTTTTGGATAGACCATCTTGACTTAGTTGAATTATAAAATAAATATTCAATGTAGTCTCAAAAACATTTGCAGTGGTGCCTAAGATTCTAGCAGCAGCCCAGGCAGATGACAGTGAATCTTTCTTAATGTCTTGCTCATGTTCTTTTTCCCTTCTTTGCAGACAACATATTTTCAGTCAGTTTGTAGAAACAACAGTAAAATGACTACATCAGGATGTTAATATCAAGGCGTTCTTTTCTAATGATAAACATATAAATACTGCTTTAGTATTATAAATATATAACTATTGCCCTAGCAAGCAACTTGGCTTACCTTGGTTTTTATATGGAATGGATGTTATTACCACATAGACATAATTGTACCCTCTAAGATTTGAGAACATAGTGTTTGGGCATCAAATTCACTTTGTAACTACAAGACTTTTTACTTGCTTTCAATAACTTCCTTGAAAGCCTGTGTTTAGGTTTTAGCACTGTCATCAATGTTACCTTAGGTAAATCATTTAAATATGTTAAACATATTTTCCATTTGGCAATGGGAATGCCATCTGCTCTCAAATTGCCTCAGTGAGATTTTGCAGAAAGTGAGATTGGTTTTAAATTATGAATATGTATAGTGATTCCATCATTTATTAAGTCATATGCATTATGTGCCTCATAACTCTAGCAAATTATCAAAGAACAGATACACTTTGGAACTGAAAAATAAGACTTAGTTTATTTCTCAGATACAGAATGTATAATTTTGTCTTAAAGCTATTCTTAGTGTTAACGTCTTAATGCTATTTAGGAACTGGTCAAAATATCTTTGCACAGACATTTAGATTCCTTTTCTGTTTAGAAATGTCATTAACTTGAAATATAAAGATGCTTTCTAAGGAAACCGGTTTGCCCAGCCAGATCTTTGAATGTAGTTATTTTGTGATGGAGCTATAAAACCCAAACATTGAGGCTGCTTCCCACAATGCCTTGGTGCCCAGACAGTGATGTCATGTTCTAAGCATGTTTAGTTTGCAAAGGTCCTGCTTTTGATCCTTTAGTTGTCACTTTTTTTTCATGCAGCTCCTCCTGAATTACAAAAGTACTGAACATAATTTGCTTCATTAAGGTCTGTTGCTGACACTGTTGTATTTCATTCGTCATTCTTCTGTTAGCCTCCTTCATTAAGGCCTTATTCAAATTTGGATCATGGTTCTAACTCTCCGACATGCATGCCATTATCATCTAAATAGCAATTACATATTCAAAACAACAGCTTCTCCTTAACTGTCTGTAACTTCACATTTTACATAAATTCAAGTGGGAATTAAGAATAAAATGAATCTTTTCTTTGTGATTTACAACCCTCCCTTTCATCCTTGATTTACTAGTTGATGTTGAATAAGCTACTTGTACATGAAGGAAGATGAAATTATCGATTGCTCAGCTTTGGTTTTGTATATATATAGGTAGATAGATAAAAAATGAAATAAAATATACAAAATAATATATCTAAAATAAAATCCTCACACACACACACATATATAGAAAAGTATAAACTATTCGTGTATACTGATTCAGTAACCCATATTTTTTATTAGACAATATTTACCATTTTGAATACAATGTAATGGAACCAAGTTTAACACTCTATTAAGAAAATAACATACTCATTTTTTAAAACAACAATGCTTTAGAACTTGAAACATTTTAAGGAAAATTTAAAAAATGAGTCAGTATATTTGTCATTTATATACAGGACAGATATAAAAAATGGAAGCAAATTCTCCTATCAAAATGTTAATAGACTTTTATGTGTACTTTGCTTTAGCCATCTTAAAATGATGTATTATGATCCATAAATACTAATCTGGAGTCCTGGTGTAGCACTGTGGGTTAATGCGCTGGACTGCAAAGTTGCTTTGAACAGCAAGCTCGACGGCTCAAGCTCACCATCTGCTCCTTGGAAACCCTATATAAGGACGCTATGGGTTGGAACTGACTAGACAGCACTTAACAACATCAACAAATACTAATGTGATTTAACTGAAATGAGCAACAATGCTTACAGGAGAAAAAGCTTCAGCAGATATGTGATTATTAGAACATCACTCCCCATTAATAGACGTGGCTCTCTACGATAAGCATTGAACTGCTAACTACAAGATTGGAGATTCAAACCCACCACTCATTCCTCAGAAACCTTATTCAGGGTTGTTGTGAGTTGGAACCAACATAAGCGCACTTAAAAACAACAAAGGACAGTTAGTACAAGATACCAAGTACACATATGCATATACAAATATGGAAGTTAAAGGGTATGGATAATCTCAGAACTTCTTAAATAGAAATGTGTGTGTGTGTTAAAGAGAGAGAGACCCAACCTTCAAAAATGCTAATTAATTATTCAATACCCAGTTTTTCTGCTGCCTTGTGTAGCAGTATCTTACATATTGCAAATTTCTTCTCATGGACAAAGGATTTTATTTCCTCTTTGTTTGAAATTTATTTGTTTTTCTACTCATATTCTCAAATTTATCTGGATTATGTATGTGGGAATAATTAATATAATGCAGGATAACTTCCAATATGATTTGTTAAATGTCATGTTACAAAGCTATGTGTACTTCATTTGCACAACAAAATGCTAGACTTGCATATTAGTAGATAGGGCTGTTAGAAATGTGTTCAACTGTGGATCACCAACTTGAGGCAGGAAAGATTCAGCCTTTGACTTCTCACCACTTCTTTTGAAGGCAAGTCCTGACGTTGTTGGTATTAATTTCCAGCAGTCCCATGTGAGGTGGGCAGAATGCTGTAAAAAAAAAAAGCAGAAGGAACCTCTAGAAACAAGGTGGTCTAATTTGATGCTGGGAGTAGAAAGAAATGTCAGGCACCGAGACTACAAGACAAAGAGAAACTTGAGGATGCAGAACAGTTGGTCAGAATTCTATGCCATACAGAGTCTGTTTAAGTGACCCTGTATTACTAGCTGTTTTGAGACTAGTTGGACTAACTGCTTTACAATGACAGATCTTACCTGGCATTGTGGTACCATAGGATAAGCACTGAACTGCTAACCAAAACTGTCGGTGGCTAAAACCCACCATCTGCTCCTTGGAAACTGTAGACAGTGTTGTTAATTGTTAGAACCAACTCAAAGGCATTTAATGACAACAACAATAACTTGGCATTATTTTTAGGTCCGGCTTATATGATTGTGAAGTTTTAAAATCACCTTTAAAGTTGTTTTGATTAAACAGTGAGGTGATTATGCAGCATACACCCATGTACCCACCATTCAGTTTAAGAAAGAGAATTTGTCATTACTCATGAAGGCTGCTTGGTGGTGCAGTGGGCTAAGCATTGGGCTGTTAACTGCGAAGTCAGTGGTTCAAACCCACCAGCTGCTCCACAGGAGACCAGTGAATGCTGTCTGCTATGTTAAAGACTTACAGCCTCAGATACCTAAAGGAGCATTTCTACACAGTCCTGTAGCCTCACTATGACGGCAGAGGTTCGGTTCATGACAGCCCTCAATCTCATCCCCTTGCTTTCATCTCAGAGGTAAATGCTACTCAGTAAATGTTTTGTTCTTCATTCCATTTAAAAAAAAGTGTTACAAAGTTTGTTTTCACAATTTGCCTTTTTCATTCATTCTCATCATGCATTTAGGATTCATGCTTATTACTTCATGTACCTGTAGTTTAAAAAAATGTTTTTACTGGCATGCCATTGTATGATTACACTGCAATTGATTTATATATTCCGATGATAAGCATTTTTACAATTAAAAAGGTTTTGGATATTCATAGGTGAAAAAAATAAAGTTTTCAAAAAATTAACTCAAAATGGACCAGGGACTTAAATATAAAATATAAAACTAATTCATTTTAGCTTTAGTTGAATGCTTGCCTTTAGCTCATCCATTTTTGGCTTTTAAAGATATCCTAATATATTCATTTAAAACTTCAGAGTCTCTGGACAGGTCTAATCAATAATGCCCTTGACTATTAATCAAAAAGCTGGAAATGTGTGTCCTACCAGGGGCGCTTCGGAAGAATGTCCTGATGGTCTGCTTCTGAAAAATAGCTCTTGAAAACCCTGTGGACCATAGTTCTGCTCTGCCGCATTTGGGGTCACCGTGAGTTGCAATCAATTTATGTCCACTAGTACTGGTGCTTTTTTCCTTTATGGTTTAGTTGCATCCACAGTTTTATTTGTATTATTTCCATTAGTTTGAAGTTGTACATATTTTCTAGTTGTTTGGAAGGAGAAGACAGTTTTGATGGATGTTTTATATATTCCTCTTGTTGTGATTTAGTGTTCTCCAGTCAGTTCTGGCTCATGGTGGTCTTGTACAGGGTTTCCAAGGAGCATCTGGTGGGTTTGAACAGCCAATCTTGTGGTTTAATAGTTCAGTGTTTATCTTGGTGGATATTTAATCTCACTTAATCTCTTAGAGGAGCATGGTGACTCCTTAGGATCAGCACTGGACTGAGAATCACAAGTTCGGTGGTTTGAGCCCGCCAGCCACTTTAAGGAAGAAAGATGAGGCTTTCTGTTCCTGCAAAGGTTTACAAATCTCAGAGATTCTATATATATAGGGTCACTATGAGTTGTAACTGTCTCTATGGCACTTAACAATAATAATAGCCTTCTTAGAGTACAG
Organism: Chrysochloris asiatica; assembly: GCF_000296735.1. Taxonomy (NCBI): domain Eukaryota; kingdom Metazoa; phylum Chordata; class Mammalia; order Afrosoricida; family Chrysochloridae; genus Chrysochloris; species Chrysochloris asiatica. Next base: position 8,392,236 of record NW_006408528.1, on the reverse strand, counting down.
GCAACTTGACAAAAAAATCTATTTTGTTTTACTAAATGAAAATGTAAGACATTCTGTAATTGACTTTCATTATTTAATAATATATACCTCAATTTTCTTTGATAACATTTACTAAGAAATATTTCATCAGACCCAGTTTTATAGGCTGTTGCCATAGGCTAGTATGGGGCGGGGGGTGGGGTGCGTTTAGACGTCCACATCAATATTGGAATTGTTATTATTATTATTTTAAAATACTGACCCAGTAGTTCTGTAATGTTCTGTCTCTGTTGCATAATCTTCTGTTTGACATATATGACAGATCTAAATATTTGTTATTTCTGTAGGAAAACGGCTCTTTGTTTATTGTTATTTATTTCCTAAAGCTGAAGGTTATCTTCTTATATTTAGTCACTGTTTTTCAGGTCGTTCTGGTATATTTGAGTTCTGGTGTGGTGCTTTAGGATAAGCACTGGATTGCTAACTGCAAGACCGGTGGGTCAAACCCACCAGCCACTCCTTAGAAACCCTGTACAAAGTCGCTATGAGTTGTAACTGATTTGACAGCACTTAACAACAACTATTTTTTAATACTGTAACATTTAGAACTAATGGTGATAGCATGTTGCATATGGTATAGTGGATGATTATAAGAGGCAGGTTGGAAAAATGTACAGTTGATTTTATATCTTTGAGTTAAATTGAAAACATGTGCATTTACTAGTTCCTTGCAATGTTAATAGATGAAAAAGGAGAATCATGTTTATTTAAATTTCTTAAATGCTTTGTTTAAAATGGCTAAAGATATTTCACTAGAATATTTTAGTCTTGAATATAATAAGTTTTTCTTTTTTAAATGTCTAAGTTGGGTTTATAGTTTTCAGCATTTTTCAAACTGATTGAAAAACCTAATTTTTAATGGAAGATCATGCAAAGCGTTGTCTTTGAGACATTTAATAACTGAGGTAGTAATAACTTCAGGAAAGTTATCATTGATTATTAAACTTAAAATTTTGAGATAATTGAAAGTTATACATTATTAAAAATAGTTCATGTGTATTATAAGTTAGTAAAGAGCCTTATTATTTTCTCATGACTTTATTAGAGCAGTCTGATAATCTGATTTAGTCCTATCTTTGTAACTGTCCTTAGTGTTGTGGACTGGCTACTTGAGTCCTTTTGAAATCATGAAAACTTTAAGTTAAACTTGTGTGTTCTGTAAATACTGCTAGCAATTCTGTTGAGGACTGAAATTCTTTCCATCTTCATTGAGGCAGATGTTAGATGAATCTTCTATGTCTGTTTTGTAAACGAAAGGACAGCAATGTAATTAAATTGAAATGGAGAGATTTTGCTTTGCTTGTATTAGCATTTGGAGGCTCCCTAGATTGTTTATAGCTTTATGGATGGTCAACTTTTGTTTTTTAGTTTAACTTTTAGAGTTTTGTTGGACTTCATTATTATGAAAATACAATCTGTATCAAGATGGGAAAAATGTATTCATGATATGTCTTGTTTGTAATATAAGTTTTCTTTCACTAAGTAAAAATAAAAACCATTCTGTGATTTACTTTCTTTAATGATACGTACATTACATCAAATTTCTTTAGAACTATTTATTAAGAAATATAGTAATATTGGTATATTTTTGAAATAGCAATTGAAATAATAGGATTGATACTTGACATAGATTTGGAAAGTCTTTTTAACACTTCCCAAATATCTGTTCTTCTTCTTCTTTTTTTTTTTTTTTTTAATGTTTTATTGTGAATTATGTGATAGTTTACATGGGAGAACATTAGTTTTACATTCTATCGTGTATTGTCTCATTGCCATGGTAACAATCCCCTCCATGCATCATCAACCAACCAAAGAGCTGTTTTTAAGGACTCTGTGTGACACAGTTGGTTTGGCTGCTAACCTCAAGGTGGGCAGTTCAAACCCACCAGCCACTCAGTGGGAGAAAGATGAGGCTGTCTGCTCCCATAAAGATTTATAGTCTTGGAAACCCTATATAGGGTCACTATTAGTAGGAATTGACTTGATGGCAGTTGGTATGGTTTTGGGGTTTTGCATGTTCATTTGGCAAAGTGGGATCCCATCTTCTACAAAGAAAAAGTGTATGAGCTAAGTCTGAACTGACCTCCACTTAAATGAGTTTGCAGATTGAGTGATAGTCTCCAGCTTTTCTCTAATGCCATGGCTGTTTGCAGCATATAAGCTATCCTCTGATGATCCTGCATACTCCCACTCCCTCCAGCCAGTGTCCTTTCCAAGAGTACCTCCTGCTTGAAACATTCATGCTTGCTACTGTAATTGCACAGTGTAATTAAAAAACAACAACAATAAAACATGAATAATTATGTCTAAAAAAATATAAATGTTTTGGAAATAATCTATACAGGTTAATTGCTTAAAAAAAAAAAGAGGAACTGTCAATGGTGTGGGTTAGATGACTTATTAAACAGTTCAGAAATAGGTTTTTTTTTTCAATCTATAGGAATTACAATAGTCACAGGTATGAGTACAGCTAGAACTAACAAACTAAAGCTTTATGTTACAAGTGAATTCACAAACCTGGAACTATAAAAGTCTACATTATACATGTTTACTTTATTACTAGGTAGGATCTGAATTATTTATGGGGCTTTCCCACATTAATATATAACTTAAGTATAGAAACATTGAAAGAAAATAAACCTACTTGAAATTATTATGTTCACTATGTTGTTGTTGAATGCCTTCCAGTCATGTCCAATTCATAGAGACCCTATAACACAGGGTTTCCAAGGAATGACTGGTGGGGTTTGAACCACCAACCTTGCTGTTAGCAATTCAGTGCTTATCCTTTGGTGCCACTGTAGGACTTATTCACTTCCCTGTTGTGAGGACCTTGGAAAAGGAGATCTAAGAACCATAGTTTGTTTTTGTTTTTTAACTTTTTATTGTGAATTGAGTGAAAGGTTACAGAGAACATTATCAGTTTTACATTCAACAAATCATACACCCTGTTTGAATCTCACTGATTACCATCTCTCCACATAACAACATCACCTCACTTCCTCCCTTAGCTCCCATCGCTATTTCACCATCCCTTCTTAACTTTGTCCTTTTGGATCTTGAATGACTGAGCATTCCATGGTGAGCATACCTTACTAGTGTTGTTGTCCCTCTCTATAAACCTGTCTACTGCTTGGCTGAGAATTAGGCCACGAAGGTGAGTTCCATTCCAGACCGAAGGGTGATTGAGGCCATAGTCTCAGGTTCCTCCAGTCTCTTTCTGTCCAGTAAGTAAACCTGGACGCGTTTGCCATTGACTGTAATGTCCATGCTGAGAATTGCAAATTAGGAAATTCTGGAATGTTTAAAAAGATGCTATAAATAAAGAGTCTTAAATCTTATTTTGGGAAAAACAAAGTATAAGACATAACTAATTAGCGTAATGGTTACGAATTGGACTGCTAATCTCACGATCAGCAGTTCAAAACTACCAGTAGTTCCGCAGGAGAAAGATGAGGCGGTCTGCTCCCGTAAAGATTTACAGCCTTGGAAACCCTGTACAGGGTCGCTATGAGTCAGAATCGACTTGACAGCACTTAACAACAACAACAACAATAATCACATAAAATAGATAACATTTATTGAAAGACTTAAAAACAATAATGTAGCATTGTTGTTAAGTGCTGTTGAGTCAGGTGTGACTCATAGCAACCCTGTTTAGGGTTTCCAAGGAGTGGCTGGTGGGTTTGAACCACCTACGTTGTGATTAGTAGTCCAGTGCTTATCTTACAGTGTCTAGAACAAAATTTCAATAAACACTAAATCTTTATTACCAACAGTATGGAACATTTGTATTTAAAACAGATTCCATTTTATCTTTAACAAATAAATTAATTTGATATTGAACATTGTAAGAACTGTGGCCTGGATTAGAGTATGAGTTTGAAACATTGACTTGAAGATTTTGTTTCAATCTCATCCTTCTTTAATTTAGATTTAAAGCTGGCCATAATTAAACAATTCTGAGATTAAAATCTTATATAAAAGGTGGCTTAGTAAAATTGCCTATTAATTAAACTTGATCTAGAATATTTAGTGAAGTGACTAAAGGTACTGTAGATTTAATTTATCGTAGTTGTGTAGCTTTTAGAGTTTATTTTAGGGAAATCCAATTCTAAGAATTGACACTGATTTTTTTTAACACTGTGTTGAGTTACCTATTGTAGCAGAACAGCTTATTTATTAACATCACATTTTTAGATAACAAATACAATATAATATAAAATTTACATCAAGTAATAAAATTGATGCCATTTATTTGAGAAGGAGGAATATTGCAATATTTAAAAGTGATTTTCTTCAAGTTACGTGTTAGCTCTATCTGCCACTTTAAGATAAGCACTATAATACTAACCCCAAAATTGGTGGTTCAAACACAGCACTGCTCAGAAACCCTATACATGGTAACAGTGCATTAGAAATGACTTGATGGCACTTAACAACAACAACAACATAACTTGAATATGTCATCTTTGTTCTCAAAGATAAACAGATGTTAATTTCTTATAAGAAAACATATTTTCTTTTTAATTCATTTTAAATTGTTTTATAATGTCATATGCAATAGTATGAGGACTTAGGTTGTTAGTTCTTGTATATTCCCAGCACCTGTGGTTGTTAAGTGCCATTGAATCAGTTCCAACTCATAGAAACCCTATGTGCAATAGAATGAAACTCTGCCCAGTCCTGTGCCATTCTCACGATTGTTGTTTGAGTCCACTGTTGCTGACGTAGTGTTAGTCCATCATGTTGGGAGTCTTCCTCTTTTTTACGGACCCTCCACTTTACCAAGCATGATGTCTTTCTCCAAGGACTCAGTCCTCCAGATCCATGTCGAAAGCATGAGAGTCAAGTTTCACCATCCTCACTTCTATAGAACGGTCTGGATGTACTTCTTCCGAGACACATTTGTTTGTTCTTATGACAGTCCGTGGTACTGTCAGTGCTCTTCTCCAACACTGTAATTCAAATGCATCGCTTCTTCCATGGTCTTCCTTATTCACTGTCCAACTTTCACAGGCATGTGAGGTGATTGAAAATACCATGGCTTGTGTCAGGTGTACCTTAATCCTCAAACTGACATCTTTGCTTTAACACTTTAAAGTGGCGTTTTGCCATACAAATGCAATACATTGTTTGATTTCTTGACTTCCAATGAGTGTTGATTGTAGATACAAGCAAAATGAAATCTTTGATAACTTCAATCCTTTTTCCATTTATCATGATTTTATTTATTGGTCTAGTTTTGACAATAAGGTGCAATCCATACTGAAGGCATATTTTTTTTTTTATCTTTACCGGTAAGCGATTCAAGTCCTCTTTGCTTCTAGCAAGCAAGATTGTGTCATCTGTGTATCATAGGTTATTAATGAGTCTTCCTTCAATTCTGATGCCATGTTCTTCTTCATCTATTCCTGCTTCTTGGATTATTTATTCCTGGTGTGGCTTTGTGGGTTAATGTACTGAATTACAAAGTTGGTTTGAACTGTAAGGTCAGTGGTTCAAGTTTACCGCTTCTCCTTGGAATCCCTATACAGGATCTCTATGGGTCAGAACCGACCCCACGGCACTTAACAACAACAAACAACATACAGTTCAATAATTGTGGTAAAAGGATACAACCCTGGCACACATCTTTCTTGATTTTAAACCATTCTATATCCCTTTGTTCTGTTCAAACAGCTGCCTCATGGGCTATGTACAGTTTCCCCATGAATACAATTTTGTTATGTTCTATACTGTAGAATGTCTTTGCATAGTCAATAAAGCAGAAGTAAACGTCTTTCTTATATTTTCTGTTTTGAACCAAGATTCATGTTACATCAGCAATGATATCCCTCCTTCAAAATCCTCTTTTGAATACAGCTTGAATATCTGGCAGTTCCTTGTCGATATATTTCTGCAACTATTTTTTAATTGTCTTCAGAGAAGTTTTACTTGCATGTGATATTAATGTTATTTTTCAATTATTTCGTCATTATGTTGCGTTACCTATTTTGGGAATGGGCACAATTATGGATCTTTCCAAATTTTTTGTCCTAGGTGGTTGAGTACCTCTAGCCTGACACTGATTTGTTGAAAGAGTTCAGTTTTTATTATATCAGTCCCTAGAGCCTCCCTCCCCCCAACAATTCTTCAGTGCCGCTTTAACTTCTTTCAATAACATAGGGTCTTGATCTTATGCTACCTTTTGAAATGGTTGAACAATGACCATTTCATTGTTTTTAGTACAGTGACTCTGTATATTCCTTCCATCTTCTTTTGATGCTTACTGCATCATTCAATAGATTGTGCATTGTCATTGTTAAGTGCCATCGAGTCAGTTCCATTGCATAGCAACCCTACGTAGGGTTTCCGAGGAGTGGCTGTTAAGCTTGAAGCGCTGACCTTGCAGTACAAACCAACCTTAGTATCCTTCAGTATTGCAAGCTGAGACATGAATGTTTTCTTCTGTTCTTTTGTTGTTGTTGTTGTTGTTGTTAAGTGCCATCGAGTCAGGTCCGACCCATAGCGACCCTGTACAGGGTTTCCGAGGGTGTAAATCTTTACGGGAGTAGAAAGCCTCATCTTTCTCCCGCGGAGCGGCTGGTAGTTTCGAACCGCTGACCTTAAGGTTCGCAGCCCGATTCGTAACCACTACGCTACCAGAGCTCTGTTCTTTGGTCTTGCAAAATTCTATCATTTGATCTCCAGTATCTGACAGTGATCTACTGGTATTCATAAAGTTTTCATACTTCAGCTTTATATCTGACAATGTTCCACTACTGTTCGTAGATTTTCAGTGGCTAAACTCATTATCAACTTGCAATATGCAGATGATACAACCTTGCTTGCTGAAAGTGAAGAAGGCTTAAAATGTTTACTGATGAAGATCAAAGAGCACAGCCTTCAGTATGGATTACATCGCTATGTAAAGAAAACAAAAATCCTCACCACTGGACCAATAAACAACATTCTTATCAATGGAGAAAAGATTGAAGTTGTCAAGGACTTCATTCTTCTTGGATCACCTATGAACACTCACGGAAGCAGCAGTCAAGAAATCAAATGGCTTATTGCATTAGGCAAATCTGCTGCACAAGACCTTTTTGAAGTGTTGAAGAGCAAAGATGTCAGCTTGAGGACTAAGGTGCGCCTGACCCAAGCTATGGTATTTTCTATACCTCATATGCATGTGAAAGCTGGATAGTGAATAAGGAAGACTGTAGAAGAATTGATACTTTTGAGTTATGGTATTGGAAGAGAATATTGAAAGTGCCATGGGCTGTCAAAAGAACCAATAGATCCGTTTTGGAACAAGTGTAGCCAGAGTGCTCCTTGGAGGACAAGATGGCTAAACTTCATCTCTCATACTTCGGACATATTTTCAGGAGGGACCAGTCACTGGAGAAGGATATCATGTTTGGTAAGGTGGAGGATCAGAGCAAAAGAAGAAGACCCCCAACGAAATGGATAGGCAAAGTGGTAGCATCAATGGGCTCAAGTGTGGCAACAATTGTGAGGTTGGCCCAGGACCGGGCAGTTTTTTGTTCTGTTGTGTATAGAGTCGCTGTGAGTTGGTACTGACTCGATGGCAACTAACAACAACAAAACATTCAAAAGTAGTCTGCCTCTCCTTCTTCCTAGTCTGTCTTAGTCTGGAAGCTCTGTTGGAACCTGTTCACCATGGCTGACCCTTCTGGTATTTAAAATACTGGTGGCATAGCATCCACCATCACAGCAACACAAGCCACCACAGTACAACAAACTGACAGATAAGTGGTCTGTTTTGCCCAGAGAATGCTTCAGTCTTGCAAACCCAGCCTTGAATGTTTTCTAGCTTGAGAAATGCCGAGCGTGCTCTTCCTTTTGATTTTGTAACTCCAGGTCTTTGGACATTTCATTATAATATTTGACTTTGTCTTCTTGAGCTGCCCTTTGAAAATTTCTGTTCAGCTATCCTCCTTCTATTTGCTTTAGCATCTGTGTGCTGGAGAGCAAGTTTCAGTCTCTTCCGATGTCCCTTTTGGTTTTTTCCTTCTGTCTTGTCTTCTTAGTGATCTTTTGCTTTCATCCTATATGATATTCTTGATGTCATTCTGCTCATGTTTAAAATACTGGTGGCATAGCTTCCAGCATCACAGCAACATACAAGTCACCCCAGTATGACAAACTGACATTATGAGTGGTGGTCCCAACATCTAGTATGGGATAAGTAAAGTATTAAGACATAACAGAGTAGACATATACTGTCTGAAATTTAAAATATATACTTTAAAAATTATGAAAGGTAGAGTTATTTCTTATTTCACAGAAAGATTATGCATCCAACAAGCTAAAAGAGGAGCCCCCAAATTTAAGTGTTTGGAAATTATTTTTTATAATCGTTGCCATTATTATTAATATCTAAAAATGTCCTCTTAGAACCTGTGTGAATATGTTAATGCTAAGATTTTATTTATTCTTTTGTTTTAAAAGTTCTCATTTACATCATCTCTTTGTAGAGACATCATTATTGACACAAGTCATTTATTAAATATGTTGTTGTTAAATGCCTTCAAGTTGATTCTGACTCATAATGACCCTGTATAGTATCATTTATATACTACATAAATACATACATATCATACACATATAGCATGTATGATAAAGCACTGGACCGCAAGGTCAGTTTGAACCACAAGGTCTGTTTCAACCACAAGGTCAGCAGTTCAAACTCACCAGCCGTTCCTTGGAACTCCTTACACAGGTCTCTATGCGTCAGACTGACTCAAAGGCACTTAACACCACCACCACCACCAACAATAATATTGTGTTTTAAATCTTCATGGGAGCAGTAAGCCTCATGTTTCTCCGGAGGTACAGCTGGTGGGCTCACATTGTGGACCTTAGAGTTCTTAGTCTAGTGCTCATCAAACAGAGCTTTCGCACTCCCCTTTGTTAAATATAGACAATTATAATCGTCAGTCAAAGCCCTCTCCTAGGTAGGCAGAAATGTTTTCTTGTTTTTTTCTCTTTGTTTTCTTTTACCTGATTTTCAGAAGAAATACCAGCATGAGCTTTATTCAACTTCTAGATTAATTTTTAAAGAAACCTGTTTAAATTATGACTGGGTAGATCTAGGAAGAGGCTGGGGAAATCTGTATTGTTGTTTTTGAAAGCTTCCGAGGTGATCTTGATAGTCAGCCAAGTTTGGAAACTACTGATTAAAATTAATATCTCTAGGATTTGTTAGTATTTTAAATTCTAACGAGGGAGAAAATGGAAAAATTTTAAACATAAAACTGCATTTTTGGGGGTGACATGATTTTTTTTTTAAGCAGTGTTTTTCATTTTTTGTCAACATGATTAAATGAAGACTTAAACAGTTCAAATCGCCTTTGGAGTAGATTCAGAATATCCAAAAGATACAGTGATGAAATTTGATCAGCATGCTTTACAAAAGGGTCACAAATGTGTGATTTTGAAGTCTTTTCTATTTGAAACCAATCCAGGGTCTTGAATCTGATCCAGTATATGGTGTGCTGCAAATGGCAAGATTACACTGGAGCAATATAATTAGGGTAAGCCATTGCATCTGCACTTGTATCGCAGCAACTGAATTTAAAACCAGCTGCAAAATGGTGACTAATCTCTCTGGCAAGCCCACATGAGAGTGTAGTACAATAAGCCAGCTTCAGTCTCATGAGCACATGTCTCTTCAGCCCGCCTCTGAGCAGGTGACAGTGATGATGCAATCTGATTATACTTTTGAATGCATTCTAACCACAGTCAACAGTTGTATCTCCCAAGGGGTTTCACTAAAGCCTTGAAAACTGACTATATACTTTTTCAGATAGCTTCTACTATGGAACGCCATGGCAACTAGGATTTTCTGATTCACCTTAGTAACTACAATATTTTACAGTATGTTATTACCTTAAATTTTGGAATCCTAAATTCATTTTCGTGTGTGAAATGAGATACTAAAATAAGGAAAACGAAAGTACTTATACTTTGAGCTTTTTACTCACAGTAGTTCACAACAATTTGCACTGATTAGTTTTTAAAAGGTAAACAGTCCCAACTGTTTAATTCTGTCCAAACAAGCATGTGCGTACTGGTAGGCTGTTAAATGTTTTCAGCGGAGCACTCAAAAAGCAAAAAAAAAAAAAAAAAAAAAAAAAAAGCGTGTTACTGTTGAATCGATTCTGACACAAAGTGACTCTCTAGGACAGAGTAGACCAGACTCAGAGGGTTTGCAAGGCTGCCCTTAAGGGAGTTCTGGTGTGGTGTAGGATAAGCACTGGCAGTTCAAGCCCACCAGCCGCTCCTCAGAAGCACTATACAGGGTCGCTATGAGTTGGAACCGACTTGACAGCATACAACAACAGCAATCTTTATGGAAACATATTGCCACATTTTTCTTGGAGCAGCAGCTAGTGGGTTCGAACTGCCTACCTAACAGTTAGTTGTAAGGTTGTACAATTGCGTTATCAGGACTCCTTAGTGGAACACTTGCCTTTTAATATTCAGAGATGCACCTCACTAGCATTTTACTGTCTTGATGAGGTGATACTAACAGTGTCTTAAGCCTTGAAGATGTTTAATAAATACTCAGCTTGACTTGATCTTGAGCCTTTATTTCTTTTCATATTTGAAGAGGGTAATAATTTCTTCTTCCAGCGTACTACAGAGAGATAGTGAAGATGAATAGAGTCATATATTTGGGACTGCACGTCATCTTTGGAGACAAAGTACTACGTTGTTGTTGTTGTTAAGTGCCATTGAGTCGATTCTATTCATAGTAATCCTGTATGGTGTTTCTGAGTAGCTGTTAGTGTGTGAACCACCAGCCTTGTAGTAAGTAGTCCAGTGCGAATCCCACAGTGCCACACCAGGACTCCAAAAATTTCTGTGTTGTTGTTGTTACGTGCCATTGAGTTGGTTCTGACTCATAGCAACACAGTACGGTGTTTCCAAGGAGTGACTGATGAGTTTGAATCGCCGACCTTGTAGTTCAAGCTGACCTTGTGGTCCTGTGCTTATCCTACACGCTACACCAGGACCGATAGGAACCAAAAATATAGTCACAAGTATAATTTATATGGGTAATTCAGTAGTAGAATATTTAAACATTATTTTTAGCCTGAAGTTTCAACTCTGCTTTGAGTCCAAGTGTGGCACTGTAGAATAAGCATAGACTGTTAGCCACAAGGCTAGCCGTTCAGACCCACCAGCTACTCCTCAGAAACCATATACAGTGTCTCTATGAGTTGAAACCGATTCAACGGCAGTTAACAACAACAGCTTTTAAAATGTACTATGTAACTTGTATTAAAGGACATCTACTCCACAAGACCATTGAAATAGAAATTGCAAATTGCAAACCATTGAGAAGAAAGAGGAAAAGAAGCATAAAACAAAACAACATGCTTAGGGAAACTGAAAGAAGCCCTGCTAATGTAGTGGTTTACCTGTTGGGCTGCTAACTAAAAAGGTCAGTAATTTCAATCCACTAGTTGCTCCATGTAAGAAAGATGAGGCCTTCTTCTCATAAAGATTTTCAGCCTTGGAAACTCTGTACAAGGTCATTATGAGTCAATGACACTTGACAAAAACAGCATTTACAACACCAACTGAATGGATGGTTAACATGTGGATGCCTCTTTTCTCATTTGGATTTTTGATCATCACTCAATAGGAAAAAAAAAATGTTTAAGTTTCTTTTCTCACATACTCTGTAGTGCATAGAGGTGCTTTGGGCCTGTTAATGTGAGCAGGTTGAATTCGGTTTGAATTGTCAGGGAGCTGTCTCGTGTTATTGCCCTTTCCTGATGGTGAGCTGTCTGGAGGGACCCAGCTTTACCTTGAAAAGAGGCTCATGTATTTCAGCAGATACTAAATTGTCATGTCAGAGTTTGGGCTAACAGAATATGGGAGAGACTTTTGTCATTAGCAGGAACTAGTCACCTCCCATGATCTCTCCAATGAACCTTTTAGGCCACATTCTCCTTCATGATCTTTTGCGACTGCCCATAAAGATTTTGGCTACCTTTTCTTCCTGTGATTTCATTGAGCTCCCCTAAACTTGTTCTTCTCCACTGACCTAGTACTCTTTCTTATTTTAAAAGTAATTTGGAGGTGGGTGAGTAGGAGAAAGGAGTGGGAGTTAGGGTTAGGACTATGGCAAGGTTTTGGCTAGGCCTAGGACTTGGATTATTATTGGGGTTATGGTTAAGATTAGGGTTAGTGTTAAGGGTAAGGACTGAACTAGGGCGTAAGGATTGGCCTACGCATTAGGGTTACAGTTTGGTTTATTTTTATTAATTTATTTCATTGTTTTCTTGAAATCTATTTGATTTCCTCTTCATTTGGAAGTTCCATAGCTATCTCATTTCCTGTTTTTACTTTATAGTGTTTTGTTGTTGTTGCAACTGTGTGTCTGGCTTTCTATTTTCAGTGTTATAGGTCTGTTTTATTTTGCATACTTCCATATTTGGGTTGAGTCTAGTTGATATTGTCATGTACGTTAGTCTCAGGTTGTCGGATGTTGTTGGTTTCTTTCTGAAGAACTCCATTCAGTATTTTTTGTAAGTTTGGTTTGATTTTTACAAATTCTTATCATTTCTGTTTATTTGAAAATAACCTAATCTCACCATAATAATTGGTGGACAGTTTTGCTGAATATATAACTCTCAGTTGGCAATTTGTTTCTCTGAGAGTTTTATGTCATTCATTGTTTTCATACATGCATGGTTTCTGCTGAGAAATCAGAGCTTAATTGTTTGTATTAGTTCTCCTTTGTAGGTAACTGTTCGTCTTTCCTGAACTGTTTTTGGGGTCCTTTTCTTTTCTTTGATTTTGAAAAGTTTGATTATAATATGTCTTGGTGATTTTCTTTTGAGGTCTATCTTGTTTGGAATTCAACTTTTTGAATCCTATCTTCTCATGACCCAGGACTCTTTATGGGCACACTGTCCTTGGGTTCTCCATTCTGTTGTAAAATGTGGTGGTGGTGAAGAGTATCAATTTTAAAGCAAACTGGTACATGTTCAGATCTGTATGCTTATTTAGAGTTGCTTGTTAAGGAAAAATTTTCTTTTAAGCTGGTGATGCAATGGATTAAACATTGGACTGCTGACTAAAAGGTCAGCATTTGAAACCCATCAGCTGCTCAGAGATGCAGAAAGATGAAGCAGTCTGTTTCCATAAAGATTTATAGCCTCAGAAACTCTATGGAGCAGTTCTGTTCTGTCCTGTAGGGTCACTACGAGTCAGAATTCTCTCTTGGCCATGAGATTTTTTTTTTTTTTTCCTCTTTGGTAGATATCCCTGTGGCCAGATCTACATAGAGAAAGGGTAATCTCTACCTGGGCAAATTCAGGCTCCATCACTTCTCAAGTGAGCACAAGAGGCGTTTAACTTTTTTGAAGAAAAATTTCCTTGTTTATGAAATTGGGAAGACCTGTTTCTAGAGGTTGATGCATGGATTGAATGAGTCAGCCATATATGTGGCGCATAGAAAATACTCAAGAAATGGTATCAATGGCTGCTCAAAGAAAGTCATCACTCTCTCAGTCTTTCCCTTTTGCTCTTTCTCATATATCCATGCATACATTCATTCAACAGCATTCATAATGGAGTTACCATAGGCCACTCTCTTTGCCAGGCACTAGGAATAAGTCTGAAACATGATAAAGTTAAAAACCAAAGACATCACTTTGAGGACAAAGGTGCACCTGACCCAAGCGTTGGTATTTTCAGTCACTTCATATGCATCGAAAGCTGGACAATAAATAAGGAACACCAAATAAGAATTGATGCCTTTAAATTATGGTATTGGCAAAGAATATTGAATATACCACAGCCTGCCAGAAAAAAACAAACACATCCATGTTGGAAGAAGTACAGCCTTAGAATGAATGCTCGTTAAAAGGGAGACTGATGAGATTTCCTCCCATGTACTTTGCATTTGCATCAAAAGGGACCAGTCCCTGGAAAAAGATCTCATATTTAGTAAAGTAAAGGGTCAGTGAAAAGGAAAAGCCTCAACAAGATGGATTGACCCAGTAGCTACTGCAGAGAACTAAAACATAATAACAAATGTGAGGATGGTGCATGTCCAGGCAGTGTTTCACTCTGTGATACATAGGGTTACTATGAGTAGACTGCTGGGGGGTTAGGCAAAAGTGGGTCTTGTTACATAATTGTGGACCATGGTACTGTCTTTATCTTAAGAGCTGAGAGTAGACATGACCTGAACAAATGTGAATTTGAAAATATGCTTTTCCAATGGACACTGTCCATTTGAAACTCAGCTCCTGTGATTAGTCCTGGTGCCATTCAGCCACATCAGTCCATTTCTTGTCCACTTCATTCCTAAGGCCACCATCTTCTGAGCTGACACTGCCTGACTTTGCCCACTGCTGTCTTTGCGTGCTCCACATTGTGCATCAGATTTCCAAGGAGCCCTTGGCTTAGGCTTGCCCCCTTCTACTTCTTATAACCAGCTTTAGCAGTGGAAACACCCATGATGAAGTCCCAGCGCATACTCCAGCCTCAATCCCTTGTACTTTAAAGAATTTCCCTGCCAGCAACTTTTACCTTTTTTTTTGGGGGGGGGCGGGGGGGGGGGCTTTGGTCTAGATTATGTAATCCTTCAGAATGGGGTACCTCAGACATCATACATTCAGAAACCCTGTTTTCTGATGTTAAATTGACACTTTACTTGTTCGCCCAACTCACTGACAATTTTAGTTCCTGTTTGCTCAATCTTACACCACTTCCTGACTTTTTTTATTCATAATGGAGCCCAGAGTGTAGAATCATTGCAATGTACAGAGAATCTGGTCTCTCAGTTGTTTTAATCCCTGACAGTTTCCAACTTTGAATAAATCCAATCTTTCCCTTTATTCTACCTCTTTCCCAAGCCACTAAGCATTCCTGAAGAAAATCATAATTGCACGTAGGGGCATTTTACTGCTTTGTTGCTTTCCTCCTTTCTCCTCTATGGTCCTTGTTCATCAGCTTCATCTTAACAGTGTGATTCTCAATCTTAGCTTCACATTGAAATAACCTGAGGGAGCTCGGGGACTTCACCAAGTTTGTAGAAAATGGAATGAAAAGATAATGGAATTTTCGCAGGACTTTTTGAAATCCTCTCATACCAATGCCTGAGTTCCACTCCTAGAGATTCCGATGTAATTGGCCTGGAGTCCTGGTGTGGCACTGTGGACTAATGCCTCGGACTGCAAAGTTGTTTGAACTTGTAAGGTTGGTGGTTCAAGCTCAGCAGCTGCTCCTTGGAAACTCTGTACAGGGTTGCTATGGTTCAGAATCGACTCAAGGGCGCTTAACAACAACAACCTGCCAGGGACTTTCAGAAGCTCCCCAGGTGATTCTAATATGCAGTCAAGGTTGAGAACTACTGTGCTTATGTGCCCTCAGAGGCTGACTGACATGTTCCCTTCCTGAGCTTTCTGCTGATAGCTCTCATTTTCAGTAGATGATCTTGACTCATTCAGCTCTCTCTTTCCTTTCACCTTTATAATTAATTTTATTTGCATCCATACTTGCCTAGTTCATTCCTTTTTGAAAGAATAAAATTTCTTACATAAGTATCAATAAACAGACTATTGAAAGATGATAATGTTAAAGAAATAAGATTTGATTAAATATCATGAGATGATTGGGCTGGATAGGGCATCATTTGTAGTGCTGGTAGTGATGGAGGCTTTGCATATTCAGACTGTTGGATTCTGGTTTTTCAATACCTTTGACTTTTTTTTTTTCCTTCCAGATGGTGGTAGTAAAATGACCAAATATGCGTTTAAAGGACAGAACTATGGCAGCAATGTGGGTCATATTTATAGAGGAAACAGACAGGAAGAACACTTAGGAGTCATTTGTAAACCTTTCGTTACTCCTCAGGAGAAAAGTGACGCTTTCTACTTCTGTAAAGATATACAGCCTCTAAAACCCTATAGTGGGTCCATCGGGGTTGAAATCTACTCAGTGGCTGTGGGTGGGTGGTAGCAGTGGATGCAAGAACTGTTCTGAGTGCTGGACTAAAGGTGTGGCAGGGGGAAGAAAGGGCAAAAACACATTCTAGAAATACTAGAGATAGAATCAAGAAGATTAGATAATTTACATTTTGGAGAATATATGAAAGATACAAGAGGACCAGTCACTGGAGAAGGACATCATGTTTGGTAAGGTAGAGGGTCAGAGAAAGAGAGGAAGACCCCCAACGAGATGGATTGGCCAAGTGGCAGCATCAATGGACTCAAGTGTGGCAACAGTAATGATGTTGGCACAGGATTGTACAGTGTTTCGTTCTGCTGTGCATAAGGTTGCTATAGGTCGGTACTGACTCGATGGCACCTAACAACAACAACACATAGGTATTTAATTTGATCATAATTAAACCAGGAGACTTTTTGCTAATTGCTGATTTATTTAGAAGCTGGCCCATTAAGAGAGACTTTTTAGAATTATTTTTTTGTTTTCATTGTGACCTGAGTGATAGTTTGCATAGGAGAACATCAGTTTTACACTCATCATTTTATTGCAATGACTACAATCCTTTCCATGCATCATCATTCAACAGTATTTACTTCTATTCCCTCTGTTTGTTTGTTTTTTTGTGTGTGTGTGGTTTTTTTTTTTTTTTTGGAGGGGGAGATATACACAAAAACACTCAGGAATGTATAATCATTTAAACAACCAAAGGGTACATTCTGCAAGCCTACCTCCTGGCCACCAGCACTCAGTCTTTCTCTCTCATGACTCTGCAGTCCTCAGCTGTTCATCTCTCTCCATGTTCTCATCTCTGCCTCCTTCTCTGGTGTCACTGCTACTCTGGATCGGGTCCCACATTTCACTCCTGCTCTTCTCCCTTGTAGAACTTTTTTTTAAAAAAGAATATAAATTTCTTTCATAAAATGTAATGTTAGGACCAAAATAGAAATTAACCGTTTCATTAGTGATTCAAATAATCTATTAAAATCCATAATAGAAACCTTAAGAATAAAAATATGTTAATCAGAAAAGTGGAGTCCTGGTGTGACACTGTAGGATAAGCATTGGACTGCTGCTAAATGCAAAGTTAGTGATTCAAAGTCATCAACTTCTCCTTGGAAATGATACACAAGGTTGTTATAAGTTGGAACCAACTCCACAGCAATTAACAACATAAATCAGGGAAAATATTAGCTGTTCAGATCTTGGCTTCTGGACATAAACCTGGATTCGAATTTTAGCTTCTACCTTTATTACATTGAGTAAGTTGTTTAAAGTTACTAAGTCTCATTTTTCTTACGTGCAAAATAGAAACACTATGTGGACCTCCCTCCCACACAGGACTGTGAGGATTGTCAGAGATAAATTCCAGCTATTATTATTTTATATAATTACGAGTGATTAGAATATGAAATTTGGAAACCAAAAGCAAGGATCAGTAGTTAGAAAATATGGCCTGAGTGATAGAAACGTTACTAGAGATCACATGATGGAATTTTGCAAGACCATTGATTTCTTCATTGTAAGTACCTTTTTTTTAACAACATGAAAAGCAACTATACATGTGGACCTCACTAACTGCAATACACAGGAATCAAATTGATTACATAGTTGGGAAGAGAAGATGGAGAAATTTAGTAACATCAGTTGCTCAGTAATTTCAGTCGCTCAGATGCAAGTATAGACTGAAGCTGAAAAACATTAAAAGATGTGCCTGAGAGCCAAAATATGACCTTGAATATATTCTACCTAAATTGAGAGACAATCTCAAGAACAGGTTTGATAGGTTAGGCACTGATGACCAAGACCAGTGGAATGGTGGGATGACATCAAGAATATCAGTCATGAAGAAAACAGTCCTTAAAAAGACAGGAAAGGAAGAAAAAAACCAAAATGAGTGTCAGAAGAGACTCAGACACTTGCTCTAGAATGTGGAGAAGCTAAAGTGACTAGAACACATAAGGAAGTGAACAAGAAATTTCAAAGAGCAGCTCATGAAGACAAAGTCAAGAATTATGAAAATTACAAGACCAGAAGTTAGAAAACCAAAAGGGAAGAACACGCTCAACATTTCTGAATCTAAAAGAACTGCAGAAAAAAATCAAGACTCACTTTGCAATGTGGAAAGATTTTTTGGGCAAGATCTACCACTCATTTGTCAGTTTGTCCTACTGTGGTGGCTTTCCTGTTGCTGTGATTCTGGAAGCTATGCCACCAGTATTTTAAATATCAGCAGGGTCACCCAAGGTGGGCAGGTTTCAGCTGAGTTTCCAAACTAAGAAAGACTAGGAAGGAGAGGCAAACTACTTCTGAATATTTAGCCACTGAAAACATTATGAACAGCAGTGGAACATTGTCAAATATAAAGCTGAAAGATGAAAATGTTATGAATATAAGTAGAACATTGTCAGATATAGTGCTGGAAGATGAACCCCTCAAATTGGAAGGCACTCAAAATACGACTGGGTAAGAGCTGCCACCTCAGAGTAGAGTTGACCATAATGTGAATAGAGCAAAGTTTTCAGGACCCACAACTAAAAAAGAAGAGAAACAGCTGCAAACATCCATCAGTAATCAGAACATGGAATATACAAAGCATGGTTCTGGGAAAATTGGAAGTTGTCAAAAATTAAATGGAACACATAAAGATCAATATCTTAGATGTTGTTGTTAAGTGCCATCAAGTTGCTTCCAACTCTTTGCAACCCTGTTTAGGATTTCCAAGGAGCAGCTGGTGAGCTTGAACCGCCGACCTTGAGGTTTAAACTGACTTTGCAGTCCAGCACATTAACCCACAACGCAACACCAGGAATCATCTTAGGTATTAGCTGAAATGGACTGGTATTGGCCATTTTGATTCTGACAATCATATGGTTTACTATGCCAGGAATTCAAGAGTTAGGTCACATGACATTCATCATAAAAAAAAAAAACTTTTGGAGTCCTGGTATGGCACTGTGTGATAAAGCACTAGACTGCAAGGTTGGTTTGAACCACAAGATCGGCGGTTCAAACTCACCAGCCACTCCTTGAAAACCTTATAAAGGGTCACTAACCAACTCATCAAGGAGCTCTGGTAGTGTAGTGGTTAAGAATTGGGATGTGAACTGCAAGGTCAGCAGTTCGAAACCACCAGCTGTTCCGCAGGAGAAAGATGAAGGTTTCTGCTTCTGTAAAGATTTACAGTCTCAGATACCATGTACAGGGTCGCTATGAGTCAGAACCGACTCCACGGCACATCACCATCACCACCAAACCAACTCATTGGCACTTAGCAACAACAATAATCTTGGAGTACAGTATTGTCTGTGGTAGGATAATAACCATACACCTACAAGGAAGACCAATTATCACCACTGTTATTCAGATTCATGCATCAACCACTAAAGCTATGATGATGAAACTGAAGAATTCTACAAACTTCTTCAGTCTGAAATTGATAAAAAATGTAATCAAGATGTGTTGATAATTACTGGTGATTAGAATGTAAAACTTGAAACAGATAGGAAAGATCAGTAATTGAAAGTGTTGATAGAAATGATGTTGTTGTTGTTGTTGTTAAGTGCCTTCGAGTCGGAGCCGACCCATAGCGACTCTGTACAGGGTTTCCGAGGGTGTAAATCCTTACGGGAGTAGAAAGCCTCATCTTTCTCCCGCAGAGCAGCTGGTAGTTTCGAACCACTGACCTTAAGGTTCGCAGCCCGATTCATAACCACTACGCTACCAGAGCTCCTTGATACTGGAGATTAAATGATAGAATTTTGCGAGACCAATCATTTATTGGTCCTTTTTAAACAACATAAAAGAGTCCTTTTTAAACAACATAAAAGGTAAGTATACACATAGACGTCCCCAGCTGGAACACACAGGAATCAAATTGAGTACATTTGTGAGAAGAAGCTCAATGTGATGAGGCAAAATAAGGCCATAAGCAAAATATTGAATGATGCTGACAGCATAACAAAGATGAATGGAATACACAGATCATTGTATCAAAAAGAATTGGTTCAATCAAAGAGTTTGAATATTTCAAGAGGTAGCATATGCTCAAGAGCTACTGGTACAGAAAGAAAAAATCCAAGCTGCATTGAAGGCATTGGAGTGGGGGAGCAAAAAAACCCAGAAATGGATGGAATAAAAATTGAAATATTTCAACAAATGATGCCACACTGGAAGCACTCACTCATTTATGCCAAGAAATTTGGAAGACAGCTACCTGGCAACTGATTGGAATAGATTCATATTTATGGCCTTTCCAATGAAAGGTGATCCAGCAAAATGAGGAAATCATCGAACACTGTCATTAATATCACAGGGAAGTAAATTTTTGAAGATAATTAAAAAACGGTTGCTGTAGTACATCGACAGGGAGCTGCCAAAAATCCAAGCCAGATTCATTAGAGGACATGAACGAGGAATATCATATCTGATATCAAATGGATCTTGGCTAAAAGCAGAGAATACCAGAAAGATGTTTTCTTTGTGTTTTATTGACTATGCAGAGGCATTTAACTGTGGATCATAACAAACTATGGATATCATTACAAAAAATGGGTCTTCCACAATACCTAATTGTGCTCCTGAGGAACCTGCATCTAGAGCAAGAGGCAGTCGTTAGAACAGAACAAGGAGATACTGAATAGTTTAAAAGTCAGGAAAGGTGTGTGTCAGGGTTGTATCCTTTCACCATACTTATTCAACCTATATGCTAAACAAATAATCTGAGAAGTTGGATTATATGAAGAAGAAAGTGGCATTAGGATTAGAGGAAGACTCATTAACGACCTGTGATATACAAATGACACAATCTTGCTTGTTGAAAGTGAAGAGGACAGGGAATACTTACTGACAAAGATCAAAGAGTACAGCTTTCAATATGCATTGCACCTTGTTGTAAAAAAAAAAAAAAAAAATTGGACCAGGAAATAACATTACGATAAACGTAGAAAAACTTGAAGTTGTCTAAGGCTTCAATTTGCTTGGATCCACAATTAACACTCATGGAAGCATCAGTCAAGAAATCAATTGATGGGTCATTGCATTAGGCAACTCTGCTACAAAAGACTTCATTAAGCGTTAAAGGGCAAAGGTGTCAGTTTGAGGACTAACTGATATTTTCATGATATTTTCAATCATCATATATGCATATGAAAGTTGGACAATGAATAAGCAAGATCACTGAAGAATTGATGTATTTCAATTATGGTGTTTGTGAAGAATATTGAAAGTACCATGGATGCCAGAAGAACAAACAAATCTGTGTTGGACGTAGTACAGCCAGAATGCTTCTTAGAAGCCAGGATGGCAAGACTTCATCTTTTATTCTTTGGACATATTGTCTGGAGGGATCTGTCTCTGGAGAAGGACATCATACTTGGAAAAGTGGAGGATTAGCAAAAAAGAGAAATACCCACAACAAGATGGACTGACACCATGGCAGCACCAGTGGACTCAACATAACAACAGTTGTGAGGATAGTGCAGTACCCAGCAGTGTTTCGTTCTTTTGTGCATAGGGTTGCTATGAGTCAGAACTGACTTGATGGCACTTAACAACAACAATAACAACATTGTTTTGTGTTATATAGTCAATTTTAGATACTCTCCTTATAGCTTGTACTTGAGTTAATTTCTCTAGTCTTGTTATTTTTTTAAAGCAAACAGAGTAAATAATTCATGTCACTTTTAAGAAAATATTTTTACTGCTAGTGCATTAGTGAACTGATAAGTTTAAATCTTGACAAACCTAAAAAAGTGAACTCTCCTATGAAGTTCCAGTTGAGTCCTAAAATTTAGTCATTGCTCTTACCTGTTATAGTCAATAAATCTATGACAAGAAATAAATAGCAAGAGCAGGAAAGTGAAAGGAACACATTTTTTTTTTTTCCTTCAGATTTTCTATTTTCCAAACATTCTATTTCCAGGTCTTCTACAAATACATCTAGTTAAGAGATTTCTATTGATTACCAATGTCCGAATTGTTGTTTGTCCCAAACTTAGTGCATAGATCAACAATTTATGATTATCTCTCATTGTTCTGTGGGAACATGATAGCTCTGGACTATGAAGCACAAAGTCAGTGGTTTGAGTCCACCAGCTGCTCCAAGGGAGAATTATGAGACTTTAGGGTTCCACAAACACATATGCCCTTAGAAACCCTATACAGGGTCACCATGAGTTGGAACCAACTCGACAACACTTAGCAACAACACTTATGGTTTCTTATAAAATGGTGAGGATGTGTCTCATAAATTAGCATTGTAGAGGCAGAAGGAAGTAAACGCTGCCAAGTCATTCAAGACCCACACCCAGAATAATATCACTCCGTTGCTCAAAGTGTACCCAGATTCAAAGGTGTGGAGAAATAAATGCCAGTTTTTAATGAAAGTCCCTGGGTGGCACAAACTTTTAGCTGCTCTAGTACTGCTAAAATGGTGGTGGTTCAAACCCACACAGTGGTAACTTGTAAGACAGACTTAAACATCCTGTGGAGCAGTTCTACGCTGTACACACGGGGTCTCCATTAGTTGAAATCAACTCAATGACAACTCATAGCAACCACAACAATGAAGGAATATTGGTAAAGAATATATGGGATGGGAGATATTGTTGTATCCAAGTTTGGAAAATACGATCTGTCATAATCAGTGATAGAGTAAAGGGGAAGTAGAAGATGATAAGAGAAAGTACCCATATTGCCATCCCATTTTTTAAAATAAGCTTTATTTTGAAATAATATTTGATTTATAGGAAACTTTCAAAGATACTACAGAATTCCCTTTATACCTTTCAACCAGCTTCCCATAATGTTAACATCTTACATATAGCTATGACAGATTTTTCACAATTTAGACATAGACATTAGTACAATACTATGAACTAGCCACAAACTGTATTTGGGTTTCACCAGTTTCTCCACCAGTGTCCCAGGATCTAAAACTTGGCATTTAGCCATGTTCTATTTTAACATGTAAACATACTGATAATCTCTGTCCTCCTTTCACAACATACTAGTAAATAGTTTACTTTAAATGTGTGTCTTTATAAAATAGGAAAAATTAAAAACTGTGGTCCAAGTCAATTTGGGAATCAGTGATCTTTAAAATATATTTTAGCTATTTTAGATTGCTATGAAACATTTTTCTAATGAGTTGCTATTAGTCTTTTAACAAGGGAAAAATAACATTTCTAATAGAAATATTTAACATCATAGCCATTTTGGGTGTTTTTTTAAAGTTTCCATGTTAACATCAAATCTAAATCTTTGATTTTTTTCCTGTACTTGTAACAGAAAAAAAAAAAAAAAAGACTTAAATCAGCATGCATAAGACTTAAACATTGCAGTTTAAATTTATAGACTTCAACATAACCACCATTTTTTGGTGATTCAACATTCAGTCTGATTTTCCACCTCATTGAAAACATTCTCCAGCTGCTGCCGAGCGATTTCATAAATTGCATTCATGGTTCTGGCTCAAAGTTCCTTTAAAGAATGTGGTCTGGATGAATACACAGCAGTTTTAACATGGTCCCATAAAATATAGTTCAGTGGGATAGGTCAAGTTTAAAGTTGCACAAGGATTTCATAAATACCCTGAGTAGATGGGCACTAAAACTTTGAATGTGTTATATGGAAAAACCTTATAAAGGATGGCAGCATTCCAAAGGTAGATTAAGTTGGTCATCTGTGAAACAATTCTTACTATGGCTGGTTCTCAATAGTACCACCTGCTAGTTCTTTCATATTAAATTGTGTGAAATAACACATTCTGTAAACTGATGAACTACTTATTTATTTAATAAATCCATCAATGAAAGAAAACCTCTGTCATAAGAAATGGAGTTATTTATTAGGCTGTAAAGGTCTTAAGCCAGAAATGTCAGGCTTTGTGTGTATGTGTATGTGTGTGAGAGCAAAGAGTGTTGCAATCTGCCATTGCTTTTTTAAAACAGCAGTAAGTAACACACCAGACCCAGTTGATATGTTTGTCTTTTATTTGGCAGGAAATGCCAGAATCTCTGGGTAGTTAGCTGAATGCCAAGTTAAACCTCAGAAAGACATCAATGGCCTTGGCATATAGTTCTGTAAAAACTACTAGACTATGCGTTGGACACTGAAGGTTGATATTTTGGGTACTTTGCTGGTACATTCCCTTTGCTGATTTCATTTGTTTAGGGGGAATTCTTTCATGCAGCCATGACAATTGTTATCCTAGAAAACAAAGCAAACCAATATGAGCTTTGTATTTCTAAGTTAGGACTATGGTCCCTTTGTTAGAATAGATATTGCTCATGCTTTGCAATTAATATGATCATATGAAATGAATGGTACACAGTAAACATTAGCGATATGTGGTAATTATGCCTACACAGGCTGATATATTACCAGACATTGTGGAGGATTAATCCCAGGACAGTTTTTAATACTAGCTGGTGATGTCAATTAAAGTTAGATAGTCTGCTGAAATACCATATGAATTTTGAACTCTACCACTGAACCTTTCTTCAACTATTTATAGTAATATAGGAGTTGTTTGTATTTAAGTATTTTATATGCTCAACTTACTCCATTTGTACTAGTAGTTTGGAACTATTTTGGAACTGTCACACACACCAAGATAGATTCCCTAATTATTTTTAAAATTTTATAATTTATATCATATGTAATATGACTTATGTTTGAAAAGCAAACTTTAGTGTAATTTTTGGTTCTTTTAGATAATTCTGAAATTTTAATTCTTTGCATTTTCTATGAAATATAATTTCCTTTTCTTTCTTCTGTATTTATTCATTTTGTTTCATTTTAGTTAAGAATCAACAGTCTATGCATAATTCCAAGGCATGAGGTTATCCATCTTCATTTTTAAAATTTTGACAACTTTCATCAAATTTAATATAAAGTCACTATAAGGGCTATAGACTTATATTAGAGCATCTCTTTTGAGATAGTGTTACTTTTTCTGTGATCCTGGGAAGACTGTGTTCATGGAGTTTCAGAGCTTTGAGTCCATGGTAGTGTGATTTGGGGGGTGTTGTTGTTAAGCGCTGTCGAGGCAGTTCCAACTTATAGCTATCCAAGGAGCATCTGGTCAGTTTAAACCACCGACCTTATGGTTACCAGCCCAGTGCCTATCCTACCGTGCCACACTAGGACTACATAACTTGTGATATGCTAGATCAAATGAAGCACTGGGTTGCTAACTACAAGATTCATCAGGCACCACTTGAAGAACTGTCTGCTCCCATAAAGACTTACAGTCTTGGAGACTCTGTGGAATGATCTGCTCTTTCCTATAGAGTCGCTACGAGTTGGAATCAATTAGTTAGCAGTGGATTTTCCTTTTTTAGATAAAATTAAATCATTAGATTTATCCTAGTGTGGATATGACTGATTGTTAAGTGCCTTCAAGTTGATTTTGACTCATAGCAACCCTGTACAGCGTTTCTAAAGAGGAGGTGGTAGGTTTGACCTAGTGGCCTTGTGGCTAATAGCCCAGTGTTTATTCTACAGTGCTACACCAGGTTGTGACTTAGTTCCTAGAAATCCTCTGGCTCTTGTACCTTGGGATTCTAGCTTGTTTTTGTTGTTAGTTGACACTGAGTTGGTTCCAGCTCATAGTGACTCCATGTCTACAGAGTAAAACTGCTCCACAGGGTGGTCATGACTGAGCTCCTGATAGCACCTCTCCAGACTTGCTTCTGAAATACCTCTGTGTGGGTTTGAGCCACCAACCTTTTGATGCTTAATCGTTTGTACCACCTAGGGACTCCTGGGGCTTTTATATAACTATATATATATATATTTAATTATTGTAAAGATTTCAAAAACTTGTTGCTAAGTGCTGTTGAGTCGACTCTGACTAATAGCCACCTTGTATAGGGTTTCCGAGGCTGTAAATCTTTTCAGGAGCAGAAAGCCTCATCTTTCTCCTCTGGAGCAGCTGGTGGGTTCAAACAGCCAAACTGTTTTTCACAGTCCAGTGCTTATCCTACAGAGCAACCTTGCTCTTTTAAAACAATTGTTGTTGTTAAGTGCTGTTGAGTTGGTTCCAACTCATAACAAACCTGTCTAGGACTTCCGAGGGGCTGTTGGTGAGTTTGAACCAACGACCTTGTGGTTCAAACTGATCTTGAGGTCAAGTGATTTTCCTATGGTGCCATACCA
Organism: Chrysochloris asiatica; assembly: GCF_000296735.1. NCBI lineage: Eukaryota > Metazoa > Chordata > Mammalia > Afrosoricida > Chrysochloridae > Chrysochloris > Chrysochloris asiatica. The sequence goes on along the minus strand of NW_006408528.1, from coordinate 8,366,052 downwards.
GCCTTTAAAAATTGTTGTTGTTGTTAAGTGCCATCGAGTCGATTCTGACCCATAGCGACCCCGTATAAGGTTTCCAAGGAACAGCTGGTGAGTTTGAACCTCTGACCTTGCAGTTCAAATGGCTTTGCAGTCTGGTGCATTAACCCACAGTACCACACCATGACTCCCCTTTAAAAAATTAGGGCTTATATATTTGAACATAAAGGAGCCCTGATGGCACTGTAGGATAAGCATTGGACTGCTAACTACAAGGTCAGCAGTTCAAACCACTAGCTGTTCTGCTGGAGAAAGATGAGGCTGTGTACTCCTGTCAAGATTTACAACCTCGGAAACCCTACACAGGATTGCTTTAGTTAAAATTGACTCGAAGGCTGTGGGTTTGGGTTTTTTGTGTATTTGAAGCCATAGGAAATTTATACTTTTGGAATAATTTTTGGTATTCAATTAAACTGAATTTTGCTGCTTTTACTTTTTAGGATTAACAATCTCTCTTCAATCAGATTGTACCCCAGTTTGAAAGATGTTTTATTCTTCTTTTTATGGAAGAATGTATTAAAATCTTCATACATTTGAAGTTTCATCATAAATACTCAAGATCAGGAGGAATATGGTTAAAATGAAGCCCTTTGCCATACCATGCTGAAAGAAAATACGTAGCCTTTTGCTTTTCATTCTTCCCCTTAATATATAGTTATGTATCATTTTCATTAATTTATATTTCACCTTGTTTTATTTATATATATGTATGTTGTTGTTGTTGTTATGTGCCATCGAGTCGGTTCCGACCCATAGCGACCCTGTATAGGGTTTCCGAGGGTATAAATCTTTACGGGAGTAGAAAGCCTCATCTTTCTCCCGCAGTGCAGCTGGTAGTTTCGAACCGCTTACCTTAAGGTTCGCAGCCCGATTCGTAACCACTACGCTACCAGAGCTCCATATATATATATATATATGTTGTTGTTGTTGTTATGTGCCATCGAGTCGGTTCCGACCCATAGCGACCCTGTATATGGTCTTTAAATCAAAATGATGTTCCAGTGTACTCCTGAGACTGCTTGCTAACATAGGCCATGAAGTGTTATCATTTCTATCAGGGAGCACAGATTGTCTCCCATAGAATTTTTGCTATAGGAGTTAGGTTCTTGAAACTTTGTTCCATTGTAAGGAATGATTCTCTCATTTATCCATGACTAGAAAATTGCTTTCTTTTAGAAAGTCTGTGTATTTCCTGGTAAATGGAAGTTGTGGTATTTATTACAAAGATATTTGCATATTCAGTGAGAGACGGGAGAATGTCTTCTGAATGTTGCACAAAGATGCATCATGGAGTATTTTGTACTGTGGTACTCAAGGTCTTTGGAGGCCTGGTGTGGCGCTGTAGGTTAATGTGCCAGACTGCAAAGCCATTTGAACTGCAAGGTTGGCGGTTAAAGCTCACCAGCTGCTATGGGTCGGAACCGACTTGATGGCACTTAACAACAACTCAGGGTCTTCAAATGCACCAGCTGTTCCTCAGAAACCCTATATGGGGTCACTTTATGACTCAACAGGATGTAACAACAACAACATAGTGCAGCCAGCCCTTAGTAGCAGATGTCAATTACTCATTTCTTTATTCAATTCCAAGTATGGATGTTGTATTTTATCACTTGAAAAGCTTGGTTTTTGGAGATTATGTACTATTCAAATCTTCTTCCTGACTCTGATCCCTATGTTTAGAGTTGTGTAGCTCCATTTTGAGATCACCTCGTTTCTTTCTCACAAGTTACAGCTCATGTTCCAAACTGAATCTTCGGGTGCAAGCTCAACTTTCTCAGCTCTCAGTTGGAAGAAGGAATATTTAACTTTCTCTTCACCTGCTGTAGTTCCACCTCGGTCCTTAAAAATGCAATCGTACCTATTGTTTGTAGCTGTTTACTCCATACTTTTCAAAGATTCAGTTACCTATACTTATTTTGTTCCAATATGCTCTTCAAATTATCTCTATCAGTGCAGGCCTCTAATGTGCATTATAGCACTTGCTTACTTGTTTTAATTTCACAGTGCTTGTTTCTTCATCTAATTGAATTCCTATAAACTTTTTTCAAAAAAAATCTTTCTTTTTTTTATAAGAACGTATTCTATCTCTGAATCCAAAAGTTGTTTCTTGATGCCTTAATGAAGAAGAGCAAAATATGAACAAACAAACTAGTCTCTGCAGGAGTCACCACTATCTCCTCTGAACCTTTTCATGATTCAGAAGCCAGATGTTGTCCTCAACCCATGCGTGCATGGGGTTCAGAGCCTGGCTACAAGTTTCCATTCCCCAGTTGTAGGAACTAATGGAAATCAACTCAGGTCGCCAGAGGTCACCCAGGTCTCTGGGGTCTCCAAAGGCCCTGCTGCCACACTAGTCAAGGCTAGGAAATTGTGGTATTTCTTACAAAGATGTTTGCATATTTGGTGAGAGAAATGGGGGATGTCTCTAAAATATTGCAGTAAAATGTATCATGTAATATTTTGTACTCACTAGTCAAGGGTCCGTGAGGGGTGACACTGCCCAGGAAATTCACCAGAGTGAAATTTCCCATGTTTTTGTTTTTTAAAACTATGGTAAAATATGTATGTGGGGACTTTAAAAAGTCATGGAAAAATGGAATTAAAAGATAATAATGGAATTTTCCCAGGAACTTTTTGAAGCCCCCTTGTATGTATGTATGTGTGTATATATTGTTGCTGTTATTCAGTGCTGTTGAATAGCTTCCAACTCATAGCAACCCTGTATAGGGTTTCTGAAGAATGCCTGGTGAATTTGAATCACCAAGCTTGGGGTTAGCAGTCCAGTGATATATGTATATATATATATATATATATATAGAGAGAGAGAGAGAGACAGAGAGAGACAGACAGACAGACAGACAGATAGACAGAGGAACTCTGGTAGCATAGTGGTTACCAATTGGGCTGCTAACCTTAAGGTCAGCAGTTCGAAACTACCAGCCATTCCGCGGGAGAAAGAATAGGCTTTATGCTCCCGTAAAGATTTACAGCCTTGGAAACCTTGTACAGGGTCTCTATGGGTCGGAACCGACTTGACGGCACTCAACAACATATATATGTTGTTGTTGTTGGCGGAACAGCTGGTAGTTTCGAACGCTGACCCTGAGGTTAGCAGCCGGATTCGTAACCAGTATGCTATCAGATCTCCTTTATAGAGAGAGAGATATCTATTTATATATCTATCTATAAATCTATCTATCTATCTATCTATCTATCTATCTATCTATCTATCTATCTATCTATCTATCATCTATTATCTATGTGGTGGAAGGTCAGAGAAAAAGAGGAAGACCCCCAAGTCTTGACCCCCACTGGCCAAGTGGCAGCATCAATGGGCTCAAGTGTGGCAACAATAGTGAGGTTGTCCCAGGATCGGTCAGTGTTTCGTTCTACAGTGCATAAGGTCCCAATGAGTTGACACAGACTCGATGGCACCTAAGAACAACAACATATATATGTATGTATATGCAAATCTTTTGCCAATTCAACAATTTTTACATGTATAATGCATGTGTAACTATGCTCATTTTATTCACCCTTTACCTTTCCTTTGGTCTTTTTTTGAGAGGTTAGGTTAAAATTTGGTAATTGTGTATATTAATTTAGGGGAAAACCTATGTCTGGTAAGTCAACAGATGTAGATTTGAGTTTCAGCTCTGCTTCTTACCAGCTGGGACTTAAGTGTGTTAATTAACCTCTCTGGACTTCAGTTTCTTCAGCTGTGAAGGAGGATGATGACACAGTCTCAGTAGGGCTTGTGTGAGGTTTAGATCCCATGGCTTATGTAAAATACACAGATCAGAACTGGGTACATAATGCAAGCTCAAGTGAAATGATTAACATAAAGGACTGGCTGTTTGAACAAAGCCATTTGAACTGCAAGGTTGGTGGTTCATGCTCACCAGCTGCTCCTTGGAAACCCTATACAGGGTCACTATGGATCAAAACCGACTCGATGGCACTTAACAACAACAACAATGGGTTATTGTTGCGTTGCTTCAGAATAATGCGCTGGACCACAACGTCAGTTTGAATGAACTGCAAGGTTAGGGTTCAAACCCACCTTGGAAACCCCATACAGGGTTTCAGTGGGTCGGAACTGATCTGATGGCACTTAACAGCAGTAACAGTGGCCTTTTGGAGTCCTGATGTGGTGCTGAAGGAGAAAGCACTGGACCTTAAGGCCAGCTTGTACCTTAAGGTCTGTGGTTCAAACCTATCAGCCACTCCTCGGGAAATTGAATACAGGATTGCTATTAGTCAAAACCACCTCGATGGCACTTATCAGCAGCAGTGGTTTCTTGGGAGAAAGACCTGGATCTGCTCCCATGAACACTATAGCCTAAAAAAATCCCTACAGGGCAGTTCTTCTCTGTCACATGAAATGGACTCAATGGCACCCAACAACAGTAGTAAACAGCAGAAAGCTGCGGTTTCTGTACAAGCCCACCACCAATACTTACACGTGAATTTACGAATTGGGCTGCAAACCGCAAGGTCAGCAGTTCGAAACTACCAGCTACTCCTGTAAAGATTTACAGCCTCGGAAACTCTGTACAGGGTCATTATGGGTCGGAACCGACGCGACGGCGCTTAACAACAACAACAAGAATCTCTAGAGTAAATAATGTTTGATTATTTTGTTAGGTCAGATGCCTGGAGAAACCAAATTACCATGACAGTATGGTTGAAGAACAAAATAAGTAGGAAAGCTCAGTATTATTTGATTCCTTTCACCTTCTTGTTGTTGTTGTTAGGTGCCATCGAGTCAGTACCGACTCATAGCGACGCTATGCACAGCAGAATGAAACACTACCCGATCCTGGGCCAACCTCACTACTGTTGCCACGCTTGAATCCATCGATGCTGCCACTTGGCTAGTCCATCTCATTGGGGGTCTTCCTCTTTTTCTCTGACCCTCCACCTTACCAAACATGATATCCTTCTCCAGTGACTGTACCCTCCTGACAATATGTCCTAAGTATGAGAGACGAAGTTTGGCCATCTTGGCCTCCAAGGAGCACTCTGGCTACATTTCTTCCAAAACGGATCTGTTGGTTCTTTTGGCAGCCCATGGCACTTTCAATGTTCTCCTCCAACACCATAACTCAAAAACATCAGTTCTTCTGTGGTCTTCCTTATTCACTGTTTAGCTTTCGCATGCATATGAGGTTATTGAAAATACCATGGCTTGCGTCAGGCGCACCTTAGTCCTCAAGCTGACATCTTTGCTCTTCAACACTTTAAAAAGGTCTTGTGCAGCAGATTTGCCTAATGCAATACGTCATTTGATTTCTTGACTGCTGCTTCCATGAGTGTTGGTAGTTGATCCAAGAAGAATGCAGTGAATGTCCTGGTATGGCACTGTGGGTTAATGCGCTGTTCTGCAAAGTTGGTTTGAAACACAAGGTTGGCAGTTCAAGCATACCAGCTGCCTTGGAATCCCTATACAGGTCGCTATGGGTCAGAACCTGACTCAATGGCACTTAACATCATCAAAGCAAAATAGCTTAAAATAAATCCACACAGAGTGTCTCTCTCCCAAGTCCTTTCACCTATGACAGTTTAATTTGTTAACTTTTGTGACACAACAATGGCTGTGCTATGATAGCTTGGTTTTGTCTTTTTATACATAGGAACGTAAGAAAGAATGTGGAAAATAGGCTGCTACCTGAAAATTTGGCAGTTCAAATTCACCATCCTCTGCAAGGAGAAAAGAGTTGAGAGTTAGGAAACTCTATGGGAAAGTTCTACTCTGTCTTTATACGGTTGCTATGAGTTGGCATTGACTCAGTAACACACATCAAGTTTTAAAATAAAATCTAGAAACACCTTAATATAAGGGTGACACATGTGCTTCTTGTTAACTAACCCTGAGTGGTTTTTGTTTTTTCTTGAAATGAAGTGTGTTTCCTTGGCTATGCCTGTGACCTATTTTAGATGCTCTCAATAAAACATGTATTTGATTTTGAAGCATATCTTGGAGTTGGGCAGCTAACCTCAAAGTCAGCAGTTCAAACTCACCAGCTGGTCTCAGAAGCCCTATAGAGGTTTGCTATGAGTTGGAACTAACAACAACAGCAGTACTTCATGTATAGAAGGGACTGGTCTGAGTATATTCCTTTTGGCTAATTGGACCAAATCCTTTCCTGCACGTGATCTGTGGTGAGTGCACTGGGAAAACATAGCAGGACGTTGCTTAAGTGCCAGGGGATTGGTCTCTGAAACCCATTGAACCTAAGTTAAACTATGGTCCTAATGACATAATTAGCTGTAGGTCTTTGGTGATAATAATAATGCTTAATTTCAGATTGTTGAAAGATTCAAGGAAATAATACATGTCAAGGGTTTATTTCAGCATTTGTACCAATTCCTCCATAACTATCAGTAGTTCTTATATAATGGTAAAATCCAGTATTAATAAAAAATTGTCTTCATAGCCACCTTTAAGTAAAGCAACAGCATAACCCAATTTTTTATGTTACCAACTGAGAAACTAGTAGAAACATGTTATTCTGATACCCACAGTGTAGCGGTTAAGGCGTTCTGGTAGCCTAGAGGTTAAGAATCGGGCTGCTAACCTCAAGGTCAGTAGTTTGAAATTACCAGCCATTCTGTGGGAGAAAGATGAGGCTTTCTGTTCCCGTAAAGATTTATTGCCTCGGAAACCCTATGTAGGGTCTCTAAGAGTCAGAGCCAACTCCATGGCACACCACCACCAGTGTAGTGGTTGGTTATGAGTTGGGCTGCTAACCACAAGGTCAGCAGTTCAAAGATGAGACCTTCTCCTCCCATTAAGATTTACAGCCTTGGAAACTCATACAGGGTCGCTATGTATCAAAACTGACTCCAGGGCACTCCACTACCACCAGGAATAAAATTACTTTAAATTAATAAAAGGGTCTGCAGGCTATTAAATAGTAATATCTTCATTTCTGAAAGAATTAATTCCGTTTCTTAAAGGTGTTTTCTGTATGACCAAGGACACGTGTAGATAGTGGAAAAATTTAGCATAATTTTGTGAAATTTTCCAGTATTCTTTCTTTTTTAAGTTTTTATTGTGAGATTTACATGGGAGAACATCAGCTTTACACTCATCCTATTGTATTTCATTTCACTGCAATGATTATAATCCCCTCCATACATCATCAAATAACCAAAGGGTACACCACACAGGCCCACCTCCAGGCCGCCAGCACACAGCCCTGCTCCCTCCCTGAGTCCAGTGTCCCCAGCCTCTTCATCTGCCCATGTCATCATAGTCTCTGTCTCCATCCCTGGCATCACTGCCTCTCTGGATAGGGTCCCACTCTCCATTCTTCTCACTTGATGGTCCACTCCTGGGCTGCAAAATCAATCACTCTCCTCCTTTTGTCAAAAAACATCTACCTCTATATTTCCTACCCTCACAGTCAGTCCTGATGGCAATTATTCACTATTGTACAAGAGTCTTATCCCCATTTCCTTTTGCCAGCCCGGTCCCAACAGACTGGAAATCATTCAGTGGTGATTCTACCTTCCCCCGCCCCATCTGGAACTAGGCTGCCTCCTGAAAGCTTGTAAGCCAGTCACTTCTTGCCTTTACAGCCCCGCCCCCGCCCCCCCATTTTGTGTAGCCAATGTCTATGTTGCCAATCCTCCACCCTGTGTACTGAGGGGGTGGGAGTGATCCTTACTGTAAAGATTTGTTCCCTTTTTTGAGCTACTACAGCTGTAAGTATAGGTAAAGTTCATCAAATTGTAGCAGGTTACTCCCCCCACCCCTTCTTTCTTCTTCTAGTCGAGTTCTGATCATCCAACCACCGAAGCCAGGTCAAGTGGGACTATCTGCAAGTATGGGTGTTCTTGTGCATCTCCCCTCACTTCATATCAGCTGGATGTTTCACTCTCCACTCTAGTCCTCTGTGGCCATGTCACTGCCTCTGGGCCCAGGAGTCCCTGGGTCATGCCATACTGTTGGCCATCCATGTTTCCACCCGGATTCACAGGGGTCTATTGAATGTGGTTGGAATTAGCTCGCAACTTCATTGCTGTTTTTTCCCCCTCTTCCCCTTATCGGTGACCAACGTGGTCACCAGCCAGACCACATGCCTGCTCATGTATTCCCCTTGAGTCTCAGTCTTGGAAGGGGGTTTGCTTTGAGGGGTCCCAACCACTTGCCTTGATGGCTCTCAGGCAAACAGCTTACTTGTTCTTGTAGTAATCAATCAGGCTGCTGTTATTGTTTTGGATTTTTCTTGCCGGTCTTTCTTTCACCAAGTATCTTCTGTTCTTCTAGCCACTCCAGGTTGGTCTACTCGTCCTTTCCAGTGGAAATTTCCTACCTCAGCCAGTTCTGCATGGGGTTCTGGATTCCACCTATGGTCTTGTGCAATGTAAAGGCTCCACAGGAAACCTCTTTCACTGGGCAACTTCTAGCCCCCTTTAAGGTATTCCAATCAGTTATAGGCTGAAGACGGACTTACAGACTTTCTGTAGTGATGTTTCTGACTATTCCTCTACCCCCCCCCTCAAGTGTCTATTTTACAATGGTATGCAAGGTAAACCAAGATTCAAAAGACAGCCAAACATCTTAACATTATTCCCCTCTTTTACCCCTTCAAACCATGCCTCAATCCCTGTATCCTGGAACCCTGTTGTTCCAAGGTTGTGCATAAATTATTTACCTCTGTCCCACTTAACCCATGGGAACCTGCCTAACTGTTCTCCCATCAGCCTTGTTCTTCCGTTCCCCTCCCCCTTCTTGTGTATTGCCTCCCCCTCCCCCCTCCCCCAAGCTATCCTGTGTCAATTCCTTACCCTGTGCTCTCCCTCCCTTCCTCTCATCCCATACATCCTGGTGATCAGCAGATATATATATATATATTTGCCTTTTAGTGTGGGTTCTTTTTCTTACTCTTTTACAATAATGGTGCTATGCAGTATTTCTCCTTTTGTGACTGACTAATTTTACTCAGCATAATGTCCTCAAGGTTCATCCATGTTATGTGGTGGTTTGCAGCTTCCTTGTTGTTCTTCAAGGTAGCATAATATTCCATTGTGTGTCTATACCACAGTTTGTTTATGTATCAATTATTTATCAATTGATGGGTACTTAAGCTGTCTCCATCTTTTTGCTATTGTAAATAGTGCTGCTATGAACAGGAGCTCTGGTAGCATAGTGGTTACAAATCGGGCTGTGAACCGCAAGGTCAGCAGTTCGAAACTACCAGCTGTTCCGCGGGAGAAACCCTGTACAGGGTCGCTATGAGTTGGAACCGACTCCATGGTACATGACAACAACAACAACATGAACATTGGTGTGCAGCCAATATTATTTTGTACTCACTGGAAAATGAAACAAAAGGGTTGATTGTTCTCCCTATGCTCGTAGTGTCAAAAATTAAATCACTGCTGCATTCATCAATTTATAAAACTTAAACCATGGAGTCTTGGTGTGGTGCTTTAAATAAGCTCTCGACTGCAATGTTGGTTTGAACTGTAAGGTTGTCAGTTCAGATCCACCAGGCACTCCTCAGAAACCCTATACAGGGTCACTGATTCAGAACCAACTCGATGTGCTTAACAACAACAACTATTTGAGTTGGATACCTCACTGTGGTATTTGACACTGACCACTGGCTCAAAAGGTCCTGGTGTGGTGCTGCAGGTTAATGCGCTGGACTATAAGGTCGATTCGAACTGCAAGATCGGCATTCAAGTTCAACAGCCGCATCTGTAAGGGGTGCTGTGTGTTGAAACTGACTCGATGGTCCTTAAGAACGACAACAACTGGTTCAAGAAGGAGTTCTGGTAACATAGTGAATTGCAAGCTAAGCAGCTAACCACAGGGAGAAAGATGAGACTTTCGGCTCCCATAAAGATTTACAGCCTCGGAAACCCTATAAAGGATCACTGAGTTGGAACTGACTCCACGGCACATAACACCACTGGTAGAACAGTGTAGGATAAGCACTTGATCACAAGATCAGTTTGAACCACAAGGTCAGCAGTTCAAACTCACCAGCTGCTCCTTGGAAACCCTATAAAGGGTCACTGTGGGTTGGAACTGACTCGATGGCACTTAACAACAACAACAACAACAACAACTACAACTGCTGATTGAAGAGGTGGACTCTTGGTGTGGCTCTGTAGGGTATGCAGTGGACCAAAAGGCAATGAATATAAATGAACTTTATTTGTCCTTGTAATTAACTGCTATGCATCAGGAAAAGTTTTTTCGCTTCAGCTTTACCTGCAATTTGCTTTTTTTCTGACCTACTTTTAGGGTTTGGCTAGTAGCAACATCATATGCAGGTGTGTCTTTGTGTGTTTCTCCTGCTTTCCTGTTTCCTGCAAGAACCCAAAGCCTTCATCCTGTCTGAGATAGTGCTAATGCTAAGTGGTGCCCTGTCATCATTAAAGTGTCAATGCTTCATCTGCAGCTGCCATGTGCACATGCTAACTGGAGCAGGTCAAAGGTCAAACCATTGGCTTGTGGGGTTGACATTATACGTTGCTGAGTGACAAAGAAACTAAAACTAGGATACAGGATGTAGGGAGTGAATTCATTTGGATTCCTGAAAGAACAGGCAGAAATTTCAGAATTATATTTACTTCTCAGCAACATAATTCAGGCATAATACTTCAACAAGTTAAAAGCTTGCTTAATTGTTACATAAGTATACCATAAGTAGCTTAATTAAGTATACCTTAATTAATACATATTTCAAGTAGGAAATTGGCAGTTTATTGAAGTGTGAAATTTTTAATTTAGCAGGTCACAGATGAGAGCATAAAAATGTTTAGTAGTAAGCTGCTGTATCAGCAGGCATTTGAGGTTTAATCATGCAGTCAGTTTATATCTCACTGTTATTATCCTATGTTGTCCTGGTGGCTCAGTGGTTAAGAGCTCAGCTGTTAACCCATAGGGTGGCAGTTCAAACCTACCGGGCATTCAGTAGGGAAAAGATGAGGCAGTCTGCTTCGTAAATATTACAACCTTGGAAACAATATGGGCCAGTTCTTCTTGTCCTGTAAACTCGCTGTGACTTGGAATGAACTCAGCCACAATGCATTTGGTATGTGTGGATCATTATCTTGCATGGTCGGTGTAAAATTTACTGTATTGCCGTGTCGTTAAGTCCCTGTAACTTCAGGTATGATTGGACACACTCCCCCATTTCCTGTTTTTTAAATGTGCCCTGGTGTGGTGCCGTAGAATAAGCACTCGACCTCTAGGTTGGTTTGAACCACAAGGTTGGTGGTTTAAACTCACCAGCCACTCCTTGGAAACCATATACAGGGTCACTATGAGTTGGAACCAACTTGACAGCACTTAACAACAATAACTTTTTATGTAGAGTTCAGCAAAATAGAACATTTTTTTGTAGCATCAGTAGCTCAGCCAGTGTCTCTTTGAAGTGATTATTCACTCTTGTGCAGTGTGGTTAAACCTTTGCACCTTTGCCATCTAAAAACAGCCTGAAATAATTTCAAACCTTATGTAATAGAGTCTTCATGATCTATTTTTTTCTCCTGAAAATTCATTGGTGATCCTAGTGGCTTAGCAAGTCAAGTAAGAAATAACTGTACTCAGGACTCTGAGCTGGGGCCAAGGTACTTAGTAATTACTTAAATATAAATGTAAAGATGCAAGAATTGTGAATTTTCACTTTGGGACAAAATTAATTTGTGAGCATTAGAAGAAATTACCTAGTTTGCCATTTTAAAAAAACGTGTAAAGATATTCAGATCTTGCTTAATTATGTATACAAAAGCGAGCCCAGGAAGTTCGTGAAGCAGGTTGAACCTAAAGAGACATCTGAGTAAGATTCACAACTACGTGTGACAATGGGAAAAATAGGAACGTAGCTTAAATAAGTTGGTGCTCTTTAGTGTCTAGTTATTACTGTAAACCCCCTTTCCCTCCTCAAATAGGAGCATCATTGTTAAAAGCAGAATTAAACTCATTTCCAAAGTAGACTGCCTCTTACTGTCTTGTGTTGTAGCTGCTTCTTCATTTCCTTGTCCATTTATCATATTATAAATGGTCCAGTTGTGAGGATTTTCATTTTCTTTACATTGAGATGAAATCCGCGTAAAGGCTATAGCTTTTGATCTTCATCAATAAGTATTTCAAGTCCTTTTTTGCTTTCAGGAAGTTAAAGTTGTATTATCTGCATCTTGCAGGTTGTTAATGAATCTTCCTCTAATCATGATGCCACATTCTTCTTCGTATAATCCAACTTTTCAGATTATTTATTCAGTATACAAATTGAATAAGTATGTTGAAAGGATACAACCCTAATACACACTATTCCTGATTTTAAGACATTCAGTATCCCCTTGTTGTGTTTGAACAACTGCGTCTTTGTCTTTGTACAGATCTTCTGCTAAAGGTCTCTTTAAAGTATTCATGAGCAGAGATGTCAGTTTGAGGATTAAGGTGACCCTGTCACCAGCCATGGTATTTTCAATCACTTCATATGCATGTTAAAGTTGGATAAATGACTAAGGAGGGCTATAGAAAATCGATGCATTTCAATTATTGTGTTGGTGAAGAATACTGAAAATACCATGGACTGTCAGAAGAACAAACAAATCTATTGGAAAATGTGCAGCCAGAATGCTCCTTATAAGCCAGGATGGTGAGACTTCACGTCTTGTGTTTTGAACATATTAGGATAGATCAGTCCTTGTGAAAGAACATCATGCTTGGAAAAGTGGAGGAAGACTCACTCCCAACAAGATGGACTGACACACTGTCAGCAACAATGGGCTCAAACAACAATTGTGATAATGGCACCGAACCACCCAGTATTTTATTCTGTTTTGTATAGGGTTGCTATGAGTCAGAACTGGCTCGACAGCACCTAACAACAAGAACAAGACTTGATACCTTTGAATTATGGTATTGGTAAAAAAAAAAAATTAAATATACCATGAACTGCCAGAAGAATGAACCAATCTGAAGAAGTATAATCAGAATGCTCCTTAGAAGCGAGAGTGGTAAGACTTCTTCTCATGTATATTGAACATGTTACCAGGGAGGGACCAGTCCCTGGAGAAGGACATCATGCTTGGAAAATAGAGGGTCAGTGAAAAAGAGGAAGACCCTTGATAGATGGATTGGCACAATAGGTACAGAAATGTGCTCTAAGGTCACAAAGACTATGAGGATGATGCAGGACTAGGGCAACATTTCTTTCTATTTGACATAGGGTTGCTATAAGTGGGAACCTAATAACAACAACATAATGATAATGTTGTTGATGTAATCTTTCCTACCTCTTAAAATTTATCATAATTGATGAAAAAAAAAATGCTACTGTTAAATTCATACTGCAATGAGCTAACTCCATCATGTATGTGTTATGTATCATGTATTATAAATACACAGTAAATATTTAAGATGTCTTTCTGAAACATTGTCCAGTCAAATTCTTAACAATTTTAATTGTATTTTAATTATTATTAAGACCCTTTGTTACTTTATTTTAATTACTTTTTAAAACTGCGAGCGTGACTAAAAAATTATCCACAGTCTGGTTATATTAAACTGCTTGTTCATCCATGTTCACGGCTGATGACAACATGGAGCGTGCACGTGAAATGTTTCTTAGAATAAATAAGTGACCGGATTATGTGGCAAATCACTCATGGCTCTGCCTATGATAATCCATGACAGACTTGTGTTACAAAAAGTTTGTGTGAGATGGGTACCAATACAACTCAGGGAAGAGCATAAACAGAATTGTTTTGACATTTGCAAATAAACTTTGTACCAATATTCGAAGGAGGGTAAAAGTTTCTTTTTTTAAAAAAAAAAATCAGTACTGGTGATGAGACATGAATTCATCACTATGAGCCTAAGAGTAAATGGCAGAGTATGGAATGAAAGCATCCTCAATTGCTGGCCAAAAAAAGTTCCAAAGTCAATCATTTGTTGTAAAATGTAGGCGTACAGATTTCTGAAATTTTCAAGGACGAGTACTGGAACACTATCCGGAAAAAGGTTTGACAATCAACAATGCTCATTACAGTGAGATGCTCGCTGAAGTGTAGAAGGCTAAACTTTGCATGAAAACAAGTCCACGAGAACCAAAATATGACCTTGAATTTACACGACCTGAATTTAGAGATCATCTTAAGAACAGATTTGATGCATTAAACACTAGAGACCGAAGACCAGAAGAGTTGTGGGATGATGACATCAAGAACATCGTACGTGAAGAGAGCAAAAAGTCATTAAGAAGACAAGAGAAAAGGAAAAGGTCAAAATGGATGTCAGAAGAGACTCTGAAACTTGCTCTTCAGCATAGAGATGCTAAAGCAAATGGAAGAATTGAAGAGGTCCAAGAGCTGACCAGAAAATTTCAAAGATCAGCTTGAGAAGATAAAACCAAATACTATAATAAAATATGCAAAGATTTAGAATTAGAAAACCAAAAATGAAGGACACAGTCAGCATTTCTCAAGCTGGGGGAACTGAAGAAAAAATCAAGCCTCGACTTTCATT
>NW_006408528.1:8322318-8349993 GCF_000296735.1 Chrysochloris asiatica | reverse complement strand
ATTGATGGCATCAAGTGTGGCGGTGGTAGTGAGGTTGGCCCAGGATCAGACATTGTTTCATTCTGCTGTGCATGGGGTCGCTATGAGTTGGTTCTGACTTGATGGCACCTGACAACAACAACAACTATCCAAGGGCGTTGTGATCATATATGACAATGCACAGCCTGTCATATAACACCTCTGCCCACACTGTTGATACTCTGGAAAAACTATGTTTTGAGGTGTTAAAGCATCCTCCTTTAGTCCTGATCTTGCTCCATTCGACTTTTTCACCCATTTGGTCCCCTCAAGCAGCCATTTGAAGACAAAGATCCACCTCTGATGAAGAAGGAGAAGACAGCAGGGCATTCGTGGCCCGCAGCTCAGCCTGAAACATTTTCTAGTAAGGGAATATGAAAGCTTGTTGACAGATGGACAAAGTGTATTGAAAATCAAAGAGATTATGTTGAAAATGATGTCTTTGTTTTTTCTAAAACTCAAAGTCTACAGCCAGAATGTGGATCATTTTTGACTCATTCTTACATTTTTTATTTAATTAAAATGTAAAAATGTCCACTAGAAAAATATGCCAAACTATGTCCTGGTGTGGCATTGCTGGATAAGCACTGAACCCCAATGTCAGTTTGAACCACAAGGTCGGCAGTTCAAACTCACTAGCCATTCCTTGGAAACCCTACATAGGGTCACTATGAGTCAGAACAGAATCTGTCATTCAACAACAACAACAATGTCCATGTTGCAGTTTTTCATATTTGGAAAGATAGAAAAAGCCCAGGAATGAAGTCTTGGTGGAAAAGGGGACTTTTACTAATTAATTCCTCAAATATTTAGAGTGTACATTATGTACTAGACGTTGTAAAAAATGTTGGCGATACGGTGGTGACAAAGACATGGTCTCTGTCTTCATGGATCTTACACATTAGTGAAAGAACCAGACGTTTACACACACACTCACTACTTGCAAATAGTTGTGATTTGGTACATCATCAATTTCTTCTTATGGCAACCCATTGTGTGCGGAATAGAACCCTTGACGTTTCAGGACTGAGACCTTTCTGAAGCAGATTGCCTGGTTGTCTGCCAAGCATATTTAGGGGTTTGAAATGCCAAACTTTTGGTTAGCAGTTGAGTGCTTAACCAGTTGTGTCACCCAGGGACTCCTATAAATAGTAATTAGTAATGTAAAGAAGGAGACCTGGTATGGTACTATAAAATAATCACTAGACTGCTAAAGACAACGTCAATGGTTTCTTCAACTCCTATACAGAGTCACAATGACTTAGAACCTACTCAACAGCACTTAACAAACAATGTGAAGAAAAGAAGGGTATTCCCTAGGAGAAAATTACAGGATGAAGCTAATTTAACTTGCAGAGTTAGGGGAGGCCTCTCTGAGAAAGGGGACTCTGTAGGATAAGCACTGAACTGCAAACCACAAGGTCAGTGATTTGAGCCTACCAGCCACTCCACTGGTGAAAGATGAGACTTTCTGCTCCCATATAGATTGACAGCTTCAGAAACCCTATATAGGGTCGATATGAGTTGGAACTGACTCTGTGGTACTTAACAACTCTGAGAAACGATGTTTGAGGTAAGATCTCATGGACGGGTTAGAATTAGTTAGGCAAAGAGAATTAGTTAGGCAAAGAGAACCTGTTTCCGGTAGAAAGACTTGAGGCAGTACAGATCTTGGCTTTCTGGAAAAAACTGAAAGAAGGCCATTGTGGCCGAGTGCAGAAAGGAGAGCAAGTTACATGGGATGAAGATGGAGAGAAACAGATTGGAACATTGTACGAGCCTTGTTGTTGTTGTTAGGTGCCATAGAGTTGATTCTAATTCATAGCAACCTTATGTACAACAGAACAAAACACTGCCCAGTTAAAAAAAATAAAACAAAACACTGCCTAGTCCTGTGCCATCCTCACAATTGTTGACACTTGAGTGCAGTACTACTGCCTCTAGCAGATAAATATTGAAAGATTTGTCTTCAAAATCCCATTGATTCAATTCTACTTTTTTGTCCTTTCACTGTATTATTTATTTCTGAAGTCCTAACATTAATATCTGGCTTTCTAATTTGTTTTAGTATGGTTTCCAATTTTTCATTTATTCTGTCAGTTGATCCTGTTGTGTTTTTCTTATGTTTTGTGTGCTTTACTTAACTTCATCTGCATTTTCTCATCTTCTCAATCCATTGAAGGTGCCGAAATAAAAATTTTTAAATTCCTTATCAAGTAGTTCTGATACCATTTATTGTGTTATATTTTCTGACTCTGTATTACTTTTATAATTATATATGTATTTTTTCCCAGAAAATGTTTTCCCCCCTCTATTTATATTCCCCTCAAAAAACACACTATAATTAATAAGTTAACTAGTAAGATGGCTTTGGTTGAACTCTCTTTTATGATAATGAAATTTTTACAATAATGAAAGTTTCTTACAATGCAGCAATAAAAGACATGTTAAAACAGATGTACAGGATGCATGCAGAGTGAAATATACAACATGCAGGATCCAAGTAAAAAATTTTTGTAAAAGCAGCAACCAGCATTTCCATGTATTAACATGTAATTAGAACATTAGCATCAACATTAAGTTGCCTGTACTAAGTGGTATTAATGGAACTTTAAACGTGAATTTAATTTAATTTTGAATACATATTTGATTTTCTTGGTGTGCCAAAGCTTGGAAAAGCATAATTGATAATACTTAAGTGTTACTTTTTTTCACTCTCTGGAAGGATAATATATTTGCTAGTCCAATCAGATTTCAGGTGACATGTCTGATGTTCCCTTAACCCTTTGACCTTTTTTACAGTTGTGATGGCTAATGGCTTGGTAGATGATAGACTATTACTGGAAATGGTATAATGTAAACCTTATGGTCTTTAGAGTCAGAATTCCAGCTCTAAATCTGACTTTTGCAAGTTTGAACAAATGACTTAATCTCTTGATCCTCAGTTTTATTTGATAGCAAATAGTCACAAATAATGAATGTTGTTGTTAAAGTGCTGTCCATTGGCTCCAACTCACAGGGACAGTGTATGGAGTACTGGTGTGCTGCTGGAGGATAAGCATGGGACTGCAAGGTAGGTTTGAACTTTACAGGCAGCGTTTCAAACTGACCAGCTGCTCCTCGGAAACCCTATACAGGGTCAGTATGAGTCAGAACCTACTTGACAGCATTTGCAACAAACAAAAACTAAAAAAAAAAATTGTGAATATTAAATGGAATTTAGTATATAAAATGCTTAAGAAAATATATTTAAAAGTATATATTCAATTAATATTTTGCCCTTTTTATTTTATAATTAAATCATTTCTGATCTCTCCTAGCCCTTGTATCTCTTATTTGGCAATTGTTTTTCTCATCTAAGGAAGTTATCCTTTTCTCTTTTCATCACAGAAATTGAGAGCTTGAACTGCTGGCTTTATAGTTCAAACTGACCCTGCAGTCCAGTGCTTATTCTACAGTGCCACACCAGAACTCTGTAGAGGGTCACTATGAGTCAGAACCGACTCAACAGCACTTAACAACAACAATATTCATTATTTTTTACCATATATAAGATACCATTGTTTATATGTTTATATTTTATTAAGGCATAGTTTATACCATTGTTTGCTGCTGTGTTTCTCAGGGCACCTTTCTCAACTCAGAACTTCTTAGAAGGATTATTCCTGCTTATTAACAAGCCCTGTGCTTAGAAGCAAATTTTCCAGGAAAAATGGTTTTTCAAGATTGTAAGATGAAAGTAAAATAAATGTAAATAATCACAGATTTGAAATTCTGAATTGGTATGTCTCAAATAAACTTGATTGATGAAAAAGTTAACTGATATTTGGCCTTTTGTTTTTACTATTGGTGTTTCCTTTGGTATAAAATGGCAGTGTGGTAAAACATTTATTCCTCTTTTAATCATGACATTGTTGCTTTAAACTAAAACCACCAGAGTGTTATACATTCCATCTGTAATCATCCTAAAGTAATGATTTTCATTGTATTAGAAAAAATTTGTAAAGAAATATTTATTGTAAAGCTCATGGCTTTTACACAGCATGCATTTGGGTTTTTTGTTTCTTTTTTTGGTGTATGGGTGTTTCTTTCCTGTTTAAACTGAAAAGAAGTATTATATATTTAAATAGCTTACTTATAGCTACTTTCATTAATATGCATTTTTGTTTAAGTACCTGTCTAGAATTGACTTAGAACCAGCGCAATCAGATTTGGTGTGCTGAGTCAAGATGAAATGTATATAAAATCACATTCTTACAAATAAACTGCTCTAAAATCAAAATAGGAAAATAAATGTAGTGTGAAATGTTATGAAAAATCCTGGCACAGTATAATTAGCAAAGGATGATGAAAATCTATTTGCTAAAACCTGAATAGTAACATTCAATTAATTTCCTCACAACAGGAAGTAGCAAAACAGTTAACAAACATCATCTGTCAAAACCAATGTTAAGGCTATATGGAAAAACACAAATGTGAAGTTTATAGTGTAAACATTCACATTCTAAAGTTGAAAACAGTGAAATGCCCAATAGTGTTTGCTTGTGATGTTCTTTACAGGTATTATTAGGTGATTCTTACTGATTTTGTAAAATAAACTTTTCAAAGTCTCGTTAATACTATCCCACTTGTATGTATGAAGGCGCCCTGGTGCCACAGTGATTAAGTACTCAGTTGCTAACTGCTTTTGGACCCACTAGCTGCTCCAGGGGAGAAAGATTTGTCAGTCTGCTTCTGTAAAGATCATTATTGTTGTTGTTGTGAAGTATCCTTGAGTCGGTTCTGATTCACAGCGACCTTACATAGGGTTTCTTGAGGATCAGCTGATGGGTTTGGACAACTAACGTTATGGTTTGTAGTCCATCCTTATGCTACAGTACCATACCAGGAACTCCTCTTTAAAAGTTTTTGTTATTGTTGATGTTATGTGCCATCAAGTCGATTCTGACTGACTCATAGTGACCCTGCATAGCGTTTCTGAGTAGCAGCTGATGAGTTTGATCCACCAGCATTGTGGTTCAAACGGACCTTGTGGTCCACGGCTTATCCTACAGCACTATAGGAGGACAGCCTTGGAAACCCTCGTGGGCATTTCTACTCTGTCCTGTAGCATTGTTGTAGGGTAGCTATGAACTGCAATCAACTTGGTGGCAATAGTTATGTATGTTGCTGTTAGTGCTGTCTCATCAGTTCCAACTCGTAGTGTCCCTGTGTACAGCAGAGCAAAGCACTGCCGTGTCGGGGGCTACCCTCACAGTCATTGCTATGCTTGAGCCCACTGTTGCAGCCATTGTTTCATTCCATTGTGTGGAGGGTCTTCTGCATTTTTGCTAACCCTCGACTTTACCAAGCATATATGAGGGGACTTCAAAATTGAATTGAAATATAATGAAATTTTCCCATAAAACTTTTGAAGCCCTTATGTGGATTTTTTTCCTACTTGTGGCAAAGTGATTGTGTCTGAGAAAGAATCTATTCTTAATTAAAGCTGGGGAAAGTAAACTAAAACTTTTTTTAAAAAGAAGCTTTACTGAAATATAATTTGTTATTGTTAAGTGCCATCAAGTTGATTCTGACTAATAGCTATACAGGGTTTCTTAGGAGCAACTGGTGGGTTTGAACCACCAGCCTTATGGTTTGCATTCCAGTGTTTATCTAACAGCGCCAGGAAATAGAATTTATTTACCATGAAATTCACCTATTTGAGCATAGAATTAAGTGGTTTCAGTATATTCATAGGCTTGTGTGATTACCACAGTGAATTTTAGAACATTTATCACTCCCAGAAGAAACTCTGTAGCTGTTAGCAGTCACTCCCACTTTCCCTTAACCCTTTGTTGTTAAGTGCTGTCTTGTCAGTTCTGACTCATATCAACCTTGTGTAGGGTTTCTGAGGAGTAGCTGGTGAGTTTTAACTGCCTACGTTCATGACCCAGTGCTTTATCCCACAGTGCCGCACCAGAGCTCCCTTAGCCTTTTGTTGTTGTTAAGTTCTGTGGAGTCAGTTCCGACCCATAGCAACCCTGTATAGCGTTTAGATAACCACTAATCTACTTTTTGTCTTTATAGATTTGCCTATTCTGGACATTTCATATAAATGGGAACATACAATATGTGCCCTTTTGTGACTGTCGTCTTTTACTTAGAATAATGTTTTCAACATTCAACCATGTGATAATATGGATCAGTTCTTCATTCATTTTAATAGTACTTTGGGATAATCACTGGACTGCAAGCACAGGTCGGTAGTTCAAACCTAACAGCAGCTCCTTGGAAGCCCATTACAGGTTTACTATGAATCGAATCTCAATGGCACTTGACGACAGTAACAACAATAACACCATATCTTATGTATCTATTAATAAATTGATAGAAATTGAGGTTGTTTCCATTTCTGGGCTATTTTAATTAATGATGCTGTAATCATTTGTGTACAAATTTTGTGTGAACATATATATTCATTTCTCATACATATATAAGAATGGAGTTGTTAAAGTCTTAGGGCAACTCTATATCTAACTCTTTAAAGAAGTACCAGACATTCCCAAAGCAGTTTAATCATTTTATATTCCCCCCAATGGTGTCGGAGGGTTCCAGTTTCTTCATATTCTGGCAAACACTTATTATTGTCTGTCATTTTCATTTATAACCATCTTAGTGGATTTGAAGTAGTATCTCATGTGGTTTTCATTTGCATTTTTGTGATAACTAATGATGTTATGCATCTTCTCATATGCTTACTGGCCATTTGTATATATTTTTTGATAAATGTCTCTTCAGATGTTATAATTTTTAAACTGATTTGTCTTTTTATTACTGAGTTCTAAGAGTTCTTCCTATATTCTAGATACAAATTCCTTATCAGATATATATATATATATATATCTTCCATTTTATGGGTTGTTTCATTACAATAGCTTGTTTTTGAAATTCTACTGCATCTTTTCTTGTTTCTGATATCATTGTGACTTTATTTCAGGAAAGTCTGAATTTCTTATGGGCTGTGCACGTCAGTGACAGACTGAGAAAGATTGTGCTTCTGTTTCTCTGTGCCAGCAAAGCCACTTTCCTACCCATCTGATCTCTGCTTGCTCAGCATTTGGAAAGCATTTATAGAGACACTGTGAGAAACTTCTGGGGATTTAAGATAGAATTCATTCTCAATAAGCTAATAGCTTAGTGACAGATCAGAAAGTGTATGTTGTCAAGAAAAGCACTGTATCTTTTATAAATGAAGGAGTGTTTACTTTATCTGAGTTAGGATACAGTCGTGAGGATAGTTGAAGGAGACCTGAGTATCACTGAGTATATCTCACTTCATGGTGTGGTTTCCAAAAATAGTCTGTGTCCTTACGTTTTCTACTATACCTAAGCAGAACTCTTGCACAGTGAGCTGTCTTTCCGGAATCTAGAAGCTAGTTATTTGGATCCTTATTCTTAGTCCACAGGCTGTTTTCCTTTCCACCTACCTAAGTCTTATCTGGCATCCAAGACCCAGTGTAAGCCTCCTCATCTTAGTGCCTTACTGATACCTGGTGGTCTTTTCTTGTTCCAGTTAGTATAGTACTTTTGAACGTTAAGTATGTCTTAACAAGTCGGCTCATCTTTGAATGTGTAGCTGCCTAACATGCATGTACCATAGAGTTTAGACTATTTCATTAGACAGTGATTATGAACTGAACTGGAAAAGAATGATAAAAACAAGATTTTCTGTTCTGAGGTTATAATCATTTGAAAAAGGGAGAAACTTGTGTTTAGTAGCCGCTGTGTTCTTGTAGATTCCTACTCATGATGATCCCATGTGCAGAGTAGAAGTGTTCCACAGTTTTTTCAAAGCTGTGACATTTCAGAAGCAGATACTGGGGCTGGCTTCCAAGATGCCTTTGGGTGGGTTAAAACTACCAACCTTTCAGCTCTTAGTGAAGCACTTAACCCTTTGCAACACCCAAGAACCTTAGAGAGAAAAATACCCTGGGCAAAATCAGAGCACAGTGGATTAACAGATGGCAGAGGTTGATCTAGTTAATTACACGTTGATATGTATTTCAGGGTTGAATTATATTTCAGGCACTTTAAAATGCTACTACCTCCCCCCACCTACTGCTCCCATATTTATGGGATAAGCAGTATTCTTGTGCTAACTCGGAGTCCAAATATGTTGAAAGTTTTCCATTTCACACATGTTGGCTAAATATGTGCATGTATTTTTGTTTCGGCTACTGGCCTAATAAAAGTCTCTTGTGAATGCTTATCACCTTGTAAAGTAGCTACCAGAACTACAGTAAAATCTGACTGCAAGTAAAAGTCTTTGGCTTCCCTAGAGGGAGAATAAAAACATATGAGACAAACAGCAGCAGACAAAATTATCTGGGATAGAAAGTGGCAGAATGCCAACTAAATGCACTGTCCCTAAAATGTTTTATACCTGTATATCAACTTGCTAAAAAAAAAAAAAAAAAGGCTGCTTTGCTTAAAGAACTTCAAACACAAACTCAGAAATATATCTTTTTCTTGGTACAATTTATACAAATAGTGCCCTCTTTTTATTGCAATTTTTTGGTAGTAAGGTTCTAGACATTTAAAATAATTTGTTTTTTAATCTTTATTTTATGTGGGGTGTATATTAAATTATGTGTGTGCATGCAAATTGTTGCCAAAAGCTATTGCCATATTTACTTTAAGGACTTCATATATCTAATTAGGAAAAATGCCGATTTTTAGGTAAACAAAGAGACTTTCAAGTGCATGGTGAGAAATAGTAATGAAATATTTAATTAACCATTAGGCCAAGAAAACTTTTCTTAAATAATAGAAATGGAAGGGGTTAAGTAAGTGATAAGTCCTACAGTTGTTTTGGGGTTACTTTTGAGAAAAAAACATTATGTAGTGATGTTTTTATGTCTGTCCTAGAGTAGAGGAAAACTTTAGCCCCGTTTTGCTCAGAATTGTTGTTGTTGTTTTGAAGTTAAGTTACTTTATGGAAAACTCACATACCCTTTTTCCCTTATAATTCTTAAAATGCTAAAAACAAGAGAGTTCCAGAAGGCTCAATTGTAGTTTGGTATCTTTCCTTTTATTAAAGTTTACTGTTATTTTTCATACAATTATGAACGCATCTCTATTTCTTTTGCGCTCTGTATGTTTATAGAACATTTTATTTAATCCTTTCAGGAATTCCTAGAAGAAGGTAAGAAAATTGTTTTTGTCTGGGCTTATGTTTGTCGCAAACTAAGGCTCAGAAATGTACGAAAACTTGGCTGAGGCTATATGTAGCAAAGTAGAAGATAAGTTTTCTTTCTGTTCTATAGTGCAACTCAGAAGCCTGAAAATCTTAGGTTATTGTGAAACTTAGCAATTTTGAAATATGTTTTAGACAAAATATCATTAAGCTTTTAAGCAGCAGAAACACTGCCAGAGTAGTAATTCAAACAGAGCAGAGATGGAGGTGTTCGGTCCTTTCATCTCCAGCACTGAGTCCACTAGATTAGGGTTTCAGAAAACGGAAAATTGTTACTTGCTGAGTTGTCCCATTTCTCCATTCCTTCATTATTTTCAGTTTAACAAATAATTTTCCTTGAAATTAAAGGAAAAGAAAAGTTTTCTCGTGATGTTGGAAAAGGGTATAAAAAATGAATCTAAATTGATAGATAGCATGTTGCTTCTGGACCAAAAAAAGAAAAGTCATGCTTAATCTTTTTTTTTTTTTTTTTTAAGCTTTTATTGTGACCTGAGTGATAGTTTACATAGGAGAATATTGGCTGTATACCATCATTTCATTGCAATGATTACAGTCTCCTCCATGCATCATCATTCAACAGTATTTGCTTCCATTCCCGTTGTTTGTTTGTTTGTTTGTTTTGGGGGGTATGGATGTACATAAACAGGAATATATAATAATTTAAACAATCAAAGGGCACATTCTGCAAGCCTGCCTCCTGGCCGCCAGCACTCAGTCCCTCTCTTTCCATGAGTCTAGAGTCCTCAGTTGCTCCCTCGCTCCATGTCCTCATCTTTGTCTCCATCTCTGGTGTCACTGCTTCTCTGGATAGGGTCCTACATTCCGTTTGTGCTCTTCTCCCTTGATGGTCCTAGGGTCCTCTGTTTCTAGACTGTAAGATTAACTACTCCCTCATTTTGTTGCAAAACTTCTCCCTTTACAGTGTGAATGCATAATCATTTAACAATCATGTCATATAACGTACAATTCCTTAAACCAAACTCCATTCCAAGGACTAGAGAGCATATCCCCTACATACTAATTTAGTACCCATTTGTATAATGAAGGTTTATATAAATATAACAGGCTAATAATGACAAATAAAGTTGCTAGAACAGACAACCAATCCCAGAATTGAAAATAAATGGCTTAATCAATTTTATTGTTTGCTGTTGTTGTTAGGTTCGAACTAGTCAATTCCAACTCATAGCGACCGTATGCACAACAGAATGAAACATGACGTAGTCCTGTGCCTTCCTCACAATTGTTGGTATATTTGAGCCCATTGTAGTCAATCCATCTTGTTGGGGATTTTACTCTTTTTCATTTGCCCTCCACTGTACCAAAGAACAAAAGATGAAGTCTCACGATCCAAGCTTCTAAGGAGCCTTCTAGCTGTACTTCTTCCAAGACAAATTTGTTTGTTCTTCTGACAGTCCATGGTACTTACAGTCTCCTTCACCAAGGCCGTAATTCAAATGCATCGATTTTTCCATAGTCTTTCTTATTGCATATGGGTTGATTGAAAATATCATGGTGTGAGTAAGGTGCACTTTAATCCTCAAACTGACATCTTTATTCTTTAACAATTTCAAGTAGTCTTGTGCAGTAGATTTGCCTAAAGCAATACTTTGTTTGATTTCTTGACTGTGGATCTAAACAAAACAAAGTCTTTGACAACTTTAATCTTTTCTCTGCTTATTATGATGCTATTTATTGTTGCAGTTGTGAAGACTTTTTTTTTTTTTTTTACATTGAAGTGCAATTCTTACTGAAGCTGCATTCTTTGATCTTGATCAGTATTTTAAAGCCACTTTGCTTCCAGCAAGCAAGGATGTGTCATTTGCATATCTGAGGTTATTAATGAGTCTACCTCAATCCTGATGCCACATTCTTCATATAATCCAACTTTGCAGATTATTTTCTCAGCATACAGATTGAATAAGTATGGTGAAAGGATACTACCCTGGCACACACCTTTCCTGATGTTAAACCTTTGAGTACATCCTTGCTCTGTTCTAAGTCATCTTTTTCTGTATACAGGTTCCTCATGAGCACAATTAAGTGTTCTGGAATTCCCATTCTTTGCAATGTTGTCTATAGTTTTTTTATGATACACACAGTAGAATGCTTTTGCATAGTCAACAGCACACAAATAAATATCTTTCTGATGTAGCACTGTGGGTTAATGCATTGGACTACAGAAACAGATTGAAACGCAATGTCGGCAGCTCAAGCTCACCAGTCGCTCCTTGGAAACCCTATACAGGGTCACTATGGGTTGGAACCAATTCGACAGCACTTAACAACAACAAAACCAAACATCTTTCTGGTATTCTCTGCTTTTAGCCAAGATCTCGCTGACATCAGCAATGATAACCCCAGTTCAATATTCTCTTCTGAATCTGGTTTGAATTTCTAGCAGATCCCTGTTGAAATACCGCTGCAATAATTTTTAAATTACATTCAGCAAAATTTTACTTTCATGTTATATTAATGATACTGTTCAATGATTTCAGCATTGTGTTAGGTCACCTTGCTTTGAAATGGGCACAACTATGAGTCTCTTTCAATTGATTGGCCAGGTATCTGTTGTCCAGTTTTCTTGCCAGACGAGTAAATGGTTCCAGCATGCCATCTTTTTGTTGAAACATTTTCAATTTTTATTCCATCAATTCCTGGAGCCTTGTTTTTTGTTTTGTTTTGTTTTGCCAATGCCTTCAGTGCAGCTTTTTGGTCCTTGATCGTATACTACCTCTTGAAATGGTTGAGCATTTACTAATTCTTCTTTGTACAGTGACTCTGTATATTCCTTTCATCTTCTTTTGATGCTTTCTGCATCATTCAATATTTTGCCCTTTGAACCGACCTGTGTTGTAAGTCAAAGCTTGAATTTCTATCACCAAGACCATCTTTTCCAACTACTGACCTTTCTTCTTTGTTTCCATCCTTCACACTCCAATGACTAGTAATTATCAATGCTTCTGGATTGCTTGCATGATCAATTACAGGTTGAAGATGTTGGTTGAATTCTTATTGAATCATTATTGGCTTTAGTAATAGGTATATAAATTTGAATAATAGTGGTATTAAGTGATCTTTCTTATAGTCATATTGTCACAGACATCATTGTACTTCAAAATAAATATTAAAATACTCGTTTTGACAATGAATGTGATGCTGTTCCTCTTCAACATTTTGTTCCCCGCATAGTAAACCATATGATTATTTGATTCCAAGGAGCCAGTACCAGTCTTTTCCAGCTCATTTTTCCAGTGCTGGACTGTTATACAAGAGGTCAGTGGTTCAAACCCACCAGATGCTCTTTGGAAACTAATAGGATCACTATGAGTCATACCCAACTTGATGGCACTTAATAACAACAACTATTGCCTAGGAGATTGATCTTTATGCATTACATTTCATTTTTGATGACTTCTAATTTTCCTGGATTCATACTTCATACATTAACACATTTTCCCATTATTGATGGATGTTTGCAGTTGTTTCTTCCCATTTTGAGTTGTCCCACATCAATAAATGAAGGTCCTAAAAGCTTTGTTCCATTTATATCATTAAGGTCAAACTCTACTTTGAGGAGACAGCATCAGTCATACTTTGGCTACATTTCAATGTGGTAGCACTAGGTTCATGTTGTGAC
Source organism: Chrysochloris asiatica (assembly GCF_000296735.1). Taxonomy (NCBI): domain Eukaryota; kingdom Metazoa; phylum Chordata; class Mammalia; order Afrosoricida; family Chrysochloridae; genus Chrysochloris; species Chrysochloris asiatica. The sequence continues at coordinate 8,337,097 of NW_006408528.1, read as the reverse complement.
ACTGTACCAGATAACATTTCTCTGCTGTTCATAAGGTTTTCAGTGACTTTTAGAAGTGGTCTGCCTCTCCTTTTTCCTAGTCTGTCTTAGTCTGGAAGCTCCACTGAAACATTTCTACCATGGGGGACCCTGCTATTATTTAAAATACTGGTGGCATAGCTTCTAGCATCACAGCAACACACAAGTCACCTCAGACAAGTGATGAGATATTTTTGTTAGAGTTGCTATAATATTTTGGTGGGAGGACATGAGGTATTATTTACCCATGCTTTGCATTTATTTATATTTACAGAAAGGTAATTAGCAACATACTGTGGTGACACACTCATAATAAAATCATGCTGATTTACCAAACCAGATGTCATCAAATGTCTATTACTTGTATCCAACAACAACAATGACCTTTTTATACTTGTTAAAATACTATGTACATTATTTTATATATATGCATACATTTCAATATATGTTTTTATTGTTAGGTCTAGTCAACTCTGTTCCTATTCATAGTGACCCTATGTATAATAGAAACAAAACCACCTCTCAGTCCTATGCCATCCTCACAATCGTTCCTATGTTTGAGTCCATTGTTGGCAGCTACTGTGTTAATCCATTTTACTGAAGGTAATCCTCTTTTTCATTGACCTTCTACTTTACAAAGCACGATGCCCTTCTCCCCAGACTGGTTCCTTCTGATAACATGTTCAAAGGGCATGAAATGAAGTCTTGCCATTTTTATTTCCAAGAAGCATTCTGGCTGTATTTCTTTCAAGACTGATTTGTTGGTTGGTCTGACAGTCCATGGTATATTTAACATTCTTTTCCTTTGCCATAATTCAAATGCATCAATTCTTCTTTGGTCATTGTTATCCATTATCAAGCTTTCTCATGCATGTTGCTGTTGTTGTTAGGTGCTGCCCAGTTGTTTATGACACATAGTGACAGAATGAAACAAGTACAACGGAATGAAACACTGGTCCTGCATCATCCTCATGATCCTTATGAAGCTTGAGCCCATTGCTGCTGCCATTGTGCCAATCATCTTGTTGGAGGTCTTCCTCTTTTTTGTCGACCCTCTCTTTTACCTAGCATAAAGGCCTTCCCCAGGACTCATCCCTCCTTATAATATGTCCAAAGTATGAGAGAGGAAGTCTTGCCATGGTGGCTACTAAGGAGTTTTCTGGCTGTGCTTTTTCCAACACAGATTTGTTTGTTCTTCTAGCAGTCCATGATACTTTTAATATTATTCTCTAACACCATAACTCAAATGCTTCAACTCTTCTATGGCATCCATTTTCATTGTCCTACTTTCCCATGCATATGAAGCTATCGAAAATATTATGGCTTGGGTCAGGTGCACATTAGTCTTCCAACTGAGATCTTTGCTCATGAGCACTTTAAAGTAGTCGCTTATATAGCAGATTTGCCTAATGCAAAACCTTGATTGATTTTTTTGACTGCTGTTTTCATGAGTGTTGATACTTAATCTAAGCAAAATGGAGTCTTTGACAACTTGAATCTTTTCTTCATTTATCATGTTGTTATTTATTGGTCCAGTGGTGAGGATTTTTGTTTTTGTTACATTGAGGTGCAACCCATACCAAAGGCTGTGTTCTTTGATCTTAATCAATAACTATTTAAGTCCTGTTTGCTTTCAGCAAGCAAGGTTGTATCATCTATATATTGCAGGTTATTGATGAGTCTTCCTCCAATCCTGATGCCACATTCTTCTTTATATAATCCAGCTTTTGTATCATTCAATATTTTGCCCATTGTTATTGTTGTTGTTAAATGCTGTTGAGTTGGTTTCGACCCATAGCAACCCTATATAGGGTTGCCGAGGAGCGCTTGAACTGCCGACCTTGTAGTTCAATTGTCTTTGCAGTCTAGTGCATTAACCCAGAGCACCACGCCAATTGCAAGTGGAGGCTTAATTTTTTTCTTCAATTCTTTCAGCTTGAGACATGCCAAGTGTGTTCTCCCTTTTGGTTTTCTAACTTCAGGTCTTTGCACATTTCATTATAATATTTGACTTTGTCTTCTTGAGCTTCCCTTTGAAATTTTCTGTTCGGTTCTTTACTTCCCCATTTCGTCCATTTGCTTTAGAATCTGTGTGCTGGAGAGCAAGTTGCAGTCTCTTTAGAGATTCCTTTTGGTCTTTTCCTTCCTTCATGTCTTTTTAATGACCTTTTGCTTTCTTTCTGTATAATGTTCTTGATGTCATTCTGCAACAATTCTGGTCATTAGGGCCTAATGCATCAGATCTGTTCTTTAGATGATTTATATTCCGGCGATACATGTTCAAAAGTCATGTTTTGTCTCTCTTGGACGTGTTTTAGTTTTCTTCAGATTTAGCCTTGTACTTGCATATGCGCAATTGGTGGTCTGTTACAGTCTGTCCCTGACCTTGTTCTAGCTGATGTAGTCAATTGATTTCTGTGTGTGTCATCTGGTGAAGTCCACGTGTACAGTCCTCTTTTATGTTGTTTTAAAAAGGTATTTGCAGTGAACGAAGAAAAGTTATTGGTCTTGCAATATTCTGTCATGTGATCGCTAACAACATCATTTCTATCACCAAGGCCATGATTTTCACCTACCGATCCTTCCTCTTTGCTTCCAACTTTTGCATTCTAATTGCCAGTAATTATCAACACATATTGATTGCAGGTTTTCAGTCTGAAAAAGTTGATAGAATTCTTCAAATACATCATCATTGGCTTTAGTAGTTGGTGCGTACATTTAAATAATAGTGGTATTAACTGGTTTTCTTTGTAGGTGTATATATATTGCCCTATAACAGACAGCATTATACTTCCAGATAGATCTTGAAATGATTGTGATGTCATTGTTCTTCAATTTGTAATTCTTGGCATAATAAACCATGTAACTGTCAGAATCAAAATGGCCAACACCAGTCCATTTCAGCTTACTCATGTCTTGGATATTGATCTTCGTGTGCTCCATTTCATTTTTTACTATTTCCAATTTTCCTAGATGCATACATTATACATTCCATGTTCCTATCATTAATGGAGGTTACAGCTGTTTTTACTCATTTTGAGTTGTGCCTCATTAGTAAATGAGGGTCCTAAAAGCTTTACTCCATTCATGTCTCATAATCAACTCTACTTTGAGGATGCAGCTCTTCCCAGTCTTATTTTGAGTGCCTTCCAATCTGAGGGATTCCTCTTCTAGCACTGTATTTGACAGTATTCTGGTGCTACTCGCCTTGTGTCAGTATTCAGTGTTCTGGGTAAGGTTTGCTATTATGCGTAAGGTCTTCAGTGGATACACATTCAGAAGTAGTCCACCTCTCCTTCTTCCTATTTTGTGTTAGTCTGGAAGCTTAGCTGAAACCTTTCCACTATGGGTGTACCCTGCTGGTATTTAAAATACTGCTGGCATAGCTTCCAGCATCACAGCAAAATGCAAGCCACCAAAGTATGACATATTGGCAGAGGAGTGGTGATTCTCATGCATATGAATGAAACAATAAAAAATATCATGGCTGGGGTCAGGTGCACCTTAGTCTTCAAAATGACATCTTTGCTTTTTAATAGGTTAAAGAGATCTTTTTTTAGCAGATTTGCCAGTGCAATATGTCATTTAATTTCCTGATTGCTGCTTCCATAGGTATTGATTGTGTATGCAAGTAAAATGAAATTCTTGACAATTCAGTCTTTTTTCCATTTATTGTGATGATGCTTATTGTCCCAGTTGTGAGGATTTATGTTTTCTTTATGTTGAGGTTTAATCCATATCCAAGTCTATAGTCTTTGATCGTCATCAATAAGTCTTTCAAGTCATATTTCTAATAAGCAAGCTATTTGGATATCACAGATAGTTAATGTTGTTAGGTGCTGTTGAGGTGGCTCCTACCCATAGCGATCCTAAGCGCAACAGAATGAACCATCTCCCACTCTAGTACCATCATCACAATTACTGCTATACTTGAGCCCATTGTTCTTGCCACGGTGCCAATTCTTCTTGTTGGGGGTCTCCTTGTTTGTCGCTGCCCCTCCACTTCACCAAGCATGATGTCCTTCTTCAGGGGACCTTGATAATATGTTCAGAGATGAGAGATGAAACCATTTTGGCTTCGAAGAAGCATTCTTGTACTTCTTTCAATGCAGATTTGTTTGTTCTTCTAGCAGTACATGGTGGTGGCGGTTATGTGCCATGGAGTCGGTTCCAACTCATAGTGACCCTGTACAGGGTTTCCGAGGCTGTAAATCCTTATGGGAGCAGAAAGCCTTATCTTTCTCCCATGGAACAGCTGGTAGTTTCAAACTGCTGACCTTGTGGTTCGCAGTCCGATTCGTAAACACTATGCTACCAGAGCTCCTTAGGGATTGATAGCTTTGGGTTTTATCTGCATTCTTTAGATTCATAACCACTACGCTACCAAAGCAGTACATAGTACCTTTAATATTCTTCTCCAACACCATAATTCAAATGCATTGATTCTTCTATGATCTTCCTTATTCATTATCCAACTTTCACATGCATATGAAGCAATTGAAGATACAATGGCTTGGGTCAGGAACACCTTAGTCTTTAAACATCTTTGCACTTCAACACTTGAAAGAAGTCTTGTGCAGCAGATTTGCCTAATGGAATACATTGTTTGATTTCTTGACTGCTGCTCCCATGAATGAGTGTTGATAATGGATCCAAACAAAATGAAGTCTTTGACAATTTCATTCTTTTCTCAGTCTATCATGATGTTGTTTATTGTTAATTATTCTTCTTCAAATCCTGATGTCCTCTTCTTCTTCATATAGGGTAGCTTCTTGGATCATTTGTTCAGCATACAGGTTGAGTAAGTATCGTAAAAGGATAGAACCCTGACATGCACCTTTTCTGATTTAGAACCATGCAGCATCCCTGGTTCTGTTAAAAGGACTGCATGAATAAAATTAAGTATTCTGGAATTTCTATTTGTAAAAAATAGGGCATGGCGGATGTCTAACCTCTTCTGACTTCACAAGGAGGAAGGAACTTCAGCCCTTGGCTGACTCTGTGAGGCTGAAATCAGGCATGCAACTACCCTGCAACCTTCTTTTCCATATCTGACACTAACCATCTCTCCCACAGCACTCTCTAGTCAGCTGGGTTTGAGAGTTCTTTGTACTAGTCACACAGAACTCAGACACCAAACTCAGGGTTATGTGCATGGTTAGGGAAGTTATCAAGTTACAACGAAAGATTTGAAATGCTCAGGACACACTTCTTTCAGCCTCTTTGTAGCTCTGTCCACAGGCAGGCTACTATCTGGTCCCTGCGTCTCAGTCATAAACTTGTGCTTGTTCTGTTCTGCTCCAGCAACATTACAAAGCTCCTTTAGCACTTTAGCTGATAAATGCCCAAAGGGCACTCTACTCCACTGTAAGCCGCAATTCAAAGGTGCTCAGCAAATAATTAAATACATGGAGTTACCACACTTCACGAGTGAACCTCCTGCACTAAGCCACTCAGTTTCATCTCTCTGTGGGCCAGGAATCCCACTGCTGTGACTTGGGCTGTGGCTCCAGGTTGTGTTGTTTCTGCGTCTCTGATTCTCCTCTAGAGTTTCAGTTCTGTGTCTTGGGTCAGGGACTTTCAATGTGTAAGTATCTCAGGCTCCAAAGTATACACTCCATTCCTGGCTCTTCTTCCTTGTTGGTAGTGAGAGCCCCCATCCAGCTTCTGAGATGGTTTATTTTATATCCTATAGGATAGCAAAACTGGCCAGTTACAATTAGCCTCGTTAACAGTCACTAGAACCATATAATCTTATCAGCACCTTCCCCACCTTCTCTTACTCAAGCCCAACAGGAAAAAGCCATTTGGTGGGAGTTAAAAAGACATTGGGTATAAGAGCCATATGAAGACATTCACTGGACTGTATCATTCTTTACAATGCTATCTATAATTTGTTGTGATTGTCAAATGTAAAAATTTTACTGTTATTTTTAAAAGCAAACAATGTTGACAAGGAATATAATACTTGCCAGAAGGGTACTTTGGGGTTTATCTCTACATTCTAGACCCAAGCATGGTCATTGATAAATCTATAAACTAGCCAAACTTACCACAATCCTTGTTGTTGTTGTGATGTGCCGTGGAGTCGATTCTGAGTCATCGCGACCCTGTACAGGGTTTCTGAGGCTGTAAATCTTTACAGGAGCAGAAAGCCTCATCTTTCTCCCGCAGAACAGCTGGTAGTTTCGAACTGCTGACTTTGAGGTTCACATTCCAATTCGTAACCACTATGCTACCAGAGCTCCTTCCTACAATCCTAGCACCCCGTTATTGTGCTAGTGACAGTCCATCTTCCCCTAGGTCAATGTGATTACTTTCATTTCTATATTATTTTTATTTTTTGTTCAAAAAATTCCTTCCTAGTATTTTTTCAACTTTTAGCCTGTAATCTTTCCATACTTGGTGTTGACATTTTATAATAGAATTGAATAAAAATTGCATGATATTCCAAGACAAGTTGAATTTATCAGTGCCTTATTTTTTACGTTAAAATCAAAGCTATAAAAATTCCACAATAAATGAAATTTAGTGTGGTATAATATTTTAACTGGTTTTGACATTTTTTTTCTTGAAGAAATCTTTTCTGGGGTTTTATAATGTCACTTTAGTAAGGATACAGTATGCATTAATTTCTTTATAGCACTGCACACTCAAGTAGCCAATGTTCCAAATTAAAGTTGTGTGTCTTCTTTGGGTTTGAACTGTGTCCACTTAATTCAAGTAAAAATATTTGAGTACATTAGTTAATGCATTTTCCAGGAATGGGAGTGGGTACGTTTTTTTTTTTTTTTTCCCCCTAGCATATAGAATATTTAGCAATTTAAGCCTCAATATTTAATTTTATAGCCTTCTTAGTACTAGTGGCAAAGGCTTCCTCTAGAAATAGTGAGAAAGTATGTGAATTCTTTCCTTGACATGTTTAGTGAGCAAACCATAAATTGGGCACTGATATTTGCTGTGATCCAAAATGTAAATAGAATGAAAAGGTTCATAGAGTAGTATATTTGTTGTTGTTGTTGTTAATTTTTAAAGTTCTTACAAATAGGTGGAATAAAACTGAAGTGGTAATTATTCTAGAATCATCTAAGATTATTCTTTTCTATGATGATGTATGTTCTTTAAATTTATAATAACGTTACTGTTGTTAAGTGCCATCCAGTTGGTTTCTATTCATAGCAACCCTGCAGAGGGTTTCAGGGGCTATAAATCTTCATAGGAGCAGAAAGCCTCATCTTTCTATAATGTAGGAGCAGAAAGCCTCATCTTTCTATAATGTAAATACTAATGAAAGGAGTTTTTGGACTCATAAATATCCATGAAGGATATTTTTTACCAGTGTTATTCAATCTTAGTTTAGGACAAGCTCATACATTGATTATTTATGACAGTTTTAACAAAGGTGAATAGGGAGGATACATTTTCTTAACCATACTGCTAGAATTGTGAAGGGTAATGGATTATAGTGTATAGAAAATAAAGAGAGGAATATTAACAGAATGGTAATAGTTGATTACCATTATTTAGCAGCTATTATTTATTAAGCTAGACGTCAGACCACATACTAGTTCTTTATGTATGTTATATAATGTGGTTTTAGCAGTATATTAAGAAATTTAGATAGTATTATACTCTTCTGTACATATTTGGAAACTGAGGTTCCAAGAAATTAAATGACTTGGCTAACTACCCAGCTAGAGCACATTTCAAAGCTATCAGACACCACTGACCAAGCTGCTTGTCAATATTTGACTTCCTCATTGTCAGAGATAAAGATGATATTATATAGTATATAATGGTATTATATAATAATATACCAATTGTTTCTTTGTCTCAAAATGTGTTTGTGTTTTAAAGTTTGAACAATAATAAGCTACTTGGTTGAGGCTACTGTCTTTTTCTACTCTGACCTTCCTTCTGTCACATTTCTTCACAGGTTTGATTGCTTTGGAGTCATGGTAGACATTTTTGGGATCTGGCTAAGAGAAAATAAATTTAGGATACACAGTTTAAACTGTAAATTAAAAGATATTTTCAACATTTCAGCAAGATGTGAGAAATTTACAGATTTCAAATTTAGACATGTATTACTTCTTTTGCCACCTTTACATTTATTAAATGTACTGATAAAGTTTAGAAATGTTGTTCTTGTTAAGTGTCATCAAGTTGGTTCTGACTCATAGCAACCCTGTATAGGGTTTCCAAGGAGCAGCTGGTGAGCTTGAACCACTGACCTTGTGATTCAAACCAACCTTAAGGTTGAGTGCTTATCCTACAGCACCACACAAGTAGAATATAAAACTAAAGCAATTAAGATGAATGACAAAATAAATAGAAAATATTCTGCTTCAAAAGGAGCTCTGGTAGTGTAGTAGTTATGAATCGGGCTGTGAACCACAGGTCAGCAGTTTGAAACTACCAGCTGTTCCGCAGGAGAAAGATGAGGCTTTCTGTTCCCATAAAGATTTACAGCCTCAGAAACTCTGTACAGGGTCGCTATGAGTTGGAACCTACTCCATGGCATATAATCACCACTACCACCATTCTGCTTCAAAAAGCTTATTATATAAAAAATTTAAATTAAATCAAAAATAATAACTCACTCACTAAGGAGATAGTAGTTTTTTAATAGAAATAGGTTCATGGAATATTTGACAATCTATTTAATGAAGAGGAGTAATCCTATGTATAAATGCTATGAAAATACTTATTTTTATGTTTCTTACTATTTTACTACAAAATACTAATATGGCAAAAAAATGACAGTTCATAATATGTTCTCACGATGACTTTTATAGTTATTGAGTATCTTCAACTCAAAACATATAAGATGTCACTACATAAGAAGCCTTGAAATACCCTGACATTTTACAGATCATATATGAAAGAATCTGGGTGGAAGTTTTCATATCCCGAAAACTGAGAAGATGATTTGTGAAATCAAAATAATGTTTTCTAAGCTACTTTTGTTGTTCAGTGACTTCGAGTCGGTTCCAACGCACAGCGACCCTGATAGGGTTTCCCAGGAGCAATAACAAATACTGTAATTAGGAGAAACATTGAACTGTCCTCCTATTTTGCATGAGGGCTCTTCAAAAGTTCATGGTCAGATATCAAGAAGAGATAATGACATTTGTCCACAAGCTTTTTGAAGGTTGCTGGGTCGGAATTGACTCAACGGCATTTAACAACAACAATTATTAAAAATAATACTGCAAAATTTGTCAAAATGTTCTCAATCAAATTTTAGGAAAGAAAAGTAAACAAGTTTGCCAGGTGATAAAACAGGATGATGTTTTTCTGGATTTCATGGTATTTTTCAGCTGTTATAAAATTTTGTAGTTTTTGGTTATTTTTCTTGTTTTCACTATAATAGTCACTTTCTTCCCTAATTTTATATTTACAGTTCTGTATTCTTTTTCTTGAAAAGGGATATAAGTCTTTAGGCATTATACAACCCAAATCTGCCCTGCCTGTAGTTTATAATTTTTAATGTAAAACATACACTTGTCATATGGCATACATATAATGAGAAGTAGAAAACCCTGCTTTTATTTCTAATCCTCAGAAGAACTTGTGCATTTTCTACAGTTATTTAGATCTGCTCTGTCCAATAAAGTAGGCACTAGCCACATGTTGGATTGCTTTGGAGTAATCATAGACATTTTTTGGATCTGGTTAAGGGAAAATAAATTTAGGATACTATAGGATAAGCACTCAACTGCAAAACACAAATTCGACAGTTTGAGCTCACCAACTGATCCACAGGAAAAAGATGAAGCTTTCTGCTCTCTCAAAGATGAGGTTATGTTGTTGTTGTTAAATGCCGTCGTGTCTGTTCTGACTCATAGCAAAGGACCTCTGATTGCACAGTGGTTACAAATCGGGCTGCGAACCTCACGGTCAGCAGTTCAAAACTACCAGCTCTTCCACCAGTGAAAGATGAGGCTTTCTGCTCCCATAAAGATTGACAGCTTCAGAAACTCTGTACGGGGTCCCTATGAGTTGGAACCGACTCCACGGCATACCACCACTATAGGGCATCCAAGGAGTGGCTGGTGAATTTGAACCACCGACTATGCAGTTCAAACCAACTTTGTGGTCCAGTGCATTATCCCACAGCACCACCACACCAGGACTCCACATGTGGCTATGGAACACTTGAAATGTGACTAAGGAACTGAATGTTTAATTTAAAATTTAATACTGATACTAAATTCAACTATTGGAAAACTTCTAAGTATGTGTAGAGCAATGTGGTTATGTGAATTTACTTTTTCCATGGGAGCAGAAAGCCTCATTTTTCTCCCACAGAACAGCTGGTGGTAGTTTCAAACTGGTGACCTTAAGGTTCGCAGCCCAATTCGTAACCACTACACTACCAGAGCGCCTTATTGTTATATTTTGTGAAAGTGTTAAAGTGGAGGGCCTAAGAAAGTGAAGGAAATCTTCAGTGAGAAGAGTTGGTACCATAGCCATAACAGTGGACTCAAACATACCAGTGATCATGAGAATGGAACAATACCAGGCGATGTTTCATTCTACTGTAGTGAATGTTTTCATGAGCTGAATTCAACTGGACTATAACTAACAAAAGGAAGCAATGCCTGGTGCATGAAACCTCTCTGGATCACAATATAAATAATATCCCTGGAAGATGAGCCCCCTACATTGGAAGGCACTTAAAAATGTGGCTGCAACAATGAACTTGAGCATCCCAGTGACCCTTACGAGGATGCAGGACCAGCAACTTTCTCTGTTATCCGTGGACTGCCATGAGTTGGTGCCAACTCAATGGCAACAACAAAGGGGTCTGGTGATTATTTTAAATACAAGAGTGGCACTCATTTCTCATTAAGTAAGCATGTTGATGGAACCCATGAAGGAACACATGAATCATGTCACCTTAATAAAGCAGTGTTTGTTAAACCGTTGTGCCCTGGGAGCAGAGGACTCAAAAAAGCAGGGAGGAATTGAGCAGAAAGGAGTAGGAATGCTGGCAGAAAAGGAAGAAACTCTGGAGAGAGAGTGTATTAGAACCCCAATGAGTGAATTAACTGGTGGAAAATGAAGACAACCTTTGATGCATGAGACCAGAGAAATAGCAGCCCAGTGCAGTGTTATCAGGATTTTTTTTCGGATTAAGGTTTTAATTAAATGAAATGAGGACTGAGGATATGTGATGGACCTGCTGCTAGATTGACCAAAAAGGAGCTGGCTCAGAGAAATTGAGAGTTAAAGTCTAAGTGGGGCTGAACTGGATATCATTTAAGATTTTTTACTAAGCAAGTGACAGCAATTCATTGTACTGCTGGTGGTGGTTATGTGCTGTGGAATTGGATTTAACTCATAACAACCCTGCATGGGGTTTCCGAGGCTGTAAATCTTTACGGGAGCAGAAAGCCTCATCTTTCTCCCGAGGAACAGCTGGTAGTTTCAAACACTGATCTCGAGGTTAGCAGCCCCAACTCGTAACCATTATGCTCCTTAGTTTATCCTGACTTAAATGAAATTCAGTTTATCCTGGCTTAAATGAAAAGGGGCTCAGTCAAGAAGGCTTCAAAAAATTCATGGAAAAGTTAAACTGAAAGATAGTGAAAATTGTCCACGATTTTTTTAAAGCCCCTTCACATAACCAATCATATAACCAATTGGTTAAGTTGACTGTAGGGATGCCCTGGGAAGAGGACTAGTTTGATAGAATGTTTGTGTGTTGCTCTTTACTGTGGCATATTAATGTTTACCTTTTTATTTTAAATGAATGGGGTTTTTCTGTCTTTGGGAAGTAAATTATTACTTTTATTAAGGGATGAACTTTTCAGCAATAAGGAATATACCCTGCGCTCCACTACTAATCTGGAGATTGGCAGTTGCAACTCACCCAATGATATAATGGAAGAAAGTCTTGTTAATCTGCTTCATTATGGTTGTTGTTAAGTGCCAGTGATTCGGTTCCGACCCATAGTGACCCTGTATAGGAGTGACTGGTGAGCTTGAACCACCAACCTTGCGGTTCAAACTGACTTCGTAGTCTAGCATGTTAACCCACAGTGCCACTCCAGGACTCCTCATTAAGGTTACAGCTGAGAAAATCCTATTGAACCTTTCTACTCTGTAACACTAGGAATAGCATAAGTCCGAATTGCCGCAACAGTGATATTTTACTTTTTAAATTTTTAGTTGATTAAAGAAATACTAAAAAGAGATAAATGATAGAAAAGCACTGTTGTTGGTAGGTAGTGCCCTGTCAGTTTTGACTCAATAGCAATCCTATGCACAACAGAACGAAACACTGCCCTTGGCCTTGCGCCAGCCTCACAGTAGTTGATATGATTGAGTCCCCTGTTGCACCCACTGTGCAAGTCTATCTTAGTCAGGGGCTTCCTCCGCTCCAATGGCTCTCTACTTTTCCAGCCAGGATATCCTTCTCCAGGGACTGATCCCACTTGATGACATGTTCAAAGTACATGAAATGAAGTCTCACCATCGTCCTTTCTGAGAAGTATTCTGAGTATAGTTCTTCTAAGAGAGATTTGTTCATTCTTTTGGCAGTCCATGACATATTCAGTATTCTTTGCCAACACCATAATTCAACTGCATCAATGCTTCTTCAGTCTTCCTTACTCTTTGTCCAGCCTTCACATGCATTTATGAGGAGATTGAAAATGCCAAGGCTTGTAAAAGGAGGAAAATGCAGAGAGAGTATCTATTCATGAGCAACTACTAATGAGATATTCGCTTGTTGTCTTGGATTCTGAGATCTTGAGACACTTCAACTTGAGGACTCCCTGACCCTATTTTTCATAGTCTTGCAAAATGTGAGAAAATAAAATTATTCCAGATATTTTACCTTTTTCATTTTTCAGAATGTTTCCATGTAATCTACTCCCACAAAATAAAAATTCCCCTTTGGGTTGCTTCTGTTGCTTTATGTATTTGTTTTCTAACCTTGACAACCATGTGAACACAGTACAGGTGGTTTTAAAAAGCGTGATCTATAAAGTAAAAATTGTTCTTCTTTGTTGTAGGAGAAGTACTTAAAAAACAGAACAAAGCAAACCTGCTTTAAACTAATGAAACATGTTTTGGAGTCAGATGTAAATTAAATTATTTTTGAAGATGAGTTAACTCACAGATATTTGGTAATTTTAAGTGTGAGTACATAGAAAGATAAAATAACATTGATTATATGTTGGACTCTGGCTAGAACCGTGGCCTTGGCAAGTCCAGTGTTTCATTGCCATTGAGTCCATTCATAGTGGCCCTATAGGCAGAGTTGTTGTTGGTAGGTGCCATCGAGTCGGTACCGACCCATAGCGAACTTATGCACAGCAGAACGAAACACTACCTGATCTTGGGTCAACCTCACTACTGTTGCCACGCTTCAGTCCACCGATGCTGCCACTTGGCCAATCCATCTTGTTGAGTAGAACCACCCTAGAGAGTTTCTAAGACTGATCTTTACAGAAGCAGACTGCCACCTCATTCTCCCGTGGAGCAGCTGGTGAAGCAGCCTTTACATTATCAGTCAAATACTTAACAACTGTACCACCAGAGCTCCTTTGACAAGTCTGTTGTTGTTGTTAAGTGCCATCAAGTCAGTTCCAACTCACAGCGACCCTGTATAAGGTTTCTGAGGAGCAGCTGGTGAGCTTGTATCACTGACCTGGTGGTTCAAACCCGCCTTGCAGTCCAGCACATTAACCCACTGTACTACAATGAACATGATAGTAATTGCCACCTCCTGAGACACTGTGTGGATTAAGAAAACAATCCAAAGAATGCAGATAAAACCCAGAGCTATCAATCCCTAAGGAGCTCTGGTAGCATAGTGGTTACGAATCGGGCTGCAAACTTCAAGGTTGGCAGTTCGAAACTACCAGCTTTTCCATGGGAGAAAGATGAGGCTTTCTGCTCCCATAAAGATTTACAGCCTCAGAAACCCTGTGCAGGGTCACTGTGAGTCGGAACCGCCTCCACGGTACTTAACAACAACAACATCATCAATCCCTAGCCCACAGTATGTGCTCACTAAATCTTCATGATGCTGCTGCCACCATTGAAGAAGCTGCATGCAGCAGGCTTCAGTTTGTCTTTGATCCGATCTCGTTATGATCCACCCAGAGTAAGGGCTGTGGGACTGGGAGGCGACTCTTCAAATAGAAATGCAGAAGTTGAGGGTAGGATCTGGAATGTGACATTTTAATTTCTTAAAAAATGTGTTAAGGTTGATTTTTTGTTTGTTTCCTTCTTCTGCTCATATTTTGAGAGCCAGGGGCTTCTTTGTGTCATTTTTCTCAATAGTGATCTTTCCCTATAGTTTCGAGCCTGTATGCAGTTGCTTATCTTTTTTCTGTTTGTACTACTTTATTATTTTCTTTAGTAATGAATGTTTCAGAAGACAAAACTACAAACTGTTTTTCTAGGTCTTTTATTTAATTTGCAATTTTAATATGCAATCATTGAGCTTTACAAGTGTTATAAACTATAATACAACAAGCACCCATGTGCCTAGATTTTAGAAATCAAACTGTAGCTTGATACTATAGAAACTGTCTGTGCACGCTATATCCCCCATATAAATAGCCACTCATTCCCATGCCTTGTTTTTATCTGTTTACAACACAGGGTGTATAAGTCTAAGTTATATATGGTACTGTTTTGCTTGTTCTAAAATTGCTTGTTCTAAAATTGTGCAAGAGCTGAACAGGAAATTTCAAAGATCAGCTCGAGAAGATAAAGCCAAATACTATAATAAAAT
>NW_006408528.1:8279759-8320658 GCF_000296735.1 Chrysochloris asiatica | reverse complement strand
CGAACATTGTTTCGTTCTGCTGTGCATGGAGTCGCTATGAGTCGGTTCCGACTCGATGGCACCTGACAACAACAACAACAACAAAATTGTATATAAATGTTATCAGTTTCTATGTACTCTTCTTCAATTTGCTTTCTTTACTCAACACTGTCCGATTGATCCATCTTGATTTGTTGTTCTGGTTCAACCCTTTTAATTATTGTATAGCTTCCTTTGCATGAAAAAGATCCCAATTTATTTATCTTTTCTCCTTATAGTGGATATTTGTGATTTTTGTTTTGCTTCATATATCTTTGTAGTTTTGCTTCCGTTTTGTTTACTCCTATACAGCTCTGGTAGCGCAGTCGTTATAAATTGGACAGCAGTTCAAAGCTACCAGCTGTTCCACGGGAGAAAGATGAGGCTTTCTGCTCCTGTAAAGATTTACAGCCTCGGAAACCATGTATAGGGTCGCTATGAGTCAGAACTGACTCCACGGCACATAACCACCACCATACAGAAAATTCATTTATTTTGGTCTAGTCAAATTCTGTGGACTTTAGTTTTTTCAGCATAAGATTAAACTAGATCTTTTCTAGCATAAAATTGCACTTCTTATATGGTGTGGTGCTGCAGGATAAGCACTGGACTGCTAACCACAAGGTTGGCAGTTTAAACCCACCAGCCACTCCTCAGAAAACCTACATAGGATTGCTAGGAGTCAGAACCTACTCAATGGCACTGAACAATAACATTTGATTATTTAAACTGAATAGTTTGCGTTATTGGGTTTTGTTATTAATGTAACTTCACAGCCTCATTAGTATATCTATTCAGCATATTATATATAGTGTAGATTTTGATTTTCAAGCTAGTGTTTCATTTTGAAGATATTTGAGGAAAAAATGTCTATAACATTAGAAATTATGTTAAACATAAGGACACAAGACAATAGCCCCCACTTTTTTAAACTTTGTCTTTCTTAGATTCTGTAGTAATTATAAATTCTAATAATTTAGAATAAACATAATTTTTTAAATATTAAAAGTATGACATCTGCATGAACTAGATCAGCCTGGGCCCAGAATTCAGTTCCTTTCCTTGATTTCATAAGAGACACAGTCACATGGAGTGTTCTGTGTCCTCTTCAAAATTTAACGGCCACATGCAAGGGTCAAGGGAAGAATGACCATGTATCTCACAACATTCTGCCACTTTCTTTGCTTTTTGCAAAGTTGCAACTCTAATATAAGATCTTTGTTATTGTTGTTAAGTGCTGTTGAGTTGATTCCAACTCATAGTGACCTTGTACAGGGTTTCCAAGGAGCAGCTGGTGAGTGAGAACTGCCGACCTTGCGGTTCAATCTGACCTTGTGGTCTAGTGCCATATCCCACACTGCCACACCAGGAAGTACTGTAGTGAAGAACAAAGTCCTAGGGAATCAGAAGTAATTAGAGCTTAAACCTGACTGGGCAGCTCCTTGCAGGAAGGAGAATTTAGGCTAGGCCTTAAAGGATGATGGCATTAAAGATCTATGACAATCAGATATGCTTGTGGGGAGACTTTGCAGGCAGAGTGAGCAAAGACACAGTAATAGAGAAAGTATATGAGATTGACTTATTCCAGAAACAATGAATGAGAGAGTGACTCAGACCTTTCCTGGTAAAAATCTCCCGTATTCTCCTTTTTCTACTTAGTATACCCAAACTGTGGCAGTTTTCAAACATGGTTACATATTCTTTCATACTCCCTCATTGAAAAGTGTTGTCTATATTCTTCCCTTGAGACCGGGTCGGCTTATGACTACTTCAAGTAGTATTATATGGTGCAAAGGACACAGTGAGATCTACAATGGTGGGCCATAAAAGGCCACATCATTTCTGATTTGTTTGCTGGAATATTCAGTGCTGGAGCTCTGAGCTGCCACAACAGAAGTCCAACCACCTTGAGGCCCTCATGCTGTAGAGGCCATGTGTGTAGATGATCTAGTGCACAGTCCAAGATGAGGCAGACTTCTAGTCACCAGACATGCACATGAGGTTGTCTTGGACAGCTGAATACCGGTACCACAGAGTAACCTCTGTCAACGCTGCAGAACAGAAAGAGCACCCAACTGAGCTCTGCACAAATTTCTAACCCACAAACTGGTGAGAGGTAATAAAAATAGTCAGGGTTTTTAGGTATACGTTTGGGGTAGTTTGCAGCAATAGAAAACTAGAACACCAACCAAAGCCACTCCAGGGGTGGAGTTTGATGTTTATAATATTCCGAAGATAATTTTCAGCCATTGAAAACCTCTCAGTCAAATATACTGCTGCATGTAATTTAAAACTTCTAGCAGAAAAACTCAGTTTGGAAAGAATTGCAGGCAGAAGGAATGGCATGAATGAACAAAGACAACAAGGAAGGAAAGGACAGGGCAAGTATAAGGCAGGAAGTTCTTAGGTTTGGCTGGGGGGGTAGGGCACTTGCTGGGGAGTAATGAAAGACCAGAAAAAGCTAAGGGCATGGTAGGAAGGCCCTTGATGTGAGAGGTTAAAGAAATTACAACCCAGAGCCACTGATGACTTCTTAGAAAGCGATGTTATACTAGTAGGACTCTTAGGAAATTTGATAGCTATTCGTGGGGTGGGCTAAAGTGTGGAGAAATTAAAGGCTAAGTTCAGAAGCTATTGCAAAATGTTATGTCAGTCCGATTTGTGGTTGCTGCAGCCAGAAGGAAGACTAAGAACTAGCTGGGAGGCATTGTGGGCAAGGACTCCACTAACCTCTTCAATGCATTCTATGAATTCAAAAAGATTTCCTTCTTGAAAATAATTTACTTCCATCGGCTGGAAAATTATTGTTATCTATTGATTTTATTGGAATAAGCCCCTTACTGCCATCTGCTGGGATATCATTAAAATAAATAATTAAAATCTGATGTGAATGCTGGTCTTCCTCTCCCTTTCCCCACCACCTACCATTGTGCAGTGTACAACCTGTACTACTTTGCTTGTGGCACCAATTATATAGGTGTGAATAATGGAACTTTGGAACCAATTGCATTTACAGTTAGAGGAAAAAGGAAGAAATTTCAAGTCTGGGTGGTGGGGAAATTGCTACTAACATTAATAGAACTAGAACCTATTCTTTAGGAATTAGGTCCACAAAACATAATTATTCTAAACAACGGATAATTCAAGGAAGTCATCATTTTATTGGTTGATCCCAGTGTATTGCATTTACGCAGAAGGAATTGTGTGATCTTTTCCTCTCAAGTCTCAGCTTTCCACCTGCTGTGACACCTGAGACTGTTGACTGGCCTTTTTCTCTCTCGGATCCCTATTCTCCTCTTTCCTCTCTCTTTTCCTTCTTGCCCCAGCCATTGCTTCATTTCAGTCTCCTTTTCAACTTCTCCTTTCTCAGATTAGATTCATGTGCCTTTGTATACAGTGGGTGCACACTAAATATTTGTTCAATTGAATTGCATTGCCTTTGAAAGATTAGTCTCATATTTGCCGAAAGACTAACTCAGAGACTGAGGGTGCGCCAGAATTCAGAGACTAGAAACCTTTACTAAACACAGTTTCTTGTTTTAGGATATATTTTCTACACACTGGGTCACTCCTTATTGGGGAATTCCAGTACCGTTGATCTGTTCATCATTGTTCACAGCAGTGACAACACCAGAACAAATTATTTACACTGGCTGTGTCATATGGGTGTGTCTCATCCAGAAAATACTTTCCAACAACACAAGAAAGCTTCCCAGCTTCTAAGTTAGGAAAAATGAAAAAGTTAACTTTTTATTTATTTCTAATCTCAAATCAGGAGCACAGTGACTCTGTAGATAAGCCATAGGAGAAAGATGAAGCTCTTAGCTCTCTCAAAGATATTGATAGTAAGTGCCGTTCAGTCGATTTTGTAAGGGTTTCTGAGGAGCTGCTAGTGAGTTTGAACCCAAATTTACGTTTCCTACCAGCCTTGCAATCTAGAGTATTATTTTGCAGCACCACACCAGGGCTCCCTCAGAAACCCTTTTACAGGATTGCTATAAGTTGGATCTGACTCAATGATACAGAACAACAACAAGCCTCCTTTCTCTTTCCTGGAGCAGCTGGTGGGCTCGAGCTACCAACCTTGTAGATAGCTACTAGTGCTTATCCTACAGAGCCTTCAAGCTCCCTCAAGTACATTGTTGTTTTTGTTGTTAAGTGCCGTTGAGTCGGTTCCAACTCATAGCGACTCTGGGGTTTCCAAGGACCTGCTGGTAGCTTTGAACCACTGACTTGAGGACCTAACAGTTAACAGTCCGGTGCTCATCCTACAGCGCCATATCAAGTATGTTAGAGATTGGTTAAGTAAGATCATACTTAACTATTTTTATTTTAGATTACTTGTCACATGCTTACCCACCCACCCCACCCCACCCTTGACTTTGGTTGCTTTTCCTTTCATTTTTCACGGGACTTGGGTATTAAGGCAAATTCAGTAATTTATCTCTTAATATTTGACAAGCATTTACTATATGCCTATTTTGTGTGAAGTGCTGTGGTAAACCCATAAGACACAAAGGTGAGCGTTGCTTCTGACTCTCAGAAGAGAACTGCCTAGTGGGAAAAGCAGACACATATGTAACTCCTCCAGGGCATAATAGTGCAGACAGAGCCAGGAGTCCGTGTGTAAATATCCCTCTAACACTGAACCACAAACATAGAATTGCCATATTTCTTTTCTAAATTGCAAGTGGTTAACTGTTCACTTTAACTATCCTGTGTTGAATTAGATTTTTTTTTTTTTTCTTTCATTCTTCAAAGACTACTTGAGTCAAAAGCACACTATGATAATTAGGATTTAACAGAATTTAATTAAAAATGAATTTAACAGCAATAATTTTAGCAGATTTAATTTTGTAAATGCTTTTAAGCTGGCATTTTCTAAAGAAGCGGACGAAAACTGAAGTGATATTAAATAAACAAGGATATAGAACAGGAGTTTTTTGTTTATGTGAGAAAGCCCAGTATTTAGAAAAATAAATATCCTGAAATTCCCTTGCCAAGTTTTATTTTAAAATATGTTTAAGTACAGGAAACAAAGGATATAAACAGCCTGATAGGAAATATGTACAAATCTCAAATAAATTCAATGAGGTAGTATTTAAAATATTAACTATTGATCACGGCTGATTAGTTGATGTGCTTTCTATTTAATTAAAACCTATTATTTTTATAGTAATTAAAGAAGCAAATACATTTGGATTTTTCAGAATTTAAATATATTTAAGATTGGAAATTTACATTAAAATGCCATTTTTGCTTCTTTGAAAATTATCATTATCTCTACATTAATGGAGTTTTAATAAGTGACTAATAAGATTGAAGTTAAACCAAGTCTATACACTATATAAAAATAAATGCTGCCCCAAAATTCAGTCTAACTTTTCTTTAAAGCTGGTCACAAGATTAGTAGAGGGAATGGTTTTAGTGATAAGTAAACAACTCAGGCTTAATAATGTGATAATTCACCATTTTTACTTAAAAATCTTACTAGGATGAAATACAGTTTTGTCATGAAGACATTTTACCTGGTTCTCCTTTGCATTTTTGTTACAAACCTAAAATCTGAAATGAACAGTGTATCAATAACATTTTTAAATGCTAGTAAATTGGGAAGTGTCTCAAGTAGTGAAGTAAGAGAAATATCACAGACACCTAAAAAGGTTTAGAAGTATCTACAGAAAATAATAAGTGGGATCCAGTCTAAGAAAATGCAAGCTAATATGTCTAAGAGCAACTCATCTGAAATAGATATTCAACGGGAGAAAATGCTTAGTAATGCTGAAAGAGAGCCAAGGTCAGATCAGACGGCAAAGTAGATATGCGGTTGCAATGGGATATGGCAGGCACAAAGAGCCTTCACCATTTAGTGTATCATCTTGCACACTTATAACAATAAAGAAGGGAGGCAGAAATCTCATAAATTTGCAAGTTTTAAGGCCACATTTATCTTATACCAACCCAAGAACTTCCACACCAGTAGTTATTACTTTGAGAAATTTGGGGAATATGAATGATAATGCTTAGAATAGGAAGAATCGATGCAATTTAAAAGATGGTTTTAAAAAGTTTTTTCACTGTACCCTCTGAGGTGGGACATTCCTACTTGAAAGGACAAGCAGACCAGCCTGGAATAGCTAGATACTTTTTGAAAGAAAGACCAGCAGGAAAAATCCCAAACAAAAATGATAGTCTGATTGGCTACTAGAAGAACAAGCAGGTTGTTCGATGGGGAGCCATCAAGGCAAGCAATCAAGTCCCTTCAAGACAAATCCCCCTCCAAGACTGAAACTCAAAGGGAACACAGGAACAGATATGTAAGCTTGCTGACGACCTGGTAAGTGGAAGAGGGGGAAAGGCAGCAATAAAGACATGGTCCGAGTTTGACCACGTTCCACAGACTCCCGTTGACCTGGAGATGAGAGAGAGAAAAGGAGGGGTTGGTTGGTCTGAAGTGAAGTGAGACCATGGACAAGGACACAGCCACAGAGGGCTGGAGTTGAATGCAAAGTGTTCAACTGATGTGAAATAAGGGGAGATGCACAAGAACACCCAAACTTGTAGATAGTACACATTTGACCTGGCTTCGATTGCTTGTTAATCAGAACTTGACCAGAGGAAGATAAAAGGGGAAAAAAAACAAAACTTTTTTTTTTTTTTTGGATAAAGGAAACAAGTGTAAATTGCTACAATTTGATGAACTTGACCTATACTTAGGGATGTAGTAGCTCGAATTCCAACTGAGAGGGAAGGAGTCTTCACATCCAAAATCAATCCTATCCGTTCTGTATACAGAGTTGATAGGGATGGGCACCTTAGACATTGGCTACCTAAAATGGGAGGGGCTATAAAGGCATGAAGTGACAGGCTACAAGTTTTCAAGAGGGAGTTTAGTTTCAGAGTGCTGGGGAAGGTAGAATCCCCACTGAGTAGTTTTCATCTTGTCTAGACAGGTCTGGTGAAAAGAAATGGGGATAAGATTCTTAGGATTCAATAGTGAGTCATTGTTATCATGACTAATTGCAACTGTCACAACTGTATAGGTAGAAATTTTGTAACAAATAGAAGGGAGTAGTTAATCTTACAGTCCAGGAACAGAGAACCCTAGAACCATCAAAGGAGAAGAGCATGAAAAGAATGTGGGACCCTTTCTAGAGAAGCAGCGACACCAGAGATGGAGACAGAGATGAGGGCATGGAGAGAGAGCAGCTGAGGACTCTAGACTCATGGAAAGAGAAAGGCTGTGTGCTGGCAGCCAGGTGCTGGTGACCAGGGGGCAGGCTTGCAAAATGTTCCTTTGGTTGTTTAAATGATTATATATTCCTGAGTAATTTTGTGTACATCCCCCCAACCAGCAGCCCCCCACCAAAATAAAAAAACAAAAAACAGAGGGATTAGAAGCAAATACTGTTGAATGGTGATACACAGAGTAATCATTACAATGAAATGAATGTAAAACTGATGTTCTGTCATGTAAACTAATAATTCAATTCACAATAAAAACTTTAAAAAAAAGAGAG
This sequence comes from Chrysochloris asiatica, assembly GCF_000296735.1. Lineage (NCBI taxonomy): Eukaryota > Metazoa > Chordata > Mammalia > Afrosoricida > Chrysochloridae > Chrysochloris > Chrysochloris asiatica. The sequence goes on along the minus strand of NW_006408528.1, from coordinate 8,313,120 downwards.
AGAAGATGAAAGAATACAGACTATAAAGCATCAAGAAATGTCAAAAGAATTAAATAATAATATTTTTAAAGTTTTCTTATTGGTTTAGTAATAAAACAATATGAAGGAATATGGTAGATACATGCAAGTTGTACTATGGCAAATTTGTTTCGGATTAATCTGAGACTGAGGAAGGTGGGATTGTTTCATAAGCAATTCTCAGGATCGAGGCCAATTATGCAAGGAGCTCTGGTAGCGTAGTGGTTACGAATCAGGCTGCGAACCTTAAGGTCAGTAGTTCGAAACTACCAGCGGCTCCACGGAAGAAAGATGAGGCTTTCTGCTCCCTCCTGTAAAGATTTATAGCCTCGGAAACCCTGTACAGGGTCGCTATGAGTCGGTTCCGACTCCATGGCACATAACCACCACCCCTAAGGCCTATTATGCAGATGGTGAAATAACATCTCAAGGCTGTGATGGCAGCTGGATCATTTGAGTAAGTTTGGACTTTAGGAGGAAGTCCACTAGGTAACAGTGACAGAATTGATTATGAACAGTGTAATTTAACAATGAGGTCATTTTTCTACTGTTGTCTATATGGATTGGATTACTCTGCTTCATAGTTTAAAATCAATGCTCAGTGTTTATACTTTGTTGTTCTTTTGGTTAAGTGCCATTGTGTTGGTTCCAACTCATAGCAACCCTGCATAGGGTTTCTAAGGAGCAACTGGTGGGCTTGAACTGCCAACCATATGGTTCATAATTCAGTGCTGATCCTACACCACCACACCAAGACTATCCAAATGCCTTTGCCAGGTACTCTGCCCTTGCTCTTATTGCCTTTTTTTTTTTGTCTCAGCTTCTAGAATTTATTTGACAGATTTACATCTTATCTCTACAACCAACCTTCTTTTTCCTCTGGAGACACTTCCTTCCCTGTACTTAGCTGCTGCCCTTGTCTTATCTCTGATCATGTATGTCCTACAGTTCTCCTTGCCTACTGTTTACACCCATTTATTATAATTCTTCATATCCTCTGAATTTTTTTTTAAGGAGAGATAAAATCAGATGATGTCTTGGCGTTTCACACATCGTATGTATTTTTAAAGCCCTCTTCCTAGTCTTCCCTTTGTAAATCCAGCAAATACACAGCTTTCCACTTACACCAGTGAAGACAACATCTTACTGAGCAAAAGGCCTGAATTCTTTTTTCACCTTCATTTATCTCTAATTTTTCTCAACTTCACTCTTTGTGTATCTTCCCCTTCTATAGCTGTCTCTCTTTCTTACTTAGCCAAATTTAAATCTAGTCTTGAAATCGCTTGCTTTTGTTTCTAGCACAGTAGTCAAATACTTAATAATGTTATAAATTATAAATTATAACTACCTTGTATAGGGTTTCCAAGGATCAGCTAGTGGGTTTGAACTGCCAAACTTTCAGTTAGAAGTCCAGTGCATATCCTTCCATGCTACATCAGGACTCCATGCTTCATAATACTGTTGTTGTGTGCTGTCAAGTTGGTTCCAGCTTATACTGACCTTGTGTAGGGTTTCTGAGAGCGGCTGGTTTATGTGAACTACCGACTTTGTGGTTAGCACTCTACTGCTTATCCTACAGCGCCACACCAGGACTCTACTAAATAAAATCATATCAGTGTCTCAGAAACTATGGATGACTTACAAAAAATGAATTTAGATTAATTTTTTTTGCTTGTCTTCATTTAAAATATTATGAAAAGGAAATTGATTATATTAAATAAATTTAACCACTTATACCTTAATATTAAAATTCCCAAATAGGCATTTTAAAAATGAAAATTGTTTAGGTCACTGAATTTGCTTTCTTTTATTCATCCATCAATCATTCATTGATTTCCATCTCTGTCAGGGACTCCTAGTGTGGTTGTTGTTGTTGTTGTTAAGTAACGTTGAATCGATTACAACCCATAGCAACCCTGTATAGGGTTTCCAAGGAGCAGCTGGTAATCTTGAACCACCAGCCTTGCAGTTCAAATGGCTTTGCAGTCCAGTACATTAACCCACAGCGTTGGTTAATTTGCTAGACTTCAAGTCGGTTTGAATCATGAGGTTGGCAGTTCAAGCTCAACAGCTGCTCCTTGGAAACCCTATACAGGGTCGCTATGGGTCGGAATCGACTTGATGGCACATCACAACAATAACAACATCTCTGTCTAGGATTGAGCTAGACCCACATTGAAAATTATGAATGAGGTGCATTATTTGGTCTTAACAAGCTCACATTTTTGTTGTGAGGTGATAGTTTTGGCTGGTTGACTGAAATAATAATTCATATGTTCAATAAATATTTATTGAGCCACATGGGAGTGCTGTAGCTCTGTAGGATAAGCACTGGACTACTAACCATAAGGTTGATGGTTTGAGCTCACCAGCTGCTCTGTGGGAGAAAGATTAAGCTTTCTGCACCTGTAAAGATTTACAGCCTCAGAAACCTTACACAGGGTCTTTCTGAGTCAGAACTGACTCTACAGCATTTCAATACAACAGTAACACTGCTAGGCACAAGAAACCCTGGTCGTATAATGGGTTAAGCATTGGAGCTAAGTGAAAGATCCACAGTGCAAACTCAAGCTGTTTCACAGGAGAAAGATGAGACGATCTGTTTCCGTAAAGATTTACAGCCTTAAAAATGATAAGGAGATACCTGGTTTGCCAGCATTGTAGCAAGACCTGGGGACTCTTAGGCCCAGAGTCAGTGACTTAGCCAAAGAGGACTAGAGTGGAGAGTGAAGCGTCCAGTTGATAAGAAGAGAAGGCACATGCTTAAGAACACCCACACTTGCGATAATACCCACTCGACCTGGCTTCAGTGACTGGATGATCAAAGCTCAACTAGAAGAAGAAAGAAGAGGGGAAAAAAAAAGAGTAATCTGATACAATTTGATGAACTTGACCTACACCTATGGATGCAGTAGCTCAAAAGAGGGAACAAATCTTTACAGCAAGGATCATTCCCACCTCCTGTATACACAGAGTAGACCGGGATGGGCAACTTGAACATTGGCTACCCAAAATGGGGGAAGAGGGGGTACAAAGGCAAGAAGTGACTGGCTTACAAGCTTTCAAGAGGGAGCCTAGATCCAGATGGCATGGAGGAAGGTAGAATCTCCACTAAGTAGTATCCAATCTGTCCGGGTAGGGCTAATGAAAAGAGATACAGATAGGTCTCTTGTGATACAATGGTGAATACTTGCTATCAGGACTGACTGTGAGGGTTGAAAATGTAAAGGTAGACTTTTGTAGTAAAAGGAGGGGAGTGGTTGACTTTGCAGTCCAGGAGCGGAGGTCCCAGGGACCATCAAGGGAAAAGAATGGAGTGCAGGACCCTACCCAGAAAAACAGTGACTCCAGAGATGGAGACAGAGACGATGGAGAGATGACATGGAAAGATGGAGTGGCTGGGGACTCTAGACCCAGAGAGGGAGAGGGGCTATGTGCTGACAATCAGGGGACAGGCTTGCAGGGTATACCCTCTGGTTGGTTGATGATGCATGGAGGGGATTGTAACCATGGCAATGAAACGGTGTACAATAGGATGAATGTAAAGCTAATGTTCTTCCATGTAAAGTATCACATAATTCACAATAAAACATTTTTTTTTAAAATGATAAGGAGCAGTTCTACTCTCCTTCTAGGGTCACTGTAAGTCAAAATTGAGTCAGTCGGTTTGGTTTGGTTGTACTTAGTATAACACAGAGTTTGGGATATAATATGACATGCAAAACAGATAAGCTCCCTGCTCATATGTCATTCAGTTGGCAGGGGAAAAGGATCATTAAAAGGTTAAGAAAGTGAGAAGTCAAGAGGTGCTATACACTCAGAAGCACTTTACCTAAAAGATGAGTGAGCAAGAACTGGGGGAAGGTGGACGACTGGGATGACACTGGGGTTAAAATGCAGCAGAACACAGGGTACCTGAAAAACCAAAGAAAGCTTAATGTGAATTTACTGTTGACTCTTGGGCAATGGTGTGTTTAGCTGTGAAGAAAGGGGAGAGAGCTGGAAGGAGAGGCAGATCTGAGATTCTCACAGGCTCACATAATAAGCACATCTATGTGAAATTTTAGAGATAAAATTTCCTACATGATACTTAGAATTATTTTCCTCCTATTTAGTATTTCGTGGAGGTTTTCCTGCATGCTTAATGCCTTCTTAGCCATGGAAGTAGTCCTCTAATAAACATAGTAAATTACATAACAGTTCCTCTCTAATACATGTCATTTTAACAATAGAATAATCATTTAAATCAGAATAAGCCTTCTGGTTATTTGAACTTTACCTCTACTCTTAGAATCCAAATATAGCATTTAGAACTCAAATGTAGCAATATTTTTACTTTAATAAAATTGTGACTGAATGTGCTAGGACATGAAATTATAGTAGACCTATAAGAAGCAAATGGTATTTGTCTGTTTTTCTCCCAGGGTACAGACATTTTAAAAAATATGCTTTTACTCCAAGTTACTGGTTATCTCAGGGATGTTCAGTGACATATTATTTATTACCTATATCTGCCAGCCAATAATTTACATTAAGAAGTAAAACTTTTACTGTTTAACATTAAAGTTCACCTGATTAATAAACTGATATTGACCCAAGTTTCACACTTTGTCATGTACAAAATACATCTTCTCATAGTTTAGAAATAGCACACCCGTTTACTAAGAAGACATAACCTAACACCAAGAAAGGTTTGTTTACTGAGTTTGAAGGTGTGGGGCAATACCTTGGGACAACTCTGTCAATTAGCATAGCATAGTTCTTAAATTTACATTAAGTCCTACATCCTAGTTTTGTGAGTAGTGTCTAGGATCTTAAAAGCTTGCAAGCTGCCATCTAAGATGCAGCTGTTGATCTCTCCCCATCTGAAGTAAAGACTCAAAGAAGAAATTAGTCCACAGGATTAATAGCCCACACAAATCACAGCCACTTCTAGCCTGAGACCAGAAGAACTAGGGGTGCCCAACTACCCCAATGGAACAAATTTATAAAAATTGTTAAGGTCGGCAGTTCGAAACTACCAGCACTTCCACGGGAGAAAGATGAGGTGTTCTGCTCCTGTAAAGATGTACAGCCTCGGAAAACTCTATGTAGGGTCACTATGAGTCGGAACCAACTCCATGCTGTGTAAGCTTTCATCTAAGACACAATGAAATACTTTTTTAAGAGGAAAAGTTAGTATACCAGCTGCAATTCCAGAAAAGTGCTGTTATGTTATTCACATAATAAAACCCCCAAAGCCTTATAATTTACATATTCATAGAGTCCTGGTGTGGCTCTGTGGGCTAATGAGTCAGACTGCAAAGTCCTTTGGCCTGCAAAGACAGTGGTTCAAGTTCCTCAGCTGCTCTTTGGAACCCTATACAGGGTCGCTATGGGTCAGAATCGACTCGATGGCACTTAACAACAACAACAACCTGATTCTTGTTGAGTTTATTCTTCTAAGTTGTGCAGGCACTGCTTTGGTTTAAAACACAGCCCTCTTCAATCTATAAGTGCTCCGTGGTGCTCACTTTCCCACATTTTATATTGTGAGCTGGTTAGTGTTGAGGATAAACTCAACACTTTATTTAATGCTTATCGGTTTGATTGTTTTTTAAAAATTGATCTCATATTTATTTTTCAGCATTTAAATGTCTGTATAGTTTTGTATAAATGTGTGATTGATCATTTGTTTAGTATTTGGAATTTTCATTTTGAGCCATATTATACATATGAAAGTGGATACAAAATTTGCTACAGAATCATAACATATGTAAAAATTATATTTCTATGTGAAGCTTTTTTTGTGTGTGTGTGTGTGTGACATATCTTCCATCTACGTCTTTATACTTCTGAAGGCAGTGTTTCCATCTCTCTAACCTCAAAGAATTTTGCTCACTTTGGTTAACACTATCAAAGAATGATAGTTCTGACCTCCACAAGCAACTCTTAAATATTTAAGTGGGGGAAAAAAAGGAAATCTGTCGAGTGGATGGGTTAAGTTTTCCCAGCCAACTTCTCATAGGATGACAGCTCTTGCTGTCCTCCAACAAATAGCTGGTAAATTGTGATGGAAAAAAAATCCTTGATGCAACTTTCTTGGCTGTTTGCTCACCAATACAGTTTTCAGTTTTCTTAAAACTTCTTCATAATAAGTGTCCATGATTGTCCTCTGTCCTTAGAAAAAAATCTGTTAAGATTACCCCTTTGATATCCAAAGAAAACAATTGCTATAACTTTCTTAGATGACCTCTGTGTCTTAAGTTTAACTGGCCCAGCAGATCACCTCAGAAACCATTTGGATTGAATCCTTTTTTTGAAGGCATCATAAGAAGACTAAAACAAGTCTTTTACTGAGAGAATTTATGTACAGCCATCCACTAATCACAGAGACATGTTTAAAATGTCTTTTGGAATAAAATTCATTTTGGAATTAAACCTGTTGCATGTATGAATTAGAGTCCTAATAGCAATACTTTGGTCTTAACCAGGTATGTTAAAATTTTTTGAGGTCCTGCCATATTCTAGGCATGGGCCTAAATGCTAAAGATACATTGGTGAGCACAACAAAAGTCCTTGCTCTCACAAAAGTTAGTGGAACTTATGTTCTGAGGGGTTCTATAGCATTCTTGCCTTTTATTTTTTCACAGGACTTCCAGTCTGGTGAAATCAGGGCAACCATGTGGCGCTGCCGGCTAATGCACTGGACTGCAAAGTCAGTTTGAACTGCAAGGTCGGCAGTTCAAGTTCACCAGCCACTCCTTGGAAACCCTACACAGGGTCGTTATGGGTCAGAATCAACTCCACTCGAAGGCACTTAACAACAATGACAAGTCAGGCCCTTTTAAATCCTTTCACATTAAAATGATGGTATGAGTGTGTAACTTCAGAGATGGCCATTACTGTCTATTGTGTTGTTGTTGTTAAGTGCCTTGGAGTTAGTTTGGACTCATAGTGACCCTGTAAAGGGTTTCCGAGGAGCAGCTGTTGAGCTTGAACTGCTGACACGGTTCAAACCAACTTTTCAATTCAGTACATTACCCCACAGCACCACGCCAGGACTCCCAAGAGCGTGGCTAGCAGCAATACTCATGCGCACAAAGCTACAGCACCTGGTATCCCCAGGCTGTCTCCGATTAAAGGAGACAGGTTAGCTTCTGAGATCATGTGGGATGGGGTGTATTCAGGGTGGTATGTCCATAGAACATTGAGTAGTGATTAATCCAAAAATTAAGCTCTTAACTAAAGGATGACTAAGCTTCGTCTCTCATACTTTGAACATATTGTCAGGAGGGAACAGTCGCTGGAGAAGGATGTCATGATGGGTAAGGTGAAGGGTCAGAGAAAAGAGGAAGACCCTCAACAAGATGGATCAGCCAGGTGGCATAATTGATGGCGTCAAGTGTGGCAGCGGTAGTGAGGTTGGCCCAGGATCGGACATTGTTTCATTCTGCTGTGCATGGGGTCGCTATGAGTCAGTTCCGACTCGATGGCACCTGACAACAACAACAACAACTAAAGATAAAATTAAACAGCTGGACTTGTCTTTTAGTTTTCAACTCTAGAGTGTTATTGGTGGAGTTGTTTCATTAATATTGCAGCATTTTCACACAGCTTAATAAGAAGATAAATACTTATCCAGATCATCAAGATCTAATGTGGTTTCTATAGGAAAATATCCAGCTGAAGGTAATAATAACCACTCTATTTCAGAACAGTAGAAATAGCTTGTACTGAGATGTCAAGTTCCATTTTTAAGAGCTTTATATATATTAACTAGTATGTGTATTTTTACATACACAAAATATTTCTATGAAGTAGATACTGTTATTATACCTTCATGTTACATATGAAGCAGCTGAAGCTAAATAACTTGCCCAAGTTACAAAGCTGGTGAAGAGGCAAGAATGACATGAGATTGTGGAGTCTCTCTGGCCTGTGTCCTCCGCTGCCTCTCCTACTTAAATATATGGGTTCTTGCCTTCTCATATTCTAGTAATTTGCTCTCTTCTAGATATGCAGATATTAATTTATGTTGTACACATACTATTTTCTCAGTATGAAAGTGAGCATGCAGACATTTTTATTATGATTTTTCCCCCTTATTCATAACTATCCACCTCAGGAAGGCTTTTTCCTTCCCATTTTTAATTCCATCAAGGATCCTGATGGTACTGTAAGATAAAGCACTGAACTGCTAACCACAAGGTTAACCATTCAAACACACCAGCAACTCCATAGGAAAAAGTTGAGGCATTCTGTTTCCATAGATTTACATCCTAGGAAACCCTGTGTTGTTGTTGTTAAGTTTTATGGAGTTTCTGAGGGGTGCTGGTGGGTTTGAACCACTGACCATGCAGTTCAAACCAACATTATGGTCAAGTGCTTATAGTAAAGCACCACACCAGGACTCCAGGAAGCCCTATACAGAGTCGCTAGTGAATTGTAATTGACTTGATGGCAGTGAGTTTATAATTCTAGCAAATAGGAACCTAAACATCCATTTGTTTTGGCAAGTAATTTTGTTTGCTTACTTGCTTATTCATTAATTAATATTTTGTTTCTTTATACATAGTACCTGGCAGATTTGTCAAATTTAAAACCAAAATTTAGTTAAATCATTGCTTACATAATTTTGTCATTTTTATGTACCTCTGAAAAGCAATGTTGTTGTTGTTAAGTGCCTTCGAGTCGGTTCCAACCCATAGCGACCCTGTACAGGGTTTCCGAAGGTGTAAATCCTTACGGGAGTAGAAAGCCTCATCTTTCTCCCGCGTAGCGGCTGGTAGTTTTGAACCGCTGACCTTAAGGTTCGCAGCCCGATTCGTAACCACTACGCTATAGAAACAGTAAAATAATCTTCATTTTCCTGTGATGAGAAAGAGCACACTTTTGGCAGCCTCTTATTTTAAGAGGGATGTTCTCAGTTCTTTCTTCAGCTTAACAGAATGGTATTTCAGGTTGCTTTTTACTCATTAGGAGCCCTGATGCTGCTGTGGGTAAGGCTGTTGGGCTGCTAACCTCAAGGTTGACAGTTCAAACCTACCATCTGCTCCGAAAAAGAAAGATGAAGCTGTCTACACCTGTAAAGATTTGCAGTCTAGTAAGTCCTAAGGCATTGTTCTTCTCTGTCCAATAGAGTCCCTCTGAATCAGAATTGACTCGGTGGCAGAGAATTTGGTTTTGCTCTTTACTATATTTTAGGTCACTATGGGTCAGAACCAACTGAACGGCACTTAACAGCAACAACAGGGTTCTTAGGGGAGTCCTGGGGTGACGCCGTGAGTTAATGTGCTGGACTGCAAGATCAGTTTGATTGTCAGGTCATCAGTTCAAGCTTACAGCCGCTCCTTGCTTATCCTACAACACCATACCAGGACTCCGATGTTCATATTTGTCAAATGAATTAATAAATAAATTACTGTATCTGTATTGTACTTAGAAACTGTATGCATATTTTACTCCATTCCCAGACTGGAAGCTTCTCATTTTATTCATCTTTGTATATTTTTTTTCTAGTGTGTATAACAGAACAAAACAAACAAAAAATAACATATTAAATACTTAGTTAATGTTTATTGAGTTAAAGAATGAGTGACTACTTAGTACAGTTCTTTAGTACCAGCATGGAGATGAATAAAAGGAGGAGACAAGAATGATAATGCACTGTGAATTTCTGAACTCCACATCAAGAAGGGAAGAGCAGAAACACTGGAAACCAGATGTCCTCTTTCATTCATCCGTCCAGCAGTTTAGCTTTTGCATGTCTGTAATTTGCACGTGTGGGCACACTAGTGCAAGTGAGTCTCGGATACTCTTTTGCATCTCAGGGTAACAGAGTAAAACAAATAGTCCTCCAAGTAGGACCCTCGGTGAAAACTCTGTAAATCTGCTTCTCCCAATTCGGAAGACTGAGTGGCGTTAACTTCCATAAAAATCTCAAAAACATAGGCTGCCCTCCAGTGTCTTTTTGTTATTATTATTATATTGTTATTATTAATGTTTACTGTTTTTTTACGTGCCATCAAGTTCTGACTGATAGAGACTGTCAAGTTAGTTTCGACTCATATCAACCCTGTGTTGGGTTTCCAAGGAGCTTCTGATGGGTTTGAACCACCAACCTATGGCTAGCAGTCCAGGAATTATTGCACAGCACCTAGAAAATCATATTTCAAGTTTTAGATTGAATCAGTTATGGAAACACCAACTTCAGGAATAATACAAGTTCATTATATACTTGAAGATACCCATTATTCCCTTCTCTGCATATCCTTACAGAATCTGTCATGTAATCAAAGAGTGTCTAATATGTACCTTGGAGTCCTGGTGTGGCATTGGAGAATAATGCACTGGACCACAAAATCGGCAGTTCAAACCCACTAGCTGCTCTTCGAAAATCCTAGACAGGGTTGCTGTGAGTCAAAACTAGTTAATTCGTGTGTTGACTTTGTGACCTTGGCCTTTCAAATTTATGTTGGAGTGCTGTGTTATGTTTCCATGAAGAGTGGAGGGACACTCACTATGTGAAGGAAACAGCACAAGTTAAGACAGCGTTCTGACGGCATGGCATGTTCTGGAAGTGGTACAGCTTGTCCGTTATGGTTGGAGCATAGAGGCTGGGAGAGGAAGAGGAACCAAATTGCACTGACCTGGGGAAACTGAGTTAAATGGATAATGTTGGATGTTGAGAGCTGTTGGTGATTTAAAACCCATCAGCACCATGGTTACACTTTCCTGCCCACCATCTTTTGTCACTGTGCTGATGGATAATGTTAAAGATTTATGATTTCCAGCCCTAGCTCCACACTCAGAATGACTTTCCTCTCATCTCCTCCTCCCCCCAATGTATTCCTAATCAGCTGCTTTTCTCATTATCCGTAATGACTGTTCCAAACTGGGACCATTTTCCCCAAGAACTCAGCCTTCCTAACCCCTTCGTTTTAAAGTAACGATCTACCTCCCTTGTCATTTTTCCAAGGAAATAGTTAATATCTGGCATATGCTTCCTCAGCTTTCCTCTTCTTCACATCCAGACTTAACATCTACCTCTATCCATTCTCGTAGTCTTTCTTTTCTGTCTCAGAAGGAAGTGTATCTTCTTCTTCATCTATTGTTTTTTTTTTTGTTTTTTTTTTTCAGAGCTGACCTCTCCTCCAGGATTCTTGAGCCCACCTTATGCTCTGGGACCCTGTTCTATTTATCATCTCTGTTAACTCTTGTTTCTCACAGGCCCTTTCCTTTCAACCCGTAAACCTCAAATCTTCTCCAACCTAAAAAAAAATTTTTTTGACTTTATTGTTTTCTTAAAGATAGCCACCCCCTTTCTCCTTAACTAAGCAAGGGAGATGGTCAAAGTATTTCAAAAGATTCCTCCAGCTGTGATGTGCAGGAAGAAGTTAAGGAAGGTAGAAATTAGAGGAAAAGGCCTTTCAGTCAGGAAGTGTTGAATTAAGGTAGTGGCAATGGAGAGGGATGATAAGTTTGAGAGCTGTCCAGGAAGTAGAATCGAACAGCCTTTGAAACTGAGTGAGTATGAGAATTGAAGAGGAAAAGTCCCTGATAACACCAAGGATTTGGGAGAATGAATGTAGAAAGAGAAACAAGGTTTCTTGAAGCAAGTCAGTTCCGACTCAAAGCCACCCTTTATAGGGTTTCTGAGGAGCAGCTGGTGAGTTTGAACATAATCCTCCCCATGTGGAAGGTTATTGTTGCCAAGTGCAGCTGAGTCAGTTGCAATTCATTGAGACCCTTTATAGGTCACCAGGAGCAGCTGGTGGGTTTGAACTGCAGACCTTGTGGTTAGCAGTCCAGAGCTTATCCTACAGTGCTACACTAGGACTCCGCATATGGAAGGATGTTGTTGTTGTTAAGTGCTGTTGAATCGGTTCCAACTCATAGTGACCCTGTGTAGGGCTTCCAAGGAGAAGCTTGGTGAGCTGGAACCACTGACCTTGAGGTTCAAACGGGCCTTACAGTCCAGCACATTAACCCATAGCACCACACACCAGGACTCCGGTATGGAAGGTGGTGGTGGTGGTGTGCCATCTAGTCAGTTCCAACCCTTTGGTTAAGTCTAAAACAGAACAAAGACAAATCATATAGATGAGGAAGACCATCAGCCTGAGGCCATATGGTGTCCTAAGGATTCATAGCTACATAGAATAATTATTGTTGTTGTTAAGTGACTCAGCACCCTCTGTAGGGTTTCTAAGGAGCAACTGGTGGGTTTGTACTGTAGAAAATATAGGAAATTGTCACAAAGCCCTGTTTGGCAACCGATCATCACTGTCACAGGAAGGACTAAGGAAGCTGGAAAAGAACCATGATTGCACACAATTGTAGATTAGACAAATTTACAGAATTGGTTCTCCGGCCCACTGACCACGTGGCTACTTGCTGGTTGAGAGTGTGTCTAGGTGTGGGGGTGGGGGGATGACTCATGCCCATGCAGCCCTGGTACTACAGTTTTCATTAGGAGCATGCCCAGGCAAGTCCCCTGAGGGCAAGACTGTCCCTCCCAGGACTGGCCAGGGAAGAGCAACCTACTCTGAAACACAGTTTGCCTGAGGGCAAAGCTGTTTACATTGCTGGGTAATGGTCAGAAATAACTTAACTGGAGAATGAATTTATGTCAAGACTCAAAATGAAGTTTTGAGTAAACTTTAGCCTTCCACAAACATTAATAGAGGAGGATTCAAAACGTTCATGGAAAAATACCATTGTCTTTTCATTCCATTTCCCACAAACTGTTAGAAACCCTTCGTACAAGGTGGTACTAATTGCTTTCTTGTGTTAGAGAGGAACCATTGCCAGCAGTTTTGTCATTGAAGTGGAGGTTCACAAATATGAACAGTCTCCGATGTTTGATTTCCATAATGTTTGATCATGTTTAAGTTGTATTGCAACATTCTAGTCATGAGTAAGGATTCAAAGCTGTTTCCACAAACAATCTTGGAGGCAAGGGAAGAAATGTAAAGCAACCAAAGCATTCATCCAAAGCCACTAATGACTTAGCTTGGTCTTTCATTAGCCCTGGCTTACTTAGGTCAGTGTTCTATATAGTTTGGGGGTGGCATGCACGGGCTGTGAACCAGAGGATCTATTGGTGGTATGCAAAGGAAGTCTTAAAACTTCTTTATGAATTATTTTTAATCCCCTTCTTTACAATGACCTATTTCTGTGTGATTTTTTATATTGTGCACTAGATACTAGTACAGTTTTGTTGATGTTGTTGTTATGTGCTGTGGAGTCGGTCCCGACTCATAGCGACCCTGTACAGGGTTTCCGAGGCTGTAAATCTTTACAGGAGCGGATCGCCTCATCTTTCTCCCACGGAACAGCTGGTAGTTTCAAACTGCTGACCCTGAGGTTCACAGTCGATTTGAAACCACTATGCTACCAGAGCTCCTTAGTACAGTATTATAGGTTCATAAATAAGTAGTATATATGATTTATATAAATAGAGAGAGGCATGTACAAACATGTTTTAGCTGATAAAAATTTGTTTGATTTTTTTAAAAAAGCAAAAAAGCTTCAGAGACCTCATGTTTAAATCTTTGTTACTGTTTGAACTTTGTGAGTAAATTGTGAGCATTTAGATGCCTTCTAAACAAAATTCTGTTAATCATTTTCGTTATTCTCAAATTTCAAATGTTTTAGTTGCAAAATGCAGATGTGTGACTAGAACTTAGCTCCTTACTGTGGATTTTAACTAAGAGGGTTAAAACAGGACTTCAGAACCATTTGTTGCACTTTTTGTGACCATGCTGCCGTTTTCTCATGGACTACCTAATGCCTCTTCACAGACGGTATGTTCTTTACAGTCATCCTTTAGTCACAGACAGTTTAAGCTGTTAAATGGTATCTTTGCTTTAAAAGGTAGGCTGATGGTGTTTCTATCTTCTGGTACATCTGGTAAGTTAATATATACAGTCTCTGTGAGTATCCTGCAGGGACCTGTTTTTACATGCATACAGGGACATTTATGCAGAAATCAAAGGCCATGAATCAGAAGAACACAACTCTTGTTGCCAGTGTACTGGAAGCTTAAAAAAATTGGCTTTGAAAAATTGAAAGTAGTGTGGTTTGTTTTTATTGTGGAAGCGATCAGGAAGAACAATTTACAGTCACTGCCATTCTCCACAGCTGAATGGAGGAGAGGTGCCTGCCTCTTGAAACGGAGCAGCTGCACCCGTTTTCTCTGGCTCACAAAAACATTTGCTTTTTTAATCGAGAACCTTAGATGGTAGGGTACAGTTTGTTTTCATGATGGAAGTGGTCAGTTGTGCTTTACTAGACAGCTGTAGTGTAATTAAGAAAAACTGTGTGAAAGTGGATTAAATTTAACAGAAGCCTTTAAAAAGGGAGAAAAAAAGTTTTTCACCTTAAATGTATTCTTTTTTTTTTTCTTTAGTGCTTAAAAAAAGAAATATCCCAATAATTCTGCTCTGCCAGGTTTAGCTATTTCACAGTATCATTTTGCTGGGAAACATGAGATGTTGTTCTCTACTGCGAGAAAAATTGCTTGTTTTTTTTAACAAGTGCAAACTGAAACGTATGGATTTTTAAATGATGCCGCTTGTGAGCGATGTTTTCAAAATAATGTTTAAAATAAGAAATTGCATAGCTATATTTATGTTCACTTTCATGCATGAAAAAACTTAGGTGAGCTACTACATTTGGGGACAAATTTTTTTTGAGCATTTTAATTGCAACTTTTTGGACCCATTTTGCACACAAGTCACAAAATTGTGGGAAGTTTTGTGAGTAAGCATTCATAAAAATGTAAAAATTACATTTTTTCTTGATAAGTTTTAAAATGAATTAGTCAAATGATAATGAAATAAGCTAGGCAAGTGTGGTTTTTTTTTGTTGTTGTTTTGTTTTGTTTTGTAGTTAAATGTGGAACATTAGACTGTCAATTGGCTTTCAAAAGCATACAGTTAGTTTAAGCAGCAGACTTGGAAATAAGAATAGAAATGCCTTAATTTGCATCACAGACTACAGTAGCAAAATAACTGTTACAAGGTCAGAGGGAGCTGAATTAAAAAAAAAAAAAAACCTTTTGTGTTCATAAGTAATTGCCCAACATACTAAAAACTGCAAATTTCACCCCAGGCAAAATAAAGATGCCAGGCTCAGGTTTGCTCTAAGACTTGATCTTGTGTTGATGATTTTCTAGGGGAGACTCTTGGGCTTTATTTTAGTAAAGGGAATTTGGAAAGCTAGATTAAACTGTAGAGGTGAGGGTTTATAGCTCAAATGCTGTTTCCAGTCTTAGAGCCCATGTTCTTAGTGTCTGTCCATGAGCTTTGACTCACAGTGACTCTCTGGACAACCAGACAAAATGTTGCCCAGTTATATGCCATCCTCTCCATCCATGCGATGCTCAAGTCCATTGTTGCAACTACTGTGTATTTTGAGCATCTTTCAGCCTAGGAGACTCTACTTCCAACACTATGTTGGTGGTGGTGTGCCATGGAGTCAGCTCCAACTCATAAGGACCCTGCATAGGGTTTCCTAGGCTGTACATCTTTGTGGGAGTAGAAAGCCTCACCTTTCTATGGCTGGTAGTTTTGAACTGCTGACCTTGAGGTTAGCAACCTGACTCATAGCCACTACACTCTCAGAGCTCCTCTTGTGATCCATAGGGTTTTAATTTTCTAATTTTACTGACTAATTCTGAAAGTAAATCTCCAGGCCTTTCTTCCTAGTCTACGTCTAGAAGTTTTTTGAAACCGGCCTACCATAGGTGACCCTGATGCTATCTGAAACACCCCTGGTCTTGTATTCAGCATGATAGTCAACTCACAAGCACCACAGTATGACAAGCTGACAGATGGTGGTGGTAGCCGCCTTTACCCTGGGAGCCAGAATAGACGTTTTAGAGACGAAACCTGGCTGTCATATCGCTGTCTCTCTGGTGGCTGCTCTCTCCTGCTTCCTGTAGGTCTTGGTTTACCTGTATCCCTATAAGAAAACCGTGAGAATCAGGCTTCAGTTCATTCAGAATGACAAACCATAGCTGAAGCTTGATTGTTGGTTCTTTTTCTGTTTGCAGACTGAGTAGTGTTCCTGTGTGCTTAGCTCTTCTAACTGAGGTGCTCCACAGATTTCAAAGCCACTTCTCTGCAGACTCTGGCTTCTATGAAACATGAGCAAATTTGTGTTTTGAGAAACTGAACGTGGAAGAGTGTGGGAGAATTAGAAGGGTAGAATAGCAAATAAGAAATGAAGACCAGGTTTTCAGATAAGAATACCAATGCTCTTAAAAGCATCCTGAGATAGTGGGGGAAATTGTTGGAAATTCTAATTACTAGAAGTAGAATCAAAAGATTTGGGTTCAAGTCCCTGCTAGTTAAGCATTTTGGGAAAGTCATTTTCTCAGGCTCTGTTTCTTCATGTGTAGAATGGAACTGTAATACTTGTTCTACATACCAAACAGGTTGTGAGGTTAAAACAAAACAAAACGAAACAGAGCAGTAAAATGCAGTGAGGGAGTAGAGGTATTACAGTCCTACAATACAATTATGGGACCATTTGACTCATTTGTCTTAGAGAACTTTTATAGCCAACAAAGGGGAATGTTAAATTGTACAAACTTAGATCTTTTCTGTTTGAGTGCCCTCAAAGCATCTTGCTAGTCTGTTATTTACCACTATTTGATTTCCTTTCCTCCATTTATGATGATGTTATTTTTTGGTCCAGTGGTGAGGACTTTTGTTTTTTTTACATTGAGGTGCATTTGAGTTATGGTGTTGGAGAAGAATAGTAAAAGTATTAGAAGAACAAACAAATCTGTGTTGGAAGAGGTATAGCCAGAATGCTCCTTAGAAGCCAGGATGGCAAGACTTCATCTCTGCTTCTCATACTTTGGACATATTATCAGGAGGGACCAGTCCCAGGAGAAGGACATCATGCTGGGTAAGGTCCAGGGAGATGGATTTGCACAGTGGCAGCAACAATGGACTTAAGATTCACAGTGATTGTGAGGATGGCGCAGAACCAGGCAGTGTTTCCTTCTGTTGTGTGTACGGTTGCTCTGAGTTGGAACTGACTAGACAGCACCTAACAATGACATTTGATTCCCTGTCACTTTCACCACACAGCAATACCAAACCTGCTCACCCTTCTCAAACCCATGCCAATCTCTCCCTCCTTTTGTAGTCTCAATAGGTGATCTCTGCCCCTATATTGCCAGCAAGCACTATAGTTCAAACTCACCAGTCACTCCTTTGAAACCCTATACAGGATCGTTATGAATCGGAACTCAGACTCAATGGCACTTAAATAATAGATATTAATAGCTTTACATTTTCTAGAATGTCATATAGTTGTTATATTAACTATGTAGCTTTTGTGGAGAAGCTTCTTTCATTTAGCAGTATGTGTTTAAGGTTCTTCCCTGGTTTTTCATGGCTTGATAGCACATTTATTTTTATGAATAATATTCCATTGTATAAAAGGTTATCTTGGCTGCTTTCAGTTTGGGGCAATTATGAATAAAGCTACTATAAACTTTCATGTGCCATCATGTGTTTTCATTGTATTGGGGTAAACACCTAGGAGGTTGATTGCTGGATCAAATGATAAGCTCTGTTTAGCACTTATGAAACGCCAAACTATCTTCCAAAGATTTGTGCCATTTTTCATTCTACCAGCAATAAATGAGTTCTTGTTGCTCAACGTTCTTGTCAGATTTTGGTATTGTCAGCATTTTGGATTTTAGTCATTCTAATGGGAGACCTGGTGTGGCGCTTTGGATCAGCACTGGACTGCAAACCACAACGTCAGCAGTTCAAACCAACCAGCTGCTCCTCAGAAACCCTATGAGTCCGAACCAACTCAAAGGCACTTAACAACAACAACAATAGATCTGTAGTGGCATCTCATTGTTGTTTTAATTTACATTTTATGTGATGCTGTTGGAAAAGCACTAGACTTCTAACCACAACAAGGTCAGCAATTTAAACCTACCAGCCACTCCTCTGAAACCCCATATAGAGTTGCTATGAGTTGAAACCATCTCAGTGGTGCTTAACAACAGCACCAAGTGGCATAGGGTACTGAGCATTTTTTAATATGCTTGTTTTCCAGCTGCATGGCTTCTTTGATGAGATTTCCATTCAAATTTTGCCCATTTTGCAATTGTTGTTGTTGTTATGTGCCATGGAGTCAATTCCGACTCATAGCGACCCTGTACAGGGTTTCCGAGGCTGTAAATCTTTACGGGAGCAGAAAGCCTCATCTTTCTTCCGCGGAGCAGCTGGTAGTTTCGAACTGCTGACCTTGCGGTTCGCAGCCCGATTCGTAACCACTACGCTACCAGAGCTCCTGGTCTTCTCTGTAGGTGCATGGGTATTATACTATCATATTCAAACATGTAGAGCAATTGGGTTGTTTGTTTTTTTATGTTGAGTTTTAAGAAGTTTTATATACTCTTGAACATAAGTTCAAGTTCATTATCAAATATGTGTTGCAGATATTTTCTTCTGGTCTGTGGCTTGTCTTTTATTCTCTTAATAGTGTCTTTTGAAGAGCAGAAGTTTTTAATGCTAGTTTTAAATAAATTAATTTTAGTAATCAATTTTATTTTAACTAAATCAAATATATATTTTAACAGGTTATATTCCTTTTGTTATTATACACCATTGTTTTAACTAGCTTATGTTTAAGGAATTTTAATAGTGTATAGACAGAGGCTTCCCACTTTTTCTTTTTTTTTAAAATTAACAGCCTATTCTTGCTTTGTCTATTTTTCTCTAATAGAACTTTAAAATATTTCCCAGTTCAGAAAAATAAGTCATTGGATATTTTTAACTGATCTTTCTATATGTTAATAAGGAATATTTACATATTTGTAGCTTTAGAATCCTATCCTGGAATGGTTCTCTGTTCAAGTATCTTTATTAAATGTCCCTCCTTACAGTTTCATAGTTTTATTCATATAGGTCTTGTATGTTTTCTTTAATTTTATTTCTAAATATTTCATGCATTATGGTGATTGGGAATTGGATAATTTCTTTCAATTATATTTTATAGCAGATTACATAAAAACTATTTAGCCTGATGTATTGTATATTCATCCTCCTTACTGAGCTTGTATTAATGCTAACAGTTCTTTCCACAATGCTTTTGGGTTTGTTGTTGTTGTTAAGTGCCATCAAGTCGGTTCCAACTCATAGCAACCCTGTATATGGTTTCTGAGGAACAACTGGTAAGTTTGAACTGCCGACCTTGTGGGTCAAACTGACCTTGAGGTCGAGTGCTTATTGCACCACACCAGATTTAGAACTAGAACCATTCCTAAATTCAGCAAAGGCAGACTTGATATCTGGGATAAAGAAATAGAAAAATAGCAACCTGGACAAATATACTTTAAAAAAATAAAGAAAGAAACCTAAAATTCTGATTATTTGCAACATTCCTTTTTTTCATGCATTGATAAACTCAATCCTTGTCAACTCCTACCCATTTTTTCAGGCTTTATATTTTGAATGAAGGATTACATTATAACATTAAATATAAAATTAATGAAGAAATTTTAAAACGTACAGATAAGCATTACATTAAGCAAATTCGTTTTCTTATAAACATCATCTACTTAAATCTTTTATGTTACTATAACATCTACTTAAATATTTTATGTTACTGTATTTTTTTTTTTTCATTTTCTCCTTTATTAAGCAAATAAAGTTAAAATTCCATGATTTTTTAATTCTATTTTTTAAGAATGTGATAGTTGGGGAAGAAATTTTAAAATAGTAACAGGGAGAAAAGTCACAGTAAATAAGCAATCAGTTTTTCTTTCAGACATTTTTCCTGTGTTCTTATATTCCTTCCTATTTTCTGGATCATTCTAATGATTCTTTAGCTCCACTTTTACATATAAACAACTTTACATACATACACATGTGAGATATGCATATTCAAGGGGCTTCAAAAAGTTCATGGGAAAATAGAATTAAGAGATCATGGAATTTTAACTTCTGAGGCCCTCTTACATGTGTCACATATTTTTTTATATATCCCTTTTCTTCTCAGAGATAAGAAAATATGCCTAAGTAGCATGTATTCCCTCTGTTGCTATAATAATAAAAATAAATCCATTTTTTCCTCAGCAAAACAGTTTAAATTTTCTAGGTGTTTCAGTTTTTAAAAATTTTCTTCCTTTTTTTAGATTTAAGGCTTTTCAAAACTCCCTTGGACAATTTTAAGTACCTAAAACCACAAAAGTAATCAGAAAATAATACTTTAATCCTACTTAATCCACATTATTGACCTTCTGTGCTGACAGCAGCAACAATAGCGCCATGTCTAGTATCTGACCATCTACTCACTGGCAAAATCGGATCCAGAGATCATCTGTTCTGTTTTTAGATGGTACTTTTGCTGATTTTTAGGAAGAAGGCTATCTAGGGTCTCATTTAATCCTTACATGAGACAGACTAGATGCAGTCATCTTGTCTAATTTGTAAAATGAAACTAGGTCAGATCAATTATAGATAATTCTAACTTGCTCTAAGTGGCCTGTATGCCGAGGTTATTTGTTATTAAAATACATTTTCTCCTTGTCAAAGTTAAAAGAATTCACTATTTTTAAAGTGACAATAGAATTGAAGTATGAGAACTTGAGAACCTTATCTTTTGCAGAACACTAGTTTTATTTTTAAAAACTAGCCAGATGCTGTAGATTTTATTTCTGTGGGTGTTTGTAAAACTCAGAGCTGTGAGAATGATAATGGACAATCAGGATACCATGTTCTAGATCACACTGATAAAATAGATGGGAAAGTAAGGACAGTGGCCAAGATAAACTCAAAGATTGCTCCCATGTCAGAACTACTAAGATTCTTAGCTTGAACATAAACTATTGGGAATTGTAGAGGTAAAGTGATGTACTTTCACTTTCAAAATGTAAAACCAGTTCCAAAGTACTTACGAGGAAATAGAAAGAAATGAAACACCGAAGCTAGAAATAACTACACCAATGACGTACTTAAAGCAGCAACAGCAAACTGCTTGTTACATGTGGTATTCAATTTTTCTCCTCAGTGTTATATAACAATCAGTATAGTTCTGGCTAAGAGAAACAAAACCAGAAATAGATGCTGTACTCTATCAACTTTAATTCAATATGTTCACAAATAAAAGGTGGAATAAAGAAGACATTTAACACTATAAATGGGTCCAGTTTGCCTCTGACGTATGCCATTTTGAAGGTGGATATTGTTCATGAAGACTGCTTGAGTGAACTGTTTCCTTTTGTAATTATTTTAGAAAGAATGTGGATCTTAAATCCTGACAGAATTTAGTTTGAATACTGGCTCTATCACTTAGCAGTCTGTGATACTGGGAACATTTTCATATGTCTCTTTTATTATCTTCTTCACCTTTTAAATGAGTAAAATGATTTTTGCTTCGAAAGAGCTCACTAAGTATTCCATTTTATGAGGTTGTTACAATTACCTTGAAAAGTAGGAAAAAAGCTCTTAAAATCTTTTGTGGAAAGGTGCTATTTAAGAAAATAAATAAGACTAACTAGGTTACACATCATTATGTCATCCAGGTATATTTTTAAATCCGTTTCTGTTCCTCTTTCTTAGAACCAAAACAAAAACTAAACCTACTGCCATACAGCACATCCCAGAGAGGTTTCCCAGACTGTGACTCTTTACATACTGCCTCATCCTTTTCCCGTAGAGCAACAGGTAGTTTTGAGCCACCAGCCATTTTGTTAGCAGTGCAGCATCTATCCCATGATGTTACCTGGACTCCTCCCTCTTAGATAGTTGTTATGAAATGCTGTCAAATCGGTTCATACTCAGAGAGACCCTGTATAAGATTTCTAACGAGTAGCTGGTGGGTTGAACCACTGACCTTGTGGTTAGCAATCCATTGCTTATCCTACAGTGCCACAATCTAATTATTTGAAGTGCATTGGAGCCTTGGTTGTAAGTAAACATAATGGTTTTCCATACAGAGTCATTTACTTGTGTCTGTAAAGTCTGATTTCAGTCCTCAAAGAGAAGAAGAAGAATGGAATAATTATAGGACTTGGTATAAGACTTGAACCTAGGTATGGTGTTGAGTTGGGGCAGAGAGAAAGAAAACTTTGCTAAGTAAAATTTGGATAATAATGCAATAGGATACTTTCAATCATTTATTCAGTCACTTGTTAAATACTTCTTGGGTATTTATTGTGTGCTCCATGGGAAAGAGATGAGATGGAGTGGGGAAAAGAATTAAGGCAAAGAGAACAGCATACTGGAGAAGGAAGACGTTTGAAGATTGGAAAGTAGTTGTCTTTATGGCTGAAGTGTAGAGTTGGAGTGCAGTGTGAATAACTAGAGACTAGATTATTCTGGAATCTTAAAGGAGTTTGATTTTTATCCAGAGCATGGAATATAGCTAGGAATGCAGGAATGACATAGCTAGATCAGTGTTTTTAAGGATAAGAAGATTGTATTAAAAGTGTGCAAGACTAAACTAAGGAGGATTGTTTGGGTGGCCTATTGTGGAAATCATGAAAAGAAATGATGGTGTCCTAAATTTAAGTAGAGCCAATGGAAATGGAATCTCTAACTGGAGTCCAGGACACAGAATGACTGTCTTGGTGACTCATCGGATGTAGGGTTGAGGAAGCAAGAGGAAAGAAGACAACCAGATATCTGGTGGGACTATTCCATCAGGTTGGAAGCATTGAAGAAGGATCAGGTAATAGGGATCAGGGATGACCTCAGTTTTGGTTAGTGAGTTAAAGAAGCCTGTTGAGATATAGCTATATGCCCATAAGTTGTTGTTGTTGTTAAGTGTCGTCGAGTCAGTCCCGACCCATAGTGACCCTGTATAGGGTTTCTGAGGAGCAGCTAATGCATTAACCCACAGCACCACACAAGGATTCCATATGCCTAGTGTGTATTTCCTAAAAGCAAGGGCATTCTTCTACATTACCTAGTTACCTAGTGAACCTTCAAAATCAAGTAATTTGCCATCAAAACTATATGCCATAATTTTGTCTCAAAATGTCCTTTGTTGCAAAAGAATCCAATTCAGAATCATGAATTGTATTTCATTGTGATGTCTTTTAATCCCCTTAATCTTGAATAGTTCTTCAGTTTTTCTTTGACCTTCAAGATTTAAACACTTTTGAAGAAGACAGGCCAGTTATTTTGTTAAATGTTCCTTAATTTGAATTTCTCTTATGTATCCTTGCATTTAGTTTCAGCTTATACATTTCTATATGGAATATAACAAATGTGATGTGTTTTCATTCGATCAAGTTGTGTATAATTTCTGGAGCTGTTAGTCATCAATATTTAAGGTAATGTTTGACAGATTTTTTTTTCACTGTAAAATCTATTCAGTAGTCAATATTTTTTTATGAGATACTACTTTGAGCCGCCCATGGAAAGAGTAGTCAATAAATACTCATTTAGTGTTAAAAATGCAAAGATGTCACTTGGAGAACCAACATTTGCCTGACCCAAAATATGATACTTTCAGTCATGTCATATGCATGCAAAAGCTGGACATTGCTTAAGGAAAACCAAAGAAGAATTGGTACATTTTAATTAGGATGCTGGTGAAGAATATTGAATACACCATGGACTACTAGAAGAATGAACAAATTTATGTTGGAAGAAGCACATCTAGAATTAGTGAAGAGGATGGTGAGGCTTTGTCTGATGTATGTTGAATATGCTATCAGGAGGGATCAGTCCCTGGCAAAGGACATCATGCTTGAAAAAGTAGAGAGTCAGTAAACAAGAGGAAAAGCCTCAATGTGAGGAATTAACATAGTTGCTGAAACAATGAACTCAAACATAAGAATGATTGTGAGGATGGTGCAAGATTGGGCAGTGTTTGATTCTGTTAGGGTATTTATGAGTCTGAATTAACTCAACAACACCTAGCAACAATAATTTTGAAACTCTATTTGGTTAGTTCCTCATCAAACTGCCACCCATTGTGTTTAGCATCCACTTATAGTTTGGGGCTAAATTAATCATTACTGTGATGACTGCCTAATAGTGATTTTCTAATACTTCATGCATTCCTCATTTATCATTTGACTTCCCACTACAAGGAAAAGCTGTCTCTTTTCATGCATTTATTGATTTTATTTATTTGTGTTTATCTCTTTCTGTGGGTCATGGTTTCTTACTTTTTAAATAACTTATAATGCTGGCATCATTATTTTTTGTTGATGCTCAAAATAGCCAACTTTTGGTTTGTGGAAACCCCTTCAAACTATCCTCATCGTTCACTGAGCTCTTTCTGGCACAATGAGATGTTTTTGGTTCAGCTGTGTCTACGTGGACGTCATTGGTCTGAACCTGGATGTTGCTGCCACTGCCAGACTGTTGTGTCTTATCAACCCACTTGGTATCCAACATCTTGCCTCTGCCTACTTTCTCGGGACTGAATTACTCAAGAAAAGAGCAAGGAGGAGAGACACACTGATGGTAGAAAAGTAGGTAGATAGATAGATAGAAAAATGGATGTAAGCCTACTGACTTAAATTTTCTTCCCACATAAATTGGGAAATAAAAAAGACTAGCTCACCAATCTTAAAAGGAAACTTATTTAGATAATCATAAATGGTGAAGAAATGTAAAGTAATTTCATTATTCTAACATTTGGAATCATTTTGTATTTTTCTGATTATGAGTCCATTACTGTTTGAGAATTTGGGGCCTAACCTAGTCAAGTCTTCCAGTTCTTCATTCCAGTACTACTATCTACTGTGTCTCAATCTGAGACACCCCACCCTTTTAAAACATCATAATAATTAACATTATTTGCTATAATCTTAGAATCAAAATCTTAACAAAGAACCAGATTCTTTGACCTTCCTGATGTCTTTTGTTATGTGATGGGTAGATGTGTAGTCTACAGTCATTCACACTATACAGAGAAGTAAGCATTCCCACTCTGAAAGCCACGTTGGATGTGGTACATTTTGCTCTTTCCCTAGATGGAGATGCCCTCTAGTTTGCCACTGCTTTTCTGGTGCCTTGCTCTCACAAGGGTTGGTGTGCTTTATCACATAAGGAATAGAAAGAACCTAACAGCTATAGGAGGGAAGTTTGCTCTGTTTTAAGGCCGGATGTGGTAAAAGTGCATGAGTGGGAAAAGAGAAGACATTTGATTGACACAATTCTAGGCAACTCTGCATAAAGAGCTGGCTGGTTAATATTTCTCTTTTTCCATCCTAGTCCTTTAAGCCTTCAAGAAAGTTACTGGAGATTGGAATATTTTTCATGTGTTTTGCACTTAGGCAAATGTTCAGATAGTTCTTATTTCACTGAACCTACCCTCCAGAAGAAGTTTTGGTGTGGCGCTGTGGGCTAATGTGTTAGACTGCAAAGTCGTTCGAACCACAAGGTCGGTGGTTTAAACTCCCTAGCTGATCCTTGGAAACCCTATATAGAGTCGCTATGGGGCAGAATCCACTTGATGGCATTTAACAACAACAACAACCCTCCAGAAGAAGTCCTGCTGTGGCACTGTGGATAAAGCATTGGACTGCAAGGTCAGTTTGAACCACAAGGTCTGTGGTTCAAACTCACCAGCCGCTCCTTGGAAACCCTATACAGCGTCGCTGTGAGTTGGAACTGACTAGATGGTACCTAACAACAACAACAATATCATCTAGAAGACTGTTGAATTTATTTGAAATTACCAAGCCATGATGATATAAACATCTGATGGTAATTTGATAGACCCTAAATGGTGTTGGAGGAGAATATTGAAAGTGCCATGGGCTGCCAAAAGAACCAATAGATCCGTTTTGG
This sequence comes from Chrysochloris asiatica, assembly GCF_000296735.1. Lineage (NCBI taxonomy): Eukaryota > Metazoa > Chordata > Mammalia > Afrosoricida > Chrysochloridae > Chrysochloris > Chrysochloris asiatica. The sequence goes on along the minus strand of NW_006408528.1, from coordinate 8,287,321 downwards.
AAGAAGTGCAGCCAGAGTGCTCCTTGGAGGCCAAGATGGCCAAACTTCATCTCTCATACTTTGGACATATTGTCAGGAGGGACCAATCGCTGGGAAAGGATATCATGTTTGTTAAGGTCAGAGAAAAAGAGTGAGATGAATTGGCCAAATGCAGCATCGATGGACTCAAGCGTGGCAACAGTAGTGAGGTTGGCCCAGGATCGGGCAGTGTTTCATTCTGCTGTGCATAAGGTTGCTATGGTACTGATTCGATGGCACCAAACAGCAACAACAATTTCAAAAATATGTAATTATAAAACTGAGCAATACTGTGCAATTTGTTGACAATAAGTTAGAAATACATATTTAAAATTTGTGATTTTTATACCTTTAAAGTGACTAATGATTTACTATCCAACCAGTGTTCTACTTCTTGTTGCTGCTTCCAAGTGCCCTCGAGCCAGTTCTGACTCATGTGAACCCTATATAGGGTACTGAGGAGTAGCTGATGGGTTAGAACAGCCAACCTTGTGGTTAATTTGTCAAATACAGATCAGTAGTAAACGAAAAGATAAAGCATAGAATACAGCAAGATAAATATAAATACTTTATCAGAAATCTCTTAGCATCTGCTTCTCTTATATTTTATATAATTAACTCATTATAGCTACATATAACCTGGTAATAATCTCTTCTGTGTTCCATTTCTCCCACACATTTAGAGACATGTCACTTTCCTAATAGAGTTTCAAAGTCACAGTTGACTCCTTGCCCTTTTCTTCCACACTTAAAAACTGCTGGGAAGTGTTTCCACCTTCTCAAGTATCCTCCAGCTGGTCTACCTTTTCTTTTCTTATTGCAGAAATCCTGTCCAAATGTTACATTAGAGCTGTGATTATTGATTTCTCTTTAAGCCTTTTGTTCAGTCTCTGCCTTTCACCCAGTTCAAAGTGCTATTAATAAACTTACTTCCTTTTACCAATCTTAGTACATTCTCTTAAGCTTTCCTTATTTAACAGTTTATAAGAAAATTTACTTTTTGGAGATTTTCTGCCATCGTCCTCTTGCCCATGACAAAGTTTGCAATACTGCATCATTCAGAAAGCAGCCATTTTGTTAGGGTCTATCCAGCTCATAGTTGGGGCCAGCCACTGTACTAGATGCTGCGAATATTGTGACAAATACTCATAAAATAAACACATCATTGTTTTTGTGATAGTGTAGTAGGAACGACAGATATTAAACAGTTACTAAAAATGAGTGAAGTGCTTTGAAGAAGAAAATATGGGAACATGTAAATGGAGAGGGTTCTGTTTAGGGGAGTCTTGATGTAAAATTGAGACCAGAAGATTGAATATACATTAGCCACTAAGGAACATTTCAGCTAAAGAGTGGGTCTTTGTAAAACTATAGCACCAAAGTATCCCTCCTACAACACTCTCTAATCAACTGTATTTCATAATTCATTACAGTAGCCACACAGAACTCAGACACTACTTACAAGCATGGTGTTTATTAAGAAGTTAACAGGGTCAGAAATGTTCAGAGCACAGTTCTTCCAGTCAGGACAACCTTTCTTTCCTCAGCCATGCCCACAGACAAGTCTCTTTCTGGCTCTTAGTCCCTTGGCCTGGCCTCTACACTGTCCTGACAATATTACAAAGCTCTTTCAAAGCTGCCTGGTAAATGCTTCTGGGGCATACCACTCCACCATAAGCCTCAATCTGAAGGCACTCAGCTCTAGTTCCCTGGATCAGCAAACCTAACTCCCCCAATTATGTGCCTGGAGGCACCCCACTATGCAAGCAAACCTCCTGCCCCAAATCTCTCAGCTTTGCTTGCTCCAAGGGCTATGAAGCCCACCACTCTTCCCAGTGTTCTGGCTCTAGTTTCCGCTGCTTCTGTTCCTCTGCTCCTTTCTGTCCGTGAGTCAAGGAGATTCAATGTACAGGAATCCTGGGGTCCAAATGATGTGCTCCATGCTTTGCTCTTCTTCTTTGATAGTAGTGAGATCCCCCCATTCCTGATATTGAAATGGCTTATTTTAAACATGTTAGAGTTCCAAGTGTTTACAATCCTATTAACTCTGTTAACCACTGACAACTAAATCATATAATTCTATGAGCATCTTCTCCTGACTTCTCTTCTGCAGACCCAGCTTGGCAAAAACATTGTCTGTGGCTAAAAGAAAGATTAAATAATTCACTACACCACAGTCTTGATCTTTCCATTGTAACTTCTCACTCTGTAACCAAGTGAATTCTCATACTTTTTAGCCATATCACCTGCTCACTTTTATCAGAGTGCTTCTTCCTTCTTTGTGAGTTTTGTCTTTATGTTGTTGCTGTTAGGTGCCATTGAGTCAGTACCGACTCTTAGTGACCCTGTGCACAACAGAATGAATCACGGCCTGGTCCTGGGCCAACCACACAGTTGTTGCCACGTTTGAGCCCATTGATGCTGTCAGTCTATCTTTCTGGGGATCTTCCTTTTTTTCTCTGACCCTCCACCTTACCAAACTTGACTGATCCCTCCTGACAATATGTCCAAAGTAAAAGAGACCAAGTTTGGCCATCCTGGCCTTCACAGAGCACTCTGGCTGCACTTCTTCCAACACAGATCTATTGGTTCTTTTGGCAGCCCATGGTACGTTCAATACACTCCTCCAACACCATAACTCAAAAGCGTCAATTATTTTATGGTCATATTCACTGTCCAGCTTCCGCATGCTATGAGGTTATTGAAAATACCATGGCTTGGGTCAGGCTCACCTTAGTCCTCAAGCTGACATCTTTGCTCCTCAACACTTTAAAAAGGTCATGCATGTGCAGCAGATTTGCCTAATGCAGTATGTCATTTGATTTCTTAACTGCTTTTTCCATGAGTGTGGATCATGGAGCCAAGCAAAATCAAGTCTTTGACAACTTCAGTCTTTTCTCCATTTATCATGTTGTTATTTATTGGTCCAGTTGTGAGGAATTTTGTTTTCTTTACATTGAGGTGCAATCCACACCAAAGGCTGTGGTTGTTGATTTTCATCAGTAAGTATTTTATGTCTTCTTTGCTTTCAACAAGCAAGGTTTTGTTATCTGCATATCTCAGGTTGTTAAGTCTTCCTCCAATCCTGATGCCTCATTTTTCTTCATAAAATTTATCTTCTAGGATTATTTGCTCATCATACAGGTTGAATAACTGTTGTGAAAGAGCACAACCTTGGCACACACCTTTACTAATTTTAAACCATTTGGTGTCCCTTGTTCTGTTCGAATGAATGTCTCTTGATCTATGTATAGGTTCCTCATGAATACAATGAAGTGTTCTGGAATACCCATTCTTCATAATGTTATCCATAGCTTGTCATGATCCACACAGTCAAAAGCCTTTATGTAGTCAATAAAGCACAGGTAAACATCTTTCTGGTGTTCTCTGCTTTCAACCAAGATCCATCTGACATCAGCAGTAATATCCCTCATTCCATGTCCTTGTCTGAAGCCAGCTTGAACCTTTGATCCCATTAAATTAAGATATAATGGGTGGGGTGGGCTGAGGGAAGGGAATACACACAGGATAGTTTGGGTGCTGGGGTGGGGCAATACACTAGAAGGGGAAGGGTAAAGGAAGAATAAGGCAGATGTGAGAAGAGTTAGGCATGTTTGCATGGGCTAAATAAGACAAAAGTAAATGATGATGTATGCACAACCTTGGAACAACAGGGCTCTGGGATACAGGGATGGAGGCATGGTTTGAATGGATAAAAGTGGGGAAATAATGTTAAGATGTTTGGCTGTCTTTTGAAGCTTGGTTTCCCTGGCATACCATTATAAAATAGATACTTGAGGGGAGGAGAAAGGAATAGCCAGAAACATCACCATAGAAAACTTGTAAGTCTGTCTTCAGCCTATAACTGATTGGAATACTTAAACTGGGGCTAGAACTTGCCCAGTGAAGGAGGCTTCCTGTGGAGCCTTTGCATTACATAAGACCATAGGTGGAATCCTAATCCCCATCCAGAATCTTCTGAGGTGGGCAATTTCCACTTTAAAGGACAAGCAGACCAGCCTTGAGCAGCTAGAAGAACAGAAGATACTTCTTGAAAGAAAGACCAGCAGGAAAAATAAAAAACAATAACAGCAATCTAATTGACTACTATAAGAACAAGCAAGTTGTCCCCTGGGAGCCATCAAGACAAGTGGTCAGGTCCCTCAGGGCAAATCCAAGACTAAAACTCAAAGGGAATACACAAGCAGGCATGTGGTCTTGCTGCTGACCACTTGGATCACTGATAAGGGGGAGGGGGAAACAGCAATGAAGTTGTGAGCTAAGTCCTACAACATTCAATTGATAACCTGTATTGAGACCTGGTTGGCCAGAAGTATGACAAGACCTAGGGACTCCTGTGCCTAGGAACAGGGACATGGCCACAGAGGACCAGCGCAGAGGGTGAAGCGGCCAACTGATATGAAGTGAGGCGAGGTGCACAAGAACACCCATACTTGCAGACAGTAACCACTTGACCTGGCTTCAATGGCTGGATGATCAGAACTAGAGGAAGAAAGAAGAGGAAAAAAAGAGAAATCTGCTATAATTTGATGAACTTGACCTATGCTTGTGGATGCAGTAGGTAAAAGGAGGGAACAAATCTTTACAGTGAGGCTCAATCCCACCCCCTTGGTACACAGGGTTGACAAGGATGGGCAACTTAGACATTGGCTTCCCAAAATGGGGGTGTTACAAAGGCAAGAAGTGACTGCCTTACAAGCTTTCAATAGGGAACCTAGTTCCAGAGCGTGCGGGGAAAGGTAGAAGCTCCACTGAGTGGTTTCCAACCTGTCTGGACGGGGCTGGTGAAAGGAGATAAGACTCTTGTGGTTCAATAGTGAATAATTGCTATCAGGACTAACTGTGAGTGTTGTAACAAAAGGAGGGGAGTGGTTGACTTTTCAGTCCAGGAACAGAGATCCTTGGAACCATCAAGGGAGGAAAGCGAAGTGCAGGACCCTATCCAGAGAAGTAGTGACTCCAGAGATGGAGGCAGAGATGATGATGGGGAGAGATGGAGCGGCTGGGGACTCTAGACTCAGGGAGGGAGAGGGGCTGTGTGCTTACTGCCAGGTAGGCAGGCTTCAGGGTGTATCCTTTGGTTGTTTGATGATACATGCAGGGGATTGTAATCATTGCAATGAAACAAAATAAGATAGGATGAATGTAAAGCTAATGTTCTCCCATGTAAACTATCACATGATTCACACACAAAAACTTAAAAAAGAAAAAAGATAAATGGGATTGAAAAATGGTTAGGTCTTTAAATCATTGAAAGATACTCATGTTTACTCTGAAGTTATTCATAATCTCTACTTTAAGGAGCTCTGGTAGCATAGCGGTTATGAATCGGGCTGCTAACCTCAAGGCTGGCAGTTCGAAACTACCAGCTGTTGCGTGGGAGAAAGATGAGGCTTTCTATTCTTGAAAAGATCTGCAGCCTTGGAAACCCTATGCAGGGTCACTATGAGTCAGAACTGATTCCACAGTACTTAACAGCAACAACAACTTGTTCTTTAGCTGTTTATTCAGTATCTTATATATTTTAGGTTACTTGAATTCTTTAACTTATTAAAAAGTATCTGTTTTAATAAAAGCATGTTGTTGTTAGGTTCTGTCAAGTCGATTCTGGCCCTTGTGATCCTATGTGCAACAGAAAGAAATACTAGGACATTTTACTAGTACAAATGATCAAAGTGTGCCCTCCTGAAACTGGATTTTTGTGTTGTTTTGTTGTTTTTTACTGAAATTTATAATACCTGGTTAGATAGTCAAATGATTTCTTCTAGCCAGGTGGTAAGGCTTTTTATTGAACCACAATCCATTTTGTAGTAGAGAATAAGAAAACACACATTTTCCCTCATTTTATTTGACCTTTTCTTTTTAAATACACTTATTATTAAGAGTCCTGGTATGGTACTGTAGGGTAAGCTGTGGACTGCTGACTGCAAGGTCTTCTGCTCAAACCCACCAGCTGCTCCTTGGAAATGCTATACAGGGTTGCTATGTGTCAGAACCAACTCACAGCCCCTAATAACAACATTTATTAAGATAATTATTACTAGAAAATCATGTGAAATATAAGTGCTGAAAGGTATCTTTAACTTTCACCAATTTATTGTTTAGATAAAGGAAAACATCTTATTGAGCTCTAAACTTCATACAAAGATAGGTACTCTCCATATATTTAAATAAATGAGGATTGGACTGATGTTAATGTGTCTGTCCGGTATGTTAGGCCATTTCACCCTACTTCACTGTTTTTCAATATCTTGTCCATGAACCCATGATCAGAATCTCCTGGAATGCTTGCTAAAAATTCAAATTCTTAGGCTTTTCACTAGATCTTTCTAGATAGAATTTCTTGTGGGACTCTGGAATCTGTGCCCCAGGTGATTGTCTGACACTGAAGTTTGAGATCCTCTACAACCCTAATTTCAAGATGGTGGATTGGGTAGACGTACACTGAGGAGCTCCATCAGCAACAACACAGAACACCAGACCAAGGAGGCTCAGGGTATGGTGCTAGAACTCAGAACCACATATAAAGGAATATTTAGAAGCTTGGAAGGCTTACAACTAGGGTAATTTGTAGCAGAATCAAGAAACCCAGTGCTTCTAGCTCAGCTGCTCCTGTAGCCACCATCTTGGGAGATATCAAGTGGAGGAAGGATCAGAACAGCCATGAACACCTGACAGAACTGTGGAGATACAGGTGTGGACATTGTTTTGTTATTTATTTATTTTTGTTATCTGTTCATTGGTTTCTCGCTGTCTGCACACCTCCATTCTGGTGACTAAAGGGGATGCCTGAGAGAATGGACACCCCACCCCCACCCCTGGAGGATTCTACAACACATGCACACAGATCTCCTCAAAATTTAAAGTGACGGTTTCCACTTAAAACCAAATGGCCACCACTCATCTGTCAGTACTATGGTGGCATGTGAGTTGCTGTGATTCTGAAAGCTATGCCACTGGTATTTTAAATATCAGCAGAGTCACCAATGGCGGACAGGTTTCAGATGAGCTTCCAAACGAAGACAGACTAGGAAGAAGGAGTGACGAACTACTTCCGAATATTTAGTCACTGAAAACCTTATGAATAGCAGAGAAACACTGTCAGATATAGTGCTGGAAAATGAGCCTCTCAAGTTGGAAGGCACTCATAATGCGACTGGGGAAGAGCTGAAAGTAGAGTTGATCGTGATGATGTGAATGGAGTAAAGCCTGTGGGAGAAAAGCCCTTGGGACCTTCATTTGCTGATGGGGCACAACTCAAAATGAAGAGAAACAGCTGGAAACATCCATTGGAAATCGGAACATGGAATGTACGAAGTATGAATCTGGGAAAATTAGAAGTTATTAAAAATGAAATGGAACACATAAACATTGATATCTTAGGCATTAGTGAGCTGAAATGCACTGGTATTGGCCATTTTGAATCTGACAACCACATGGTTTACTATGCTGGGAATGACACATTGAAGAGGAATGGTGTTGCATTCATTGTAAAAAAAAGAACATATCCAGATTAGTCATGA
>NW_006408528.1:8124568-8277124 GCF_000296735.1 Chrysochloris asiatica | reverse complement strand
TTGTTAAGTGCCTTCGAGTCGGTTCCGACCCATAGCGACCCTGTACAGGGTTTCCGAGGGTGTAAATCCTTACGGGAGTAGAATGCTTCATCTTTCTCCCGCGGAGCGGCTGGTAGTTTCGAACCGCTGACCTTAAGGTTCGCAGACCGATTCGTAACCACTACGCTACCAGAGCTCCTTCGTAAATATAGCAAAAAGTGGCCAGATGTGTGTTTGCAACTCTAAGCTTTGATTGCGCTCATTCAGAGTCCTTTTTCCATAGTCTGCTAATTGGAGCTTCACTGGTGCTATCTGTTTTCTTCCAGTCAATAGACCATATGAACTGGTTAGAACCCCTGTTCTCAAGCTTCTTGGCTTTCAAGTTTACCTGAGTTCTTAAAGGGACCAGGTCTCATGTCTTATATGAATATTTAAAAGATGACCCTCAGCAAAATATATTAACACATTCATATTTTGAAACAAGTCTGACATCTTCAGTAAAACCAATTAGCTTCTCTTGCATTTTGAAAGTGAAATCTTTGTTTTCATTTAGCTATCACACCATTCCTCGCTTTTAATTGTAGTCTGTGATTCGCAAGTGATTTTTTCGTCTCAACTTCTTTTCAAAGAATATTGGTTTATTTTAAGGAAATACACTCTTTGAACTTTTGTGTGAATGATGCAACAAGCACATGTTTAAGATTTGATTCCCATTAAAAGTAATGATACTAACAGTATACGTTCTTTTTCTTTTTTAAATGAAAGGAGCTCAAACGGGATGTCCAAAAAGGAAGGATGTTCATATTATCTAGCTGGTCATGTTTTTCCAGTTGTTGTTAATTGTTGTTGTTGTTAAGTGCCTTCGAGTCGTTTCCGACCCATAGCGACCCTGTATAGAGTTTCCGAGCAGCAACTGGTGAGCTTGAACAGCTGACCTTACAGAAAGCAAAGGGCTTTGCAATCTGGTGCATTAACCCACAGCACCACATCGATTGCAATAGAACATAACACGGCCAGGTCTTGTGCCAGCCTCACAATTACTGTTATGTTTGGTCCCATTGCCGTTGTCACTATGTCAATCCACTTTACAAAACACAATGTCCTTTTATAGAGACTGGTCCCTCCTGATAACATGTCTAAAGTATGAGAAATGAAATCTTCTCATCCTGACTTCTAAGGAGCATTCTGGCTGTACTTCTTTCAAGAAAGTTCTGTTTGTTCTTCTGGCAGTCCATGGTACCTTTAATATTCTTCTCCAAACCATTTCCCATTTCTTTACCTATTTGGTACTCCCACAGTTTTTTATATTTGACTAATTTTTACAACCAGTTTTTGTGATTTCCCATTTGCTTGATTGTAATTCCCTCTAGAATATAAGGTCTGTGAGAGCAGGGACAGGACAGTGTTGCCTTTTTACTTTACATGGTGCTAGCAGAGCATATACATGTAATGGGTGTTCAACACTCATTTAGTACACTACAACTCTTTGTAAGTCAAAAAGCTCAATTTGAAAAGATTGAGAAGTTAGTTCAATACTATCACTGACTGGACCAATTGATGCCAAAATTCAGGACACATTTGATGTCATGGGATTGTTGTTTTTTCATGATGGAAAACTCTGAGCAGAACTCACAGGTTTTGGTTGGAAAGGCGAGTGAATACTGTTGAGTGTGACAAACTCTGTGCCAACTTATCTCCAACCTGAATTTTCATTATTGGTGATGGTTCAATGCCATCATCTTCATCCCAACTGGCAGCACAATTGAGTCTTTGTTTCATTATACCTAGTAGAGATGAGTAAGTCTGTTTTGTTTCTTTACACAAATAGGCTTCATGTTGTACCAAAGGGCTTCAAAAATTTCATGGAAAATTCCATTATCTTTTTTTTTTTTAATTAAGGTCCCGCATTCCACTTGTGCTCTACTCCTTTGATAGTCCTCAGGTTCTTTGTTTCTGGATTGTAAGATTAGCTGCTCCCCAATTTTTGTTACAAAGCTTCTACCTTTACAGTTGTGAGAGTCTCAATTAGTTATATAACAATTACTCACTATTGAATCATAGGAATCTTACCCTCATCTCTTTTAATCAGACCCATCTAGAGAAGATGACAACAATTTAGTGGGGACTCTTTCTTCCCCCCCACACTCTTAAACTCCCTCTTGAAACCTTGTAAGCCAGTCATTTCGTGCCTTTATTACCCCCTCATTTTAAGTAGCCAGTGTCTAAGTTGCTCGGCCCTATCTTCCCTGTGTACAGTGGGGATAGCATTGATCCTTGATGTGAAGATTTCTTCCCTCTCTGTTGGTATTTAGAGTTACTGCCTCCATGAGTATAGGTCAAGTTCATAAAATGGTAGCAATTTATCTTTGCTTCTTTTATCAAAAAATTGTTTCTGTTTTTGTTTTTATCTTCCTCTAGTCAAGTTCTGATTATCAAGCCATCGAGGCTAGGTCAAATGGGTACAGTCTGCAAGTTTGATTGTTCTTGTGCCTCTCCCCTCACTTTATATCAGCTGGATGCCTCACTCTCAGCTCTAGCCCTCTGTGGCTATGTCCTTGTCCATGGGCTCAGGTGTCCCCAGGTTTCACCACACTTTGGACCAACCAGTCCTTCTTCTCTCTCTCATCTCCAGGTCAATGGGAGTCAATGGACCATAGTTGAACTCAGCCCATTTCTTCATTGTTGCCTTTCCCCCTCTTCCACTCACCAGTAGACCAGCATTGTCGCCAGCAAGCTTACAAGCCTGCTCATGTGTTCCCTTTGAGTTTCAGTCTTAGAGGGGAGTTTGTCCTGAAGGAACTTGATTGCTTGCCTTGATGACTTCCCGGTGAACAGATCGCTTATTCTTGCAGTAGCCTGTCATACTGACATTTTTATTTTGTGTTTTTCCTGATTATCTTTCTTTGAAGAAGCATTTTCTGTCGCTCTAGCTGTTCCAGGCTGGTCTGTTTGTTCTTCCTAGTAGGAATGTCCCACCTCTGAAGGTTCTAGATGGGACTCAGAATTCCACCTAAGGTCCTATACTCTACAAAGGCTCCTCAAGAGGCCTGTTTCACTGGGCAAGTTCTAGAACCCCTTTTAGGTTTTCCAATCAGTTATAGGCTGAAGACGGACTTACAAGTTTTCTGTAATCATGTTTCCTGTCATTCCTTTCTCTCCCACTCAAGTGTCTATTTTACAATAATAGAAAAGAGAAACCAATATTCATAAGACTATCAAGCATCTTAGTATTATTTCCCCTCTTCAAACTATGCCTAGATCCCTGTATCATAGAGCCCTGTTGTTCCAAGTGTAAGCATGCATCACCATTTACCTCTGTTCCACTTAGCCTATGCAAACCTCTCTGTGTTCCTCTATCTGCCTTGTTCTTCCACCTCCTCCCCCTTTTTGTATTGCCCTCCCCAACACCCAAACATGATGTGTCTGTCCTTACCCTGTGCTCTATCGTTGCCTCACTCCACCTCCCCCGAAACCACCTACCCCAACCCCACCATTGTAGTTACCTTACATTCTATTAACTTTCCCTCCATTTAAGACAGTCTATTTTATCCTGTAATCTACCTTACCTTCGCACCAGCTAGATCGCTGATCCTCTGTGTTTACCATCTTTCACATTGTAATTGTTTTGATCATATAGACTGACCTCCCAGATCCTCTGAATTTGTTCTTATAGTTTTATTCTGTTCTCAGTTCTTCCATTTGTCTATTAACTTCCTGATAATGATGCCATGTACGTCAATATCTGATTGTTGTCTGTTCTTGTTGATTCTCTGTTCACAGAACTTCCTTTAGGATGTTTTTCATAGCAGGATTGGCTTTGGCAAAATCCTTTAGCTTCTGTTTATCCTGGAATGTTTTTGATGACACCATTGTATTCGATTGACAGCTTTGCTGGGTAGAGGATTCTTGGATGGCAGTTTTTTGTTTTTTTTGTTTTTCTTTCAGGGTTTTATATATCTCTCCCCATTGCCTTCTTGCCTGCATGGTTTCTGTTGAGAAATCTGAGCTTAATCTGATTTGCTTGCCTTTGTATGTTACACTTCTCTTTTCCCTAGCTGCCTTCAGGATTCTGTCCTTATCTTTGATTTTGGAGAGCTTGATTATTATATGTCCTGGTGATTTTCTTTTAGGGTCTGTCCTTCCTGGGGTTTGTTGAGCTTCTTGGATGCTTACCTTTACACTTTTCAGGATGTTAGTGAAATTTTCTTCCAGAAGTTCTTCAGCTATCTCTTCTGTGGACTTGTGTGATTCTTCCTGTTCCGGAATGCCGATAATTCTTAAGTTATCCCTCTTCATGTTGTCTAACATGAATCTTAGACCTTCATCAGATTTTTTAATCCTTTTTTCTGCTTGTTCTTCTATCTTAGTGGTATTGAGAGATTTATCTTCCAGTTCACTAGTTCGGGCTTCCATCTCTTCAGTTCTACTCCTTTGCCCTTTCAGTGTATTGTACATTTCTGATATTCTATTATTAATCATTTGGACCTCTCTCTGTAGGTTTTGAATTGTTTCTAGTGCTGTGTCTACCTTATTTGATTGTACCTGTAGCACTTTCCTGACTTCTTCCTTGTTTTTCTTAACTCCATTATAAAGTGTTTTGATACATTTTATAATCATTTTTCTGAATTCCTTCTCAGGCATTTCCAAAGCCTGCCCTCCTTCCAGTATGGAGTTTAGGTTTACCTCCAACTCATTTATCTCAGTCACTTTATCTCATTTCTGGACATGTGCTGATATGGTCGTCTGTTTCTGTTTGGGGGCATATTCAGTGCTTAGCTATGGCCTTAATACTTAGATGGGTGTGTGCTTTTGTTTTTTATGCTTTCTGGTTGCCTCCAGGTAGATGTGATCTGGAGATGGGCTTCTGTTTTCACTCTTCCTTTCAAGATGCCACTGTTGAGAAATTTCAAGATGCCATTGTTAGTCTTTATTATGTAACTCAGGATTTTATTTTTGGCCTGTTTCCTTTTCAGTCTGCCTGTCCTGCTCCACAATCCCCATTCAGGCCTTTTTCCTAGTGATAAACAATTCAGGGCGGGCTGTGGCCATTTTTTCACTGATGTTTGGTTTTAAGTGGAAACTGTCTCTTTAAATTTTGAGGAGATCTGTGCTTATGCATAATATAACCCTCTGAGGGTGGTATTGGGGTGTTCACTTGCTTAGGCACCCCCTCTAATCACCGGAATGGAGGTTCGCAGACAGCGAGAGGCCAGTAAACAGATATGAAAACAAGAACATCCACACCTTTATCTCCATGATTCTGTCAGTCATCCATGGCTCCTCTGATCCTTCCCTGGTTCAGTGTCACCCAAGATGGCTGTTCAGGGAGCAGCTGAGCGCTTTGGATTAGAAAGCACAGGATTTCTTATTTCTGCTATAAATTCCACGGGCTGTAAGCCTTCCAACTTTCTAAATGTTGCTTTATTTGTGGTTCAGAGTTCTGGGACTGTCCCCTGAGCCTGCTTGGTCTGGTATTCTGTGTTGTTGCTGACAGAGCTCCTCACAGCACTTCTACCCTCTCCACCATCTTGTTTGTTTTCTCTACTATCTTTTAACTCCACTTTTTCCACAAGTTTTTTTGAAGCCCCCTTGAATAGAGTGTGGGAATCCTTTTTGTCTCAATTCTGTTTATTCTCAAGAGAGACTAGAGCAGGCCTGTGTAGAGCTTTCTTTTACAGTGTTTAGGATCCAGGGGTAGGCATGGTCAGCCTAACCTACTCTCATAGTATGTAAATTACTCTCATTTAGGATAGATATTAACAAAGGAACTTTTAAAGGTAGAGTTATACAACATCATACAATATGCATAAAAGAAAAATTAATTTAACCTTTTGAGTTTTTGGTCTTTTACCATAAAAGAAGTCCAATGTTAAAAGTACTAGACCATACTGTCAGTTTAATAGTGCTAAATAGTTTGGTATTGGTGGGTTGCTTCAAGATTTTCCAGGAAAATTATTACCCATGCTTACAAAGTACCAAGGCCCAGACTAAAAAACACCTAAAAAGTCCAGGACATGTTAGTTAAGAGCAGGCCTATAGGACCAGTTAAAGGACTTGACATCAGTGGATTTGCTTGTACTCTTTCTTCCCTTAATAAGTGCTCTCAAGATTTTATTGTGACCCTAAGCTTTTAAGGTAGTAAGCAAGGTTTTAGCTGTGTGTTTTAGCAGCAGTCACAAGGTTAAAATCAAACATCATGTCTAAAATTATATAGAAATACATATATAAATTAAGATTTACTTTAATATTGCCTTTCTGTTGAAGCCTTAAATTAAAATTTCTTCATATTTAGGCATATTTTGGCAACCATTCATAACTATTTTGGCATATTTTGGCAACCATTCATAACTATTTTTCTAAGTCCTTAGTGAATGTGTGTGTTGTATTTTTTTTCTTTACTGCCCTCTCCCATATACAGGCAAATGAACTTAGATGTTTATTTGAGCATTCACTCTGTTCTCAAAATGATGCCAGGGTGCCAATTTTATTTCATCCCCAGCAACATTTGGATAAAATCATTTAGGCATGCTCATTTAATATGTGCTCAGTGCCACTTCAATATGCTTTTGTGTAGTTCCTAGTTAGCTTAAGTCTTTTTCCATATTTATTGGCTCACTCTATTGCTCTTTGCATGACTTAGCTGTTCCTGTCCTTGACTCGTTTTCTTTTGGGGATATAATGGTTGTCAGGAGAATCTTTACCTTATAGCAGCAGACTTCTAGGCAGGTCGTCTCATCAGTTATTGGATCTTTTAATATCTCATTATTTCTCCTTTTTATTCATTTTAATAATCAATAGTTTTTGTTGTTAAGTGCCATCGAGTCACTTCTGCCTCATAGTGACCCTGCATAGGATTTCCAAGGAGCAGCTTGTGGATTTGAACTGTAGACAGATATTAAATAAGCAGAATTAGGAAAATTAGAAGGAAAACTAAACTGAACTTGAAGAGACATAGACATAATGTGTGGCACTGTGGGTTAATGCACTGGACTGTAAAGCCAGTTTTAATCATGAGGTTGGTGGTTCAAGCTCACCAGCCACTCCTCAGAAACCCTATACAGGATCATTATTGGTTGGAACCAACTTGACAGCACATAACAACACCAACAAGATAAACTAGATAAAGTAATTCTAGCTCTGATAAGTAACGGGAGACAACATGAACAACAGATTGTCATTGTCAGAAGACTTAAGTTTCAATGTTAAATGAACTGCAAGGTTGGCAGTTCAAACCTGCCAGCTACAACTTGGAAACCCTATACAGGGTCACTATGAGTCAGAACCAACTCATCTGTACTTAACAACAACAACAACCCTAAAAGCAAGATTGTCTGGGTCTAACTATTATAATCGTGTTAAGTAGTTGGGTATTGGTGGATTGCTTCAAGATTTTCCAGGAAAATTATTGACCATACCAACAAAGTAACAAGGCCCAGACCAAAAAACACCTACAGAGCCCAGGACATGTGAGTTAAGAGTAGGCCTGTAGGGACCAGTTAAGGTGCTTGACCTTAGTTGGATTTGTGACTGCTATTGAAACACACAGTTACATTAATATTATAAAGCCTCCCTCACAAGACTGTTGCATTGAATAAGATAACATGACACCATCACCCTCTCCCATGCCAAATAACAGTAACTATATAACATGGCGGAACCACAATTGACACCAAAACTTAAAACAAAGCATTTATTTTACCCTGCCTCCCCTTCATTTTCTATGTAATTTTCTTATTTAATCGTTATAACAGTCTTATAATGTATCATTATCCTCATTTTTCAGATGAAGAATTGAGGCTTAGAGAAGTTAAGTACTTTGCACAAGGTTATGGATTTGGTAGAAATTTTGGGTCAAGTTCTGACAGGTTCCAGTTCCATCTTCTGTCCACTGTGCAGGCGGCCTTGTGTCTAGTATGTGAGTGAAGAACGAAAAAGAGTTAATAGTGTGGCCATTCCGCTGTTCTTTCCACTACTTCACTTGGTGAATGACTAATAGGCAAACACTCCCACAGGGTATTTGCATTTTAAAAGAGTTGCTCATTAACTCTAATGAATCTCTAATTAGTGGAATTTGTGAGGGAGATATTTTTGAGCGTTGAGGCTTTCTCCTGTCTTCTAGGTGCCTGGCTATCCTTTTTTCCTTTGTAGATTATCAATTATTCTGGAAGCGGAGGTATGTAGTAGAATGCAGTCATATACTGCTAGTCAGCCCCAAATGCTACTGAGTGAATTCACAGGGAATCATGAAAAGAATCATTTGTAGGAAAAGTGGATGTATTAGCATTATGAAAAATGAATGTCCAAATGCTAAATGACAAGTATGACAATGGTGAGGTTCAAATGGATAGTCAAATAAAAGTAATTTTTTAAATAAAATCAGTCTTAAGTTCAGAAAGGTTATATCAGCATTTTCCATAGTGTGTTCATGGTCTGTTGCTAGATATCTAATTGATATCAGAAGAAAAAAAGATTACATAATCAAATACATTATTAAAAAAATTAAACAAGCTTCTTTATTGCAGAATTTCTCATAAAGAGAATCAGAAATCACCTCAAGGGGAATGTGTGTGCTCTGTGGTTTTTCTCATACTTTTGACCATATTTTTTCATTGTGAAAAATATTGTTTCATTGTAAACTCCTTAGAACTTTTGTTTTGCAGATCATATCAGAAGTGGGGTTCTAGATAAAGTTACTCTAATTAAAGAAAAGAAAAAGAAATCTGTTTTCTGTATTTAAGCTTTTTCTGGATGCGGACAGGCCCCAACCCAGCCCACATCAGCCCTTCCCCAAATCTCTTGGGCTCAAGAGCATGCCAGTAATAACACCTTTCTTTTCCAGATGAGAGCGGCCCAATAGAGAAAAGAATAAAAATTCAAAAGAACAGATGGAGATCAAATTGTCACCTTCATTGCCAGTAAAGCTGGTGTTGTGGAATGTGGCTTGTACAGGGAACAAGTGGACTTCTTAATCCGAACCCCAGTATCAGATTGAGCTCCAGCCAATCAGGGGATATGCTGGTCTGAGTTAGCTTTTCTCAAGTGGGAAGAGGTCCCTGTGGAGGATCACAGTTGAATATGTGCTCTCTTTGGTCCTTCAGCTCTTAAGCGAAACAGAAGAGGAAGGGGCAGAACCACGGGTTCCTAAATCCTGCTCCCAAACCCACCAACCAGGAGAGAGGAGAAAGGCCTAAATGTTAACGGAACTTCTTCCAAATGGAAGGCAGTTTAAGTAGAGGGTAAAACAATGTATTCCCTCTCCCTCACAGAAGGAGCTCTGGTAGTGTACTGGTTATGAGTCAGGCTGCCAACCTCAAGGTCAGCAGTTTGAAGCTACCAGTGGCTCCATGGGAGACAGATGAGGCATTCTGCTCCTGTAAAGATTTACAGCCTCAGAAACCCTGTGCAGGGTCACTATGAGTTGGAACTGACTCCACGGTACTTATCAACAAACAACAATCCTCACACATCCTCTGGGTAATCAATCCAAGCAGGCCTGCAGGCTTCTTTCTTATTACCAGGGGCTTTTCCCTTTTCCACTTTTCCTTGGACATGGTGTTTTCTCTTCACTACCATTTCTCTTCTTCCTCTACCAACCTTCACACAGTAGAATGAGACCATGATGACATGCCAAATAGTATCACTTTCACCTCTCTTTATAGAGCTCAGATATCATTCATCTCTTTATCCCAGAAAAGCTGGAGTACATGTATTTCTCTAAAAGGAGATCTGGAAAGTTAGGCCTGCCTCCTGTGTTTTTAAATAAAGTTTTAATGAAATAGTCATACTCATTAGTTTGCATATTTTCTATGACTGCTTTTTGCTACAAAGCCAGAGTTAAAACATTTTGGCATATGGTCTATAAAACCTAAAATATTTACTGCTGTTCCTTTAGAGAAAAAAACCTGACTCCTACTCTAAAATAGAGTTGAAATTTACTTCAGTCTAAGTTTTAAGAGACTGAAACGTTGTTATTGTTATTGTTCATTGCCGTCCAGTCGGTTCCGACTCATAGTGACCCTACATAGGGTTTCCGAGGTTTTAAATCTTCGAGGGAGCAGACAGCCTCCTCTTTCTTCCATGGAGCAACTGGAGGGCTTGAACACAGACCTTCAGTTCATAGTCCAATGCTTATCATATGGAGCCATCATGCTCCAAAAGACCATTATTGATATGTCTGTGCAACCTCTACCATGTTTTGTTGTTAGGCACCATCTAGTTGGTTCTGACTTATAGCTACTTGTGTACAACAGAATGAATCACTGCCTGGTCCTGTGCCATCCTCACTACGGTTGCTGTGTGTGAACTCATTATTGTAGCTACTGTGTCAGTCCATCTCTTTGAGGGTCTCCTTCTGTTTTTGGCTGACCCTCTACCAAGGTAGCATGATGTCTTTTTCCAGGGACTGGTCCCTTCTGATAACATGTCCAAAGTGCTTGAGTTGGAGTCTTGCCATTGTTGCTTCTAAAGAAGTTTCTGGCTATACTTCTTCCAAATCACATTTGTTTGTTCTGGCAGCCCATGGTATATTCTGTATTCTTGGCCAACACCATAATTCAAGGGTATCCATTCTTCTCAGGTCTTATTCATTATCCACCTTTCACATGCATATAAGGTGACTGAAAATACCATTGGGCCAGGCGTACCTTAGTCCTCAAAAAGAAGTCCTTTGCAACAGTTCTGCCTAGTGCAATACATCTTTCTCTATCTTGATTGCTGCTCCCATGAATGTTGATTGTGGATCTAAGCAAAATGAACTCCTTTATAAGTCCAATCTTTTTTCAGTTTATCATGATGCTGCTTATTCATACAGTTGTGAGGATTTTTTTCTTTTTCTTATTTTTTCTTTTTATGTTGAGGTGTAATCCATAGTGAAGGGTGCAGTCTGATCTTCATAAGTAAGTGCGTCAAGCCTTCTTTGCTTTCAGACAGCAGGTTGTGTCATCTGTGTGTTCATAAGCCTTCTTCTAATCCTGGTGCTGAGTTCTTCATATGGTCCAACTTCTTGGATTATTTGCAGATCATACAGATTGAATAAATATGGTGAAAGAATTATAGTCCTGATGCACACCTTCCCTGATGTTCTGTTCAAAGCAAAGCCTAGTTCCACATGAGCACAATGGCATAGGAAATATCAAAAGAAGATAGAAGAAATACACAACCACTGTACCAGAAAGAATTAATTGATTTTCAACTATCTTAGGAGGTACCATATAATCAATAACTGAATTTATTGAAGGAAGAAGCCCCAACTACATTTTCAATTGTATTGGCAAAAACCAAGGCTTTAGAAATTGACAGAACACCAATTGAGATGTTTCAACAAACGGATGCAATACTGGTAATGCTCTCTCAGGTATGCCAAAGAATTTGGAAGACAGCTACCTGGCCAACTAATTAAAAGTGATCCGTATATGTGCTCATTTCAAAGAAAAATGATTCCACAGAATGTGGAATTTAATGAACACTATTATATGCAAGTAAAATGTTGGTGAAGTAATTCAAAAACAAGTTCAGCAGTACACTGACAGGAAACTGCCTGAAATTCAAGCTTGGATTCAGTAGAGGAAATGGAAAAAAAGGTATCATTGCTAATGTCATATGGATCTTGGCTGAAATCAGGGATTACCAGAAGATGTTTACCTGTGTTTTATTGACTATGCAAAAGCATTTGACTGTGCAAATCATAACAAACTATGGATAAATTGCAAATGACGGGAATCCCAGAACATGACAATTTACTGACTATAAATAGAAACCACATTTTAAACAACAACAAAAATTACATTACTGAGGCACAAGGAGGATTTTGCCTCTTGTAAATGTGTTCTAGCTTTACAGCCTCACAAATTCTTGGAAGAATATGAAGTGGACTCTATGTGAGGGGGTTTCACAAAATTTGTGGAAACTTTTTATTATCTTTCAGGTCTGCTTTTCCACAAGCTTTGCGAAGCCCTTTATATTTGCTTAAGGACCTGGGTGGAGGAGAGAAGCCTACTTTGGTCAAAAGTACTTGGTGTCATGAGTTGAAAGGGAGGAAAACAAGATCCAAGAGAACTATGGAAGGATAAAGGAGTGAAGTCAAGTTTCTGGGGCCCATGGAATTGAACTAGCGTAAGGTCCTATGTCTTCTCTTCACACCTTGTTCCCTAATTCAGACACTTGATTCCTTCCATCTCAGCCTCTGAGTCCCCAGAAGTGTTCTGAGACCATGTTTTACTCATGCTGCAGCAGCCTTCTACCTGTGAGACCTTGGGCAAGTCATTAGTCCCTCTGCCTTGCAGCAGTCATTCACCTCTGGTACACTATCTATATTACTGTGCCATTGTTGTTGTTAAGTTCTGTCAAGTTGGTTCTGAGTCGTCATGACCCTATATAGGTTTTCTGAGGAGCAGCTGGTGGGTTTGAACTGCCCACCTTGTGGTCAGTCCAGTGCTGATCCTACAGGGCCACACCAGAAATCCTTGTGTCATGTTGTTGTTGTTGTTGTTAAGTGCTGTTGAGTCTGTTTCAACCCATAGCGAACCTGTATAGTGTTTCTGAGGAGTGGCTGGTGAGCTTGAACTGCTGACCTTGTGGTTCAAAACAACTTTGCAGTCTAGCGCATTAACCCACAGCGCCACAAACTGAGAATCAAATGATCAAATGAACTGTTGTAAAATGTGGTTGTTTTTGTTCTGCTTTCACTTGAAATGAAAACTTTGAATATTTTCATCCTATAAATTAAACTCACCTGCTGTTTAAAAACAAAAGCAGCTCATTTGTCATGGTGAACTTTGTTTATATATTGTAAAAATATCTAAGGTTTATGTGATTTATGGAAAACAGAAAATAACCAAATTTTCCCATGATAAAATAATTCTTAAAGGGGAGTAAAATAAACTTTAAAAATGATATTTCATTGTAATTTGGCTAAACATATTTTTTCTGTTTGTTTAATTTTCCTGTAGTGTCTTTGTTTATAGAGAAATAATCTTTGCAGATGGTATTTTCCCGTGTAATCAGCCATTGTCCTATCTGAGTCATCAGCAGAGAAGGCATTTCAGTAAATAGTGATTCTGCAGTTGCTTCCAGGCAGATGTGTTTTGTGATGTCAAGAGCACTGGCTGATAACCTTTCTGGTTATTCAAGCAGTAGGAGAAATGGAGAATAGTTTGTATAGATACAAACCTTGAAATTAGAAAATAGCAAAGGAAACACAGACTTTGTGCTGGATGATTTTCAAAATACAGAGTGCTTGTGTGGCTATGGATGGGACAGTAATCATTTGGAAAGGTAAACAGTGTTTCTTGGAATAAATGACCTTTCATATTGGGTTGCACATACTTTCTTATAAATATCATACATGTGAGCTAATTAAACACAGCCTTCACCCGAGATTTGCATTAAGTTGGCTACTCATGCTTTGTCGTGTTAGGTCTTTAACCAAGCAACCTCTGTGTGTTTACTTCTCCAAGTGTAAATTGGGGTGGGGTGGTAATTCAAGAGAATTACCCCAATTGTCTGAAAGATGGGGGATTTCTTCTTCTTTTTTTCCATCCAACAAGAAGCCATAACTTTATTAATGATACAAACAGTACAAATTTCACACCAAACTACAATTAATCTTTTGAAACAACAACAACGACAAAAAAAAGTCCTCGTTTTCAGATGGTCACATCGCTAATTCCATAATGGTATTTACAATATCATTACTGTTGTTCTTCAAGGCTCAGACTGCCTTTGCTCTTGATACATTTACTTGTGACATGACCAATTTGATGTCCTAAACTTCCACACCTATTTCACCAACCTCTTCCTCTTCACTCTCTTCTTGTACTGTTGGATTTTGTGTGTTTTCTTGAATGTTTGAGACAGCTTCCTCTTGAACTCTGAAATTTTCAGCAGCTGCTAGCTGTGCTTGCTAAGAGGAATCCTTGATATTGGCGTCTCCAAAAACTATATAGGTATCTGAAGCTGGGCTCTTGTAGACATCTGGCTTTATGATGACAAAGAGGATGTTGTTGGAATTCCAGATAGGGACTCTAGTAACCCCCGTGACTTGTCAGATTCCCAGTTTGGACATAGTGTAACATGCCTTCTTTTTCATTTCCACTCTGTTTTGCTCTACTGACTAGTTCTTCATCAATTTCAGCTGCTGCTGCCAGCTGAGCTTGTTATGTGGGATCCTGTTCCTCGTGCTCTGGTACTGATTCATCTCTGTCAGATTCTGTTCCAGACCCTGTCTCAGCCTGAGGCTGTGGCAACTTCTGCTCTGTAGCAGGGACGGTTTCTGTGGCTTCACTAGGCAGTTTGTACAGGGACCGCAGAACCAAGATGGCAGTAGAAAGAATGGGGGATTTCTTCTTGATGTACAAATAAATGGGCATTTTAAGTCATTTAATTTTTTTTAAATCAATCAAAAATATGTACTTGTTTGGCATCCTGGGTCACAAAGAAAGTTGATTTAATTTTCTACTTCACAACAATTAACTTTATTATCTTGTAGACAAAACCCACCAGTTTCTTAATACTTGTGTTTTAATATGGCTTTTAAACTATTACTTACCATTAACTGTTTTAAAAATTATGTCACAATTACAGGTCACTATAACAATACATCAAAGTGGTATTTAATAAATTTTCCTTTGAAGTTGTTACAAGTATGTTTTAGAAGAACTACTGTGTGCTCAAGGAACCCTGGTTATATAGTGGAGTCCGAGCTGGGCTGCTAATTGCAAGCTCAGCAGTTCAAATCTACAAGTACCCCCAAGGGAGAAAGATGAGGCTTTCTGTTCATGTAAAGATATATAGCCTTGGACACTCTATTCAGGGTCGCCGTGAGTCGGACCTGACTCGGTGGCACACAACCAACACCACCACTGTGTGTTCAAATACAGGGTTTTAAAAATATTAATAGTTATCTTTTTTGTCAAAGTTTTATAGAAGAGAAATTAAACCAAAAGTTAACTAATTTATTTAACAAATATTTATTGAACATCTATTATGTGGTAGATCCTGACCAACATAATGTCGTGTACAGTTGAGAATAAAGGTGATAGGCTAGAATATGCATTGATGTGCTTGGATTGTAAATATTGGGGGAGTTAATTTATCTTAGGTAAATAAACTACTAATTTAATTCCTGTATCCTGTTTTTAGATTTAACAAGATTGTATTTAATCCTTTTAAATTTCCATGAGGCTTTCCCTTAGTTTTGACATTAGTAAACTAAACTTTTATGTTTTGTATGGAGGAGGTGATAAGCTCAGCCAAGACTTGGATACTTTGCCATTTCCCTTATATTAACAGATTCCTCACTTTTAGTGTTCAGCCAAGCTATCATCCATGAATTTGGTAATATTTCCCATTGTGGACATTTCTGAGCTAGCTACATTTTATAAAGACAGCAATTTACAAATTAATAAATCAACCTCTCATCAGACTTCAAAAAAGTGTCCTGATTGTTTCTCTACATAGCACATGTTAATTTTTAGACCACTAGTGATAGTCACTCCACCACTCATCTGTCAGTTTGTCATACTGTGGTGGCTTGTAAGTTGCTGTGATTCTGAAAGCTATGCCACCGGCGTTTTAAATACCAGTAGAGTCACCCATGGTGGACAGGTTTCAGATGAGCTTCCATATAAAGACAGACTAGGAAGAAGGAGTGATGAACTACTTCTGAATATTTAGTCACTGAAAACCTTATGAATAACTGAGAAACACTGTCAGATATAGTGCTGGAAAATGAGCCCCTCAGGTTGGAAAGCACTCAAAATGCAACTGGAGAAGAGCTGCCTCCTCAAAGTAGAGTTGACTGTGATGACACAGATGGAGTAAAGCCCGTGGGAGAAAAGCCTGCGGGACCTTCATTTGCTGATGAAGTTAATGTTCAACCATTTCAAGAGGTAGCATATGATCAAGAGCCAATGATACTGAAGGAGGAAATCCAAGGTGCATTGAAGGAATCGGCAAAGAACAAGGCACCAGGAATTGATGGAATAAACATTGAAATCTTTCAAGAAAGTGAGGCAGCACAGGAGGCACTCACTCATCTCTGCCAAGAAATTTGGAAGACAACTATCTGGCCAGCTGATTGGAAGAGATCCATATTTGTGCCCATTTCAAAGAGAGGTGACCCAATGGAAATGTGGACATCATTGGATAATATCTTTGATATCCCATGCGAGTAAAGTTTTACTAGAGGTAATACTCTCATATATTGACAGAGAACTTCCAGAGGTTCAAGCTGGATTAAAAGAGGCCATGGAGTGAGGGATATCATTGCTGATGTCTGATGGATCTTGGCTGGAAGCAGAGAATATCAGAAAGATGTTTATGTGTGCTTTATTTACTATGCAAAGGCTTTTGATTGTGTGGATCATGACAAGCGATGGACAACATTGCGAAGTATGAGTATTCCAGAACACTTAATTGTACTCATGAGGAATCTGTACCTGAACCAAGAAGCAGTTGTTCAAACAGAACATGGGAACACTGAATGATTTAAAATTAAGAAAGGTGTGTGACAAGGTTATATTCTTTCACCATACTTATTTAACCTGTATGCTGAGCAAATAATCTGAGAATCTGGGTTCTATGAATAAAAACATGGCATCAGGATTGGAGGAAGACTCATTAACAACCTACAATATGCAGGTGATACAACCTTGCTTGCTGAAAGCTAAGAGGACTTAAAACATTTACTGATGAAGATCAAAGAGCACTGCCTTCAGTATGGATTGCATCTCAATGTAAAGAAAACAAAAATCCTCACCACTGGACCAATAAACAACATTCTTATCAACGGAGAAAAGATTGAAGTTGTCAAGGACTGTATTCTTGTTGGCTCAACTATCAACACTCACGGAAGCAGCAGTCAAGAAATCAAACAATGCATTGCATTAGGTAAATTTGCTGCACAAGACCTTTTTAAAGTGTTGAAGAGCAAAGAGCTTGAGAACTCAGGTGCACCTGACCCAAGCCATGGTATTTTCAATAACCTCATGCATGCGAAAGCTGGACAGTGAATAAGGAAGACCGTAGAAGAATTGATGCTTTTGAGTTATGTTGTTGGAGGAGAATATTGAAAGTGCCATGGGCTGCCAAAAGAACCAATAGATCCATTTTGTAAGAAGTGCAGCTAGAGTGCTCCTTGGAGGCCAAGATGGCCAAACTTCGTCTCTCATACTTCAGACATATTGTCAGGAGGGACCAATCGCTGGAAACGGATATCATGTTTGGTAGGGTGGAGGGTCAGAGAAAAAGAGGAAGACCCCCAACGAGATGGATTGGCCAAGTGGCAACTTCGACGGACTCAAGCGTGACAACAGTAGTGAGGTTGGCCCAGATTCGGGCAGTGTTTAGTTCTGCTGTGCATAGGGTTGCTGTGAATTGGTACCAACCTGATGGCACCTAACAACAACAAGTGATAGTTACTAATTTTAAATAGATCACTAATAAATTATATTATGCCTTTACTTACATAATTATATTTGTGTCCATCCTGTGTCCTTGATTACACATCATGGATCCAAGCCTATTCACCACCTTCATTTACTAATATGAGAATACTTCATAAACTTTGTGGAAAAAATGGAATTTAAAGATAAGCATTTAAAATATAGATTTTCTTTCTCAACATAATTTCCATCAAGTTCTAGGCACTTTTATAAGCCGTTTAGTCCATCCCTTAAGAACTGAGGGTCCTGAAAATTGAATTGTCTCAGTACTGTCTTTTTTAGCGTTATTAACTGAAGAAAAGTGGGTGCCCTTTAAAGCTTTTTTATGATTAGGAAACAGAAAGAAGTCAGAAGGAGCCTAAGACTGTAATATGGATACCTAATGATTTCCCTTTGAAAAATTTGCACAATTGCACGTTTGATGAAGGAATGCGCAGGAGCATTGTCACAGTAGAGAAGGCCTTTCAGATGTTATTCTATTCAAGTTTGGACTAATTTTCTCAAAACACTCTCATATGTTATCTACCATTCTTTGACCCTCCAGAAAGTCAACAAGCAAAATGCCTGTTGTTAATTGCCATCGAGTCGGTTCCGATGTCACAGCAACCCTTTATAGGGTTTCCGAGAGTGGCTGGCAGGTTTCAACCCCACGAAGCTTGTGGTTCAAACCAACCTTGAGGTCCAATGCATTATCCTACAGCATCACACCAGGACTCCATAATGCCTGGAGTTTCCCCAAAATCTGTTGTCATGACCTTTGCTCTCGACCAGTCCACATTTGCTTTTCTGACTGGACCACTTCCATCAAATTTTTGAAGTCCATGAAGTTTTTGTTTTTTTATGCATTTCCCATGAACTTTTGAAGACTCCTCGTATAAGCAACCCAGGCCCTCGTACTTGATGAATTTATTTATTGTTCTTTTATGTTGTAGAGATTGTGTAGCATTTGGTTGTTAGTTACTAGATATAAATAAATATGTCTGTTAAGTACCGTGGAGTCAGTTCCAACTCATAGCGACCCTGTACAGGGTTTCCGAGTCTTGTAAATCTTTACGGGAGCAGAAAGCCTCATCTGTCTCCCGCAGAACAGCTGGTAGTTTCAAACTGCTGATCTTGCAGTTTGCAGCCTGATTCGTAACCACTACGCTACCAGAGTTCCTTGTCTAAGCTGAGTCAAATCCACAGAGACGCAAACACTTAAAAACTGTAAATCTTATTTTAAAACCTAATTAAGAGACTAGTCATAAGATTTTCATTTGAAAGTAATATGCTTTATCATCATAATTTCCTAAGCATTCCTAGTTTATTTAACATAGGACTTAATTTATAGAATATGAATTACTTGATTTTTTAAAGAGTAAATTGTTATGTAAAGCAGAATATATTTCTGGTTTGGGGTATGTGGCTGTGTGTTTTATTGATGATTTATTAGACCCCTATATAGTTACTGTTCATAAAAATGAACTTGTCAACTTTGTAACAAAGGAAAGAGTGATTTCTCTCACAAAGTGAAAATTTTAAAGCAAATAGTCAATTTGGTGTTAGTAATATAGTAATGCTTTTATTTTGCTTTATTTTTTCTTTTGCTTCATAGGAGATACAGCCGAAGAAAAGAAAATGGCAGCAAGAGACAAAAGTTCAGAAGGAGAAGGCAACCAACCTTTGGAGGTGAGTAAAACATGATGCTAGTCCTTCTGGAGTGCGACAGCTCTATGAGGGCATGTTCCTCTGAGGACGCTTAGCAGCATCTATCTACTCTTGCTGTGGAGACAAGTGTTGAGATACCTTTGAGTTTTTTCTGAAAAAGTAGAGGATATGCTAAAAGTCAATGGAAAGTATCAGCAGTGATTTCCTAAGGCCTAAGCTCACCAGCTGTTCCTTGGAAACCCTGTACAGGGTCACTATGGGTCAGAATCGACTCGATGACACTTAACAACAGCAAGCATTTCCTAGCTGGGAATTAAAGCTTTCTGTTGAAGAAGAAAGAATAGAGCATTTGAACTATTTTTAATTAACAAAATATTGTTATAATCTATTTGAATAAAGAGGATATATATATATATATGTATATAAAATCATTAGAAGTACTGTAGAATCTATATGAACCTTTAGGGAAAGGTTTGAAATATGTTACTTAGAACTATTGTCTTCCTGTTTCCAGCTTCAAAGTGCTTTGTACCAAGACAGGTATTATTTTTTCCTTTCCATGTGAGAAAACGCTCTGTTCCTTCAGGGTACTTGAAAATGTAGTTAGGACACTTTATGTATTCTATGTAGAAGTATGCTAACATTATTTAACCGCTGAAATAATAACTTTAAAGACTTTAGAGGAATGCCAGCTATTAGAATGGAAAGTGTATCCACAAATTGGAAATTTTCTACATGGTGACACACATCTACTTGTATTTTGCCTGTAGTATATGAGGGTATTGCTATAGGCAGAATACAAGTAGATGTGTGTCTGAGGTCAGGGATGGAGATCAGGGACCTGGCTGTTTGGTATCCTCAATGCCTAGCGATCAAAGCTGTTTGCTAAATGAATAAGTGAATATAATCATGAGCTATAAACTAAGAGTGATATTTATTCTAAGAAGGCAGATTGCTGCTTTTTGTTTATTCCAATTTCTCACAACAAGCAAATATTTGATAATCAATAAAAATGTGTTTAAGTGAAGTATGAAGTAAATTCATGAAGAGAAGGAAAAAAATTATCTTTGCCATAAACCTGTACATTCATTTTTTTTCCTTTATGCATACAGCAAATATTTATGGAGTACTGATTGCATTCAGGGCACTCTACAAGGAGCTGAGAGTATAGTCGTGAAAACAAAATTGTCCATTCTTTCCACTGAAGCAACTTGATCTCGAGCCTTTAGTGAATGCTAATCATGAATAAGGAGCTCTGGAAGCGTAGTGGTTGCAAATCGGGCTGCGAACTTCACGGTCAGCAGTTCGAAACTACCAGCTGTTTCGCAGGAGAAAGATGAGGCTTTCTGCTCCCGTAAAGAGTTACAGCCTTGGAAACCCTGTGCAGGGTCGCTATGAGTCGGAACCGACTCCAGGGTACTTAACAATAACAATCATGAATATAAGGAGCTCTGGTAGTGTAGTGGTTACGAATCGGGCTGCAAACCTTAAAGGTCAGCAGTTGGAAACTCCCAGCTGTTCCGGGGCAGAAAGATGAGACTTTCTGCTCCCGTAAAGATTGACAGCCTCGGAAATGCTATACAGGGTCACTACGGGTCGGAATCGACTCGACGGCACTTAACAACAACAACAGCAATCATGAATATGATATGGTATGTGCCGTGGTGTTGGTTTCAACTCAGAGATCTTGTACAGGGTTTTCTAGGCTGTAAATCTTTACGGGAGCAGAAAGCCTTATCTTTCTCCCACGGAGAAGCTGGTAGTTTCCAACTACTGAATTTGCGGTTCGCAGCCTGACTCGTAACCACTACACTACCGGTGCTGCGGGCTAATGCACCAGACCTAAAGCTGTTTGAGGTTGGCGGTTCAAGCTCACCAGCTACTCCTCGGAAACCCTATACAGGGTCGCTGTGGGTCGGAATCGACTCGGTGGCACACAACAACAACAATCATGTGTAGTATCTTTGGTAGGAAATAAAGTTTGGTATGTAAGGGAACATCAAAAAGTTCATGGAAAAAATCCCATTATCTCTTAATTCAGTTTTCCCACCAACTTTTTAAAGCCCCTTTGTATTTAGGGCTTGCGAAAGAACCACTAACATAGTTCAAAATCCATTTATGATGAGTTGAATGAATTAGTTATATGATTCATTGGACATGTTTTCACAACTCTATTATTTTTCTAAGTTCGTTCACTGATAGAAAGAATTTCAAAACTAATTCTGAACAAGGAAACTTTTGAGACTATGATCCTCGGAAACTTGAAACTAGTTCATTATTGTGTGAGTTTCTAGCCTCTCTGATAATCATTAAAGCTAGATTTATAGACTTATACCGAATATTTCAAAAGCACCTTCTATATGAGTAGTGGCTAGGCACTGAGAGACAGTTTTAGCTATCAGAGAGCTCCCTGATATAGCAAAGAAGAAATATGGAGACTACAGTAAGACCACAGGGTGAAATCACAATGCACAGACAATGCAGGCATACCTCATTTTACTGTGCTTGACTTTATTACACTTCAGATACTGTGTTTTATAGAAAATGAAGGTTTGTGACAACTCTGCTTTGAGCAAGTCTTTCAGCACCATGTTCGCTCAGCATGTGCTTACTTTGTGTCTGTGTCACCTGTTGGTAATTCTCACAGTATTTCAAACTTTTTCGTAATGTTATTTCACACTTAATAGACTACAATATAGTGTAGACATAACTTTCATATGCATTGTTGTTACTAAGTGCCATTAAAATGCTTATGAGTCATAGTGACCTTGTATAGCATTTCCAAGGTGGTTTTCAACTGCCGACCTTGTGGTTGACTGTTTGCTGGTCCTACAGTGCCACACCAGGAAAGCCGAACATTTATGTGACTTGCTTTATTGTTATGTTCATTTTGTGGCGGTGGTCGGCAAACTAACATAATTTCTCCAAGATATGCCAGTAATAAATCCATTCTCATTTACACCCTCGGAAACCCTGTACAGGGTCGCTATGGGTCGGAACCGACTCGATGGCACTTAACAACAACAACAACAAGAGACCATATGGCGTCCTGGTGTGGCGCTGTGGAATAAAGCACTAGACCACAAGGTTGGTTTGAACTGCAGGGTCAGTGGTTCAAACTCACCAGCCAGTCTTTGGAAACCCTATTCAGGGTTTCTACGAGTCGAACCAACTTGATAGCATTTAACAACAACAATAACAACAAAGACGCTATATATGATTCACCACAGCCAAGTCAATAATCATTTACATCAACCTTAAG
This sequence comes from Chrysochloris asiatica, assembly GCF_000296735.1. Lineage (NCBI taxonomy): Eukaryota > Metazoa > Chordata > Mammalia > Afrosoricida > Chrysochloridae > Chrysochloris > Chrysochloris asiatica. Next base: position 8,254,795 of record NW_006408528.1, on the reverse strand, counting down.
TATCTAAAATGGAATTATTCTTCTCCTTTAAAACTATAAAAGCAAAACATAATTATATGCTCCCCACCCCTTTGTTGTTTTTGTCAAGTGCTGTCGAGAGTCATAATGACCCTGTACAGGGTTTCCAAGGAGTGGCTGGTGGGTATGAACCATTAACCTTGCAGTTTTCAGTCAAGTTCTTATCTTACAGTATCTTACCACCCTGTACTCCACCTTAATGATCTTATTCAATCTCATGACTTTAAATTCCTTGTAGAGACTAATGACTCCCAAAGTATAAACTTCTGTCTGGACCTTAATATCCAATGACCTACACACTATTTCACTTACAAATTACTAGACAGTTTAACCTTTACTGGAGCAAAGCAGGTCTACTGATTCCTGGCCCCTCTGCCTGAAGCTTCTCTCACCCCAAGATTTCATCATCTCCATAAATATCACCACTTCTATGTAATGGTTTAAGAAGCTACTGTTTACACACTCAGCTAACTGAAAGATCAGTGGTTCAAACCCACCAGCTACTCCAGAGGAGAAAGATGAAGCAGTCTGCTTAGGCAAAGATTTCTGTGTTGGCAACGCTATGGGGCAGTTCAACTCTGCCCGCTAGGGTAACTATAAAGTCAGAATCGACTGGAGGCAATGGAAATGTGGTGGTTTAGAATCAAGAACCCTGAAGTGCACTTAGCTCCTCTCTTACCCAGACACTTCATATTCCATCTTTTACCAAGCTTTGTCAACTCTGCTTCTATATCCAGGACCTGACTGCTTCGCACTTCAATACTGTGAAGCCTAGTCTAAGCAACCACATTAAAAAAACAATCCAGGCTCTACCTCCATCCATTCTTCTCCTTTAAGTCTATTTTCCACACAGAAGACAGAAATATAAGTCAGCTGACATCACTCCTTGTCTTAAAGGCTTCCTCTGACTACCCACAATAACTAGAACAAACTCTGAGCTCTAAGCTTCTTCCATCTTGTTTCCCTCTGTTCCCACCTCCCTGTCCTCACTAGCAGCCGTCTTTAGGTTCCCTGATCACATCAAGCCCTTTCCTCTTTCAGCCTTTGCATTTACTACCACATTCTTACTAGATCTTCACTTGGGTGCCTCTGTAGCATTTAGGTCTTCATTCTAAAGCCCTTTTCCTGACTACTTCAACTCTAATACACTATGATACTAGCACACTCCCTGTTTTATTTTCATCACATTTAACCCTGTTTCAGTTAATTTATTAGCTTGCTGTTCCTTCCCTGACTAGAATGAAAGCAGACTTTGTCACTTTTACTTAGTGCTATGTGCCTAGAACAGTGTTTGGTACATAGAAGATGCTTGATAACGTCCCATTTCCTGATCATCTAGATTTCATTTAATGCCATCGTCAACTCTGCCTCAATTCCATTCTGACTTATTTTCCTCAGACCTACCCTCAAGTCCTAGTGATTCTACATTCCGAATATCTTTCAAATCTGGTTCCTTATGCCCTAACTGGGTCCTCATTTGTTGGTTAAACTGTTACATGTTGGTTAAACTATGTTACAAATCGCTTTCTGAAAAACAACAGCAGGTTTTGTTACCTTGAAATGCCTTGAAATCTGCAGAACAGAGCTTAAACTTAAAACCATGATCAAATGTTAACTCCTTTGTGAAGCCTTTCCCTGGTCCCCCATTCAGCGATGACCCCAAAGTCCTCTTACTACTCATGTTGTCTTTTATAACTTCACTATAGTATGAGGTCCTGGAAGACAGCAACCACATTTATTTTTATAGCCTCGAAACTAACATGCTGCCAGGCACATGTGGAGTGACGGAGATGTCCTGCCCATGTTTATGTATAAATGCATAGATACGTTTTCTTATTATTTATTAACAACAAATAAAGGTCCCCTGAAAATACTGCATTAAGAATAAACATTTTATTAAATTCTGTTTTCTAGTATGCATTGAAAACACAGATTTTTTTGTTAGAGAAAAAAAATTTTTTTTCTCTATTTTCATCATATAATTAAGAAGTTGCAACTATTTTACCTAGCAGCAAAGATTTCCATCATTTGATTTTTTGATGCACATTCAAGAAATGTTGAATATTATTTATAATGAGAAAATAGATAATAAATTAATGTTATTTCCTCAAACTTTAAAGATAATGTTCTTAGGTGCCAAAATATTACATGCTTACTTTAGTAGTAAAAATAGGATTTATTGATGAATTCAAAGCAACATATATGTTGCCTGGTATTTTCGAGGAAGTGTATGAGACCAATATAAAGATACATAAAACTCAATGATTCTGACTTATAGAAGTAGGAGTTTTCAATGTAGTTATGGAAAATAAGGGAACTTTACAAGTCACTGTAATATAAAGTAGAATAAGATAAGTTTTTTAAGCTCCATAACTTCAATAGTAACTATGGAGTTTCAACAGAGTAAGATATATCATTACGGGAAGTCAAAAGAGGCATGATGCATCATGTGAGCTTGGTAATGTTGTTGGGTGCCTGTGAAGGCGATTCCAAATCATAGGGGCCCCATGTGACATTGGATTTGATTTTCTTGGCCAGAACCAACTCGACAATACTTAACAACAACAACTTTTCCTTAAGCAGATCATCAGGTTTTTCTCCTGGAGACTCTGTGGTTCAAATCGACCTTGTGGTCTAGAGCTTTATCCCACAGCGCCACACCAGAACTCTGCCTATAGGATAGTGGAATCTTAATAGCCATAAAAATTTTTGTTAAGCTGTCTGTGATATTTTCCCTTACTCTTTGGGGTACAAGTTTACTCCAGAAGTGTTTCTTCTCTAAGTATATTTCTTTCTCTGACATCATGGTAATTCTAAAGTCTAGAGGTAATAGAATTTTGGAAAAAAAAAAATAGATCTTGTCTTAGCATCAAATAGGTTAATTTTTCCAGAATTTGTTTTTGATATATTTTAATACATCTACACAACTAGTTGTTGGTGTTGTTAAGTGCTGTCAAGTTGGTGCCAACCCGTAGCGACCATGATTAGGGTTTCTGAGGAGCGACTGGTGAGCTTAAACTGCTTACCTTGCAATTCAAACTAACTTTGTAGTCCAGCACATTAACTATACCAGGAATACAGTAAAGTGGTAGGACTTTTTATTTGGTGAAACTGAAGTAATTTAATGTTTATACTTGTTGTTGTTAAGTACCGTCAAGTCAGTTCCGACCGATAGTGACCCTGTACAGGGTTTCCAAGGAGCTTCTGGTGAGCTTGAACTGCCGACCTTGCAGTTCAAATGGCTTTGCAGTCTGGCACATTAACCCACAGCACCACAATGTTCATACTAGAAAATATAAATTTCTCAGTACTTCCTGAATGGTTGGTTGGTTGTTTATCTCTTGCTTTGGCTCCCTCCCTATATATTTTAGATTTCTCTCAAGGATAACTTAAAGTAGTTACTATTTATACCTTTATAGTTCCTTATGTGTGATCCTAAGGTTGTTGTTGTTATTAAGTGCCATCAAGTAGGTGCCAACACATAGCAATTCTGTATAGGGTTCCTGAGGCTGTAAATCTTTGCAGAAGTAGAAAGCATCCTCCTTCTCCCTTGGAGCAGGTGGTAAGCTAGAACCTCTAGCCCTATAGGTTACAGTTTAGCATTTATCCTACAGAGCCACTGCATTCCTGATCTTAAAGTGTCAGTTGTTGTTGTTAATTGCCGTCAAGTCTATTCCAACTCATAGTGGCCCTATATAGGGTTTCCATGGTTGTAAATCTTTGCATGAGCAGAAAGCCTCATCTTTCTTCCATGGAGCAGCTGGTGGGCTTGAAACACCAATCTTGTGGTTTGCAGTCTGGTGCTTCTCCTATGGAGCCACCGTGATTCCCCCAAACATAAGGCTGTTGTTGTTAAGTGCCCTGGATTGGGCTCTAACTCAGTGACCCTGTACTGGGTTTCGGTGGAACAACTGGTGGGTTTGAGCTGCCGACCTTGTGGTTCACAGTCCAGTGCTGACCCTACAGTGCAACACATAACCTCTAAAATAGAGAAACTTAAAGAAGTATCCTTGAACTAACTAGTCATGAAATGAGGTTTATCTCCTTGTGCAGTAGTTCACATTTTAGAAGCTATTGGTAACTTTCAAAAGAATTCACCATGTTTTCCTTTCATTTTTAACTTTTTCATTATGACTTGAAAGTTTAAAGAGCAAATCTGTTTCCCATTCGACAATTTTTTCTCATTTGATCATTCGTGGCATTAACACAATCCCCACAATGTAACAGCACTCTTCTTACTTGCTCCCTACCTTTGTGGTTTCATTTAGTCTTCTTTCCTATTTCTTCCTTTGTTTTGAACTTTGGTGGTGGTTATGTGCCATGGAGTCACTTCTGACTCATAGTGACCATGTACAGGGTTTCCGAGGCTGTAAATCTTTACGGGAGCAGAAAGCCTCATCTTTCTCCCGTGGAACAGCTGGTAGTTTCGAACTGCTGGCCTTGCGATTTGCAGCCCGATTCGTAACCACTACGCTGAGTCCTAGGCAAATGCTGCCCTTTCAATTTTGTATGGTTGGTGGTTCTATGAACTGTATACCACCTTGGTGTTATTGCTTACTGTAGAGACCTGGATATATCTCATTTGGATGAAAGTTTAACTGCAGGGATGAGGTCACTTATAAGCCTGAAAGGTGTCAAAGGACCACAGTCTTGGGGGTTCCACCTATATCCAGTATCTATCAGACCGGTAAGCCCAGTCATTTTTGTGATTTTGAGTTTTGTTTCATAATTTTTCCCCACTCTATCCAGGACCTCCTATTGTGATCCCTTTCAGAATGCTCATTAGTGATAACCGGGCATCATCTGGTTCTTCTGGTCTCAGAGTCATGGAGGCCGGGGTTCACATCGTCCATTGGTCCTTTGGATTGTTTCCTTGTATCTTTAATTTTCTTCTCTTTTCTTAGCCCCAGGCAGGGAGAGACCAATAATTGCACTTTAGTTAGCTGTTCACAAACTTTTAAGATCCCAATTTCTTCTCACCCAAGTAAGATATAGAACATAATCTTCCAACATGGATTTTTATGATATAAGCTACACACCCAAAACATGGTGAACAAGCTCAGTTGGACTATGTTGCACGAATTGATCTTGTTCACCATATTTTTGGTGTGGTAGGGCTGTAGGCCTTAGTGAAAAGTTATAATTTGGGACTAATTGTCTATGGAGAATTGTACACATCTGTCTGTTCCTTCTTTTCTTTGGTTGCCCTTTTGGATAAATTTTGATAGTTATTTGAAATGATGTGTCAACTATCTATTGCCTATGACTTACAGCTCAGGGAAGTAAACCCACAGATGTATGAGGACATGCTTTTGAGATTCTCCTTTATAAGCCATTTCTTAAGAAGCTAAATATTACAAACAAGTAAGCAAACAGATTCTCTAATCTTCAGTCTTAGAAAGTACTTTAGATTATGAAAACTGGAGCCATGTTAGCTATAATTTACAAGTGGATGTGTTCATGTTGGTTTTATAAGGGTATTTTGGGAGCTATGAATATGTAATTTTGAGTTTTTAAATACTTATAAAATAAAATAGTCCAATTTTGGTGACTATTGGTAGTTTTTGCATAGTTTTAGCAGATATTTTTAGACTGTTTATGGAACTTTAATTTGTCTTCTGCAAGGGGCCTTCAGAAAGTTTTTGGAACAATTCCATTCTCTTTCAGATTCGTTTCCCAGGAACTTTTTGAAGACCACTCATATTTGTAACTTCAAGAATTATTTCTTAAAATTTCACTTATTTTTGGTCTCTATAACTGAGGATATTTTTATTTAGTTAGTTCATTGGCCTAAAGTCAACAAAATAGAAGGAAAAGCCAACAACAAAACTCCCACAAAACCATAATTCCAATTGCATAGTGTCTTGAGTGACAACTACTTCACATATGCATACGGAGCCATACATACAATAATAACTAACAGATGGAAAAATTTACAAAGATTATTATCAGCTGGTGGTATTGAGATACTCCTGTGATTATACTGACAGCAGACACAAAGATTACTTATAATAATAAACTGTAGTACTAATATCCTCGCAAGTTCTGTGAACCAAAGCAGCTTATTGTATATTTAATATAATTTCTTAATGAAGATCTAAAATAATCTCATGGCCAAATTGTAGTTGGAAATTTAATAAGAAAGCAATCACAAAAATAATAATTAAGGTAAAAGCAACAACTGTAAAAATACTAGAGTTTTTCAGTGCATGGTAGGATCCTTGAAGCTAAAGTGAGGATTTGGGGACTTTTCTTTGTTTATTAAGGTCATTTTAAGTATGTCTCTCAATCTAGTACATATTGATCACTTTTGAATATAAGTGCAAACAAAATATTGAGTGTCTTTTAACTAGGTCTGAACTCTGCATTGTTCATTTGTATTAGAGTTACATGTGGAATTCATGGTTCAGTAATACAGGAAACAAAAATTGAATTTTTGTTTCCTGTATTACTGAACCATGAATTCCACATGTACATGTTTAATTCTAGCATCATTTTTATATCCCCCCCTTATATATTTTAAACGGACTCCTGGTATGGCGCTGGAGGATCAGCACTGGACTTTGAAACACAAAGTTGGCAACACAAACCCACTAGCAGCTCCTTGGAAACCCTATGCACTGTTGCTATAAGTTGGAACTGACTCAACAGCACTTGACAGCAACAACATATCTTCTAACAGGATAACAGGAAAAATTCTGAAATACTGTGGTTCTTCTTATAACTAAGATAGCTGTCAGATCCCTTAGACTCTGCAGGGACTAATTTACTTGTTGCCTTTATTAAAACGTGGGTTCTGCCTGGAAAACAATTGAGTCATTTGGTCGAGGAGAAAGGAAACTTAAGGGATAGATTCTTAGGAATAGTTTTAAGAATAGCAAGTATTCATTGAATATCTGTTAGTTGCCAGAACATTGGTTTAAATATAACATTACAAAAAAGGGGAGCTCCAAAAAGTGAAAAATGGAATTAAAAGATAAGGGAATTTTCCCACCAATTTATTGAAGTCTCCCATAGAAGTGTATAAATTAAAACTGTCAGGGATACAAAGATGTTCACAAAATAGTTTATTCGCTCATAGGATCTTCATGATCCAAATACAATACAATGATTATTTATATTGAAAATAGCTTTAATTGGTACAACTAATTTTAGACAAAGAGGCAGTTGTTCAAACAGAACATGGGAACACTAAATGGTTTAAAATTAAGAAAGATGTGCAACAAGGTTATATTCTTTCACTATATTTATTCAACCTGTATGCTGAGCAAATGATCTGAGAAGCTGGTTATATGAAGAAAACCGTGGCATCAGGGTTGGAGGAAGACTCGTTTAACAACCTGCGATATGCAGATGATACAACCTTGCTTGCTGAAAATGAAGAAGACTTAAAATACTTACTGATGAAGATCAAAGACCATAGCCTTCAATATGGATTGCATCTCAATGTAAAGAAAACAAAAATCCTCACCATTGGACCAATAAACAACATTCTTATCATTGGAGAAAAGACTGAAGTTGTCTAAGACTTCATTTTTCTTGGATCAACCATCAACACTCATGGAAGCAGCAGCCAAGAAATCAAACGACATATTGCCTTAGGCAAATCTGCTCTTTTAAAGTGTTGAAGAGCAAAGATGTTAACTTGAGGACTAAGGTGTGCCTAAAGCAAGCCATGGTATTTTCAATATGCATGCAAAAGTTGGACAGTGAATAAGGAAGATCGTAGAAGAATCGATGTATTTAAGTTACGATGTTGGAGGACAATATTGAAAATACCATGGCTGCCAAAGAACCAACAGTTCTGTTTTGGAAGAAGTGCAGCCAGAGTGCTCCTTGGAGGCCGGGATGGCCAAACTTCATCTCTCATACTTCAGACATAGTGTCAGGAGGGACCAGTCACTGGAGAGGGATATCATGTTTAGTAAGGTGGAGGGTCAGAGAAAAAAAGGAAGACCCCCAGCGAGATGGATTGGCAAAGTGGCGGCATCAGTGGGCTTACGTGTGGCAACAATTGTGAGATTTGCCCTGGACCACGCAGTGTTTAGTGTTTAGTTCGCTATGAGTCAGTACCGACTCCGTGGCACCTAACAACAACAATTTTGGAAAGCATTTTGGCAATAAGTACCAAGAGTCATAAAGATGTTATTATAGTTTAACAGTAATTCCCCTTTAAGATTCTGTTCTGAGGAAATAATCTTTGCACAAGACGTTTTATGTGCAAAGAGATAGCATATCTACTCAGTGAAATATTTTCAGTTTCTATAAATGATATTTATGATTGAGTTTGGATAGAATATTATATAATTTCAATGAAAATGTAAAATACAAAATTGTATATACATAATGTTGTTTTTGTTAAGTGCTATCGAGTTGGTTCTCATGACTCATATCAGCCCTGTATATGATTTCCAAAGATTGACTGATGAGTTTGAACCACCAACCTAGTGGTTCAAACCAACCTTGCAGTCCAGTGTATTAACCTGCAGCACCACACCAGGACTCTATATACAGTACAATCATTGATAAATAAAAACCATCAGAAAATGATGAGGTGGTACATAAAACCTGGAATAGTTGTGTTTGGTATGATAAATATCTAGGTTAAATCATTCTTTCCAGTTTTCTGATGTTCCAACTTGGCTGTAATGACTGTATCTTATATTTTTGATGTTAGTAAATGGTGGTGGCGGGGGAATGATAAATTCATTTCAGGACAGTTTTTACTTATTAGAAGAACTATTTATGGTAGAAACTCAGTTAAACAAAACTGAGGAAGAACTTTAGGACAAGTGTTACCACTTGCTGCCTTGGCTCAATTAGTTTTAAGATTTTTAATTAGTTGAGTACATCTGATCCACCACATCTTATCATGATTTGTCCTTGTAACCCAGGGGCATTTCCAACAGATGTGGGGGTGGTGATTGTGTGCTCTCAAGTCAGTTTCTACTCAAAGTGACCCTATATAGGGCTTCTGAGGTTGTAAATCTTTATGGTTCTTGAAGTGCATGGGTTGGGAATCAAACCTGGATCTCTCACATAGGAGGTGAGAATTCTACCATTGAACCATGTGTGACACTGCAGAATAGTACACTGGACTACAAGGTCGCTTTGTACCACAAGGTCAGAAGTTCAAACCTACCAGCTGCTCCTCAGAAACCCTATACAGGACTGCTATGAGTCTGAACCGACTCAATGGCACTTAACAACAACCATAACAAATCTTTATGGGAGCAGAAATGTTTCATCTTTCTCCCTTGGAACAACTGGTAGATTCAAACTGCTGACTTTGTGGTTAACAACCCAGCTTGTAATTCACTACGATACCAAGACTCCTTGAAGAATACCTTTATACGATACCTTTATATAATGACTTGGAGATCCTTCTCCATATCTCATTGGAAATTGCATGATCCAAACATCCTGACTGCCAGTCTCATTGTATCAGTTAAAAGTCATATCTCCCCTCCCAAAAGTTTGTGTGCTACTGGATTGAACATACTGTGTTGTTAAATGCTATCAAATTTATTATGACTCATAGTTACCCTGTACAGATTTCTCTAGGAGCAGCTAGTGGATTTGAACTACTGACCTTGTGTTTAGCAATCCAGTGCATATCCTAACAGTGCCAAACCAGGACTCCTTTTGAATATATATTTGTCTGCAAACCTCACTTTTTCCTTTTAATCTGTGATGACACTTTTAATTGTAAGATATTTATTTATAAATAATTGGTTTATGAGGGCTGATTTTATTAGAGAAATTCCAGGAACTTTGTTCCTATAATATTAAAACTCTTTCAAATTTCCAAATTCTCTGGGAAATGAAGCACATATTATTATAATATCTATGTCATTTAAACAGTAATTTGAATTCTTTGATGAGCTTATTTTCTCCTGAAGGATACTTTTTGGATAAAAGGTCTTGTAGAAAGCATTTCTCCACTAACTTTTATTTTCATTTGAATTTGTGGGCCATATTACTGCGGTTGCTGTTAAGTGCCATCGAGTTGGTCTGACTCATAGCAACCTGTATAGGGTTTCCAAGGAGCGACTGGTGGTTTTGAAGCACTGACCTTGCAGTTAGAAGTCCATTGCTTGTCCTACAGTGCCACACTAGGATTCTCTTCCTTGTCTCCTTTGTTCACTAAGTATATGATACAAGACAAGTTGTTAAGCTTCTCCTCAGCATTGATTCTTGGTTTGTTCTGGGGTGGATTGGATGTGATGTCCAAGATGTTTCCAATGCCAGAAGTCATGGCTTTCTACCTCTTTGACAAGTGAATTGGGATTTTGCCACCAAATGTCAACATTTATACCACTTCTTTGTTGGGGAGGAGGGGATCTGTTGCATACTGAAGAGATTTTAGGCATTGATTAATCAAGTTTTCCTGCTTGTTAGCAAGGAATAGTCCAAAAGTCCTTGTAGGTTAATGGTTATACTTACACCCCTTCGAAGATCTTGACAACAAAGTCTGTCTTGGGAAATGAGAAATTTGACCACTGGTAAAATAACTATTAAAATATTTTACTATTATTTATTTAAATCTATAAACTCTGACTTTTATATTTAATGATCAGACTAGCATAGATTTTTTTCCTGAAATTTTAAAAATTTTGTTATTGTTAAGATTTTACACATCAAAGCAATAAACTCTTTCAGCAGTGTCTACATGTAGAATTCAGTGCCATTGACTGCATTCTTTGAGTTGTGCAAGCATTCTGAGCCTCCTGTTCTGAGCTGAGTTGGTCCTCCTTTATTGTTATAAGCGCACTGCCACCTAAGTTTCCTATTTAATCTTTTGAGTTGCTTCTGTCAATTTGATCCTGTATAGCTAGTCCTTAAACTAGTACTAAAGAAAAAGAGCGTAATGTTCAAAGAGACTTTTTATATTAGATAAGCCAAACTATTGTTTGCTTTTAAAAAGACTTTAAACCTTTTTCGTGTGAGGTTTAGAGATCATCTCAGGGCAGTTGTTTCAGAGGTTTATCCACCCTCTATGTTGTTGTTGTTGTTAAGTGCTGTGGAGTCGGCTCCGACTCATACTGACCCTGCACAGGTTTTCCGAGGCTGTAAATCTTTACGGGAGCAGAATGCCTAACCTTTCTCCTGCGGAACCGCTGGTAGTTTCGAACTGCTGACCTTGAGGTTGGCAGCCCAACTCATAACCTCTACGCTACCAGAGCTCCTTCCATAGCTCCAGAAAATTCGGAGTCTCTGAGAATTTGAAATTCCTTTCTGCATTTCCCCTCTTTTGATAAGGATTTTGATTGCCGTAAACATTGCCAAGATGAATGACCCAAGTCTTCCTTATCAAAGTTTGTAAAGATCTTTTCTGTAACTTAAGATACGAATATTTTTGTTACTGTTACATTTGTGACATTTTCATTTTTGAAGAAAAAATTGTAATTGAAACGTCATAATTTTGGTACTTTCTTTTGGCTTCTGTCAGGGTTAACTAGCACAGTGAAACATAATGTTCATTCATCCCAGCCAGAGAGGCCAAACCATGTGAGGTGTTTGAGAGCTGCACGTATTTCCATCCAAAATGCACATATGGTGTGGGTAAGCCAGTAAAGTGAGTTTTACACAATGTTTCTACCATGTACACAGTCTGTTGCTCAGCACCAGTTATTCCCTGCCAGAAACCCAGCTAACCTGCTGCTTTTGTAGCTCTGCCTGATGTAGCTTGAAATGACCACAATGATATTTATTTAACTTTAGCAATTTTATTTATTTTTTCAAGTTATGTTGCAATTAGAATAAGAAACCTGGAACTTTGTCCTTGCATTGTGAGGAGCCACGTTAGATTAAGTATATGTGTTTATCTCTTGTATATGTTTAGAAGAAGGACCCAGAATGTGGAAATACTAACCTTTTGCTTACAATATCTAGTGTTCTGTCTCTGACTATTATTGTTAAGAATCCAAACTATTTTGTTTATAGTTTGATAGTGACCTTATTGTCAGTGTTTTCATTTTTCATTTTCATAGGTTTTAAAACCACAGCAGGGTAAGCAGCCCATGATGGGAGAACAACTGTTCCCCATTTCCTACAGCTATCCTTTTTCTAATCCCTGTTTTTTTAATTAGTAGCAAATGGTCCTTATTTTCTCTCCTTTGGTTCATATTACACTCATAACTCTTGAGACTATATAAAGACTTAAAGCACAACCGTCTTTCTTCTATCTTCATACTGCTATATTCTTTCTTGAAGGAAAAATTTCATCTCAGTCTTTAGGTAATGGAAAAGTAGTATTCAGGTATGTATTTGGTCTAACTGATACTATCTGAATATTGCAAATGTACTTTAATATGTGTGTGTGTGTGTGTGTGAATATATTTACAAGAATGCTTCAGAAAACTAAGACATTACACGTCAATTAAGCTCAACTAAATTTACATGAATTTTACATTTCTTTCCAAATCCAGCAAGCCCCATTCCATACTGCTTATGAGTGTATATATATATATTTGTAATAAACACTTTGGTAGCATAGTGGTTACGAGTTGGGCTGCTAACCTCACGATCAGCAGTTCGAAACTACCAGCAGTTCCATGGGAGAAAGATGAGGCTTTCTGCTCCCGTAAAGATTTACAGCCTCAGAAACCCTGTACAGGGTCGCTATGGGTCAGAACCAACTCGACGGCACTTAACAACAACAACAATAAACTTCTGGGTGTTTTCCTATCCTGTTAATAATTTAGATTAATTTTCCCCCATTGCAAGGACTGTTTAATGCTCACTTTGGAAATGTTGTATTCTTAGGAATATGCCTTTTACACATAACCTTTTAAATTAGTTAAGAAATTCATTAGTTTTCTCTGTTGTTTGTTAAGTGCCGTGGAGTCGGTTCTAACTCATAGCGACTTTATATAGAGTTTCCAAGGAGCAACTGGTAAGTTTGAACTGCCGACCTTGTGGTTTGCAGTCCAGTGCTGATCATTTTGTTTATAGATTATATCACCAGTGCCAGTTATAGGATCATATTTAGGTAGTGCTGTAGTAGAAGTTCTGGACTTCAAACCGCAGTTGGTAGTTTAAACTCACCAGGAGCTCCATGGAAATTCTATAAAGAGTCACAATAACAACCGTCTTGGCAGCTCTACAGGAAAAAGATATGGCAGTTTGCTCCCAGAGAGATTACAGCCTAGCAAACCCTATGGGGCTGTTCAACTGTTGTCACCCAGGTGACATGAGTCCCTATCAGTTCAAAACAACTGCATGATACCTAATAAGACCTTATAAAAGGGTTTCTGAGTTAGATCAGAAAGTGGTGGGACATTTTAGTTGGATAAATTTCTGTTGTTATTGTTAACTGTCATCAAGTCGCTTCTGATTCATAGCAACATTTATAGGGTTTCTGAGGAGCAGCCAGTGGGTTTGAACCACCAGCCTTGTGGTTCATAGTTCAGTGCTTTTTTCTATAGCACCACACCAGGAGGCACAATTTCTGTTAGTATTGTTTATTTCTTTTTAAAAACATTTTTATGTACACCTATTGACAATGAGACCTAAACCACTGCTCTGTGCTTTCAACTTAAATAATTGTAGTTGTTTAGCTCTGAAAGAGAAATGGCTTCAGAATTGATTTGTTTATTTCATCAACAAAAGAGCTGCATTTGCACTTTTATCACTGCCTCAACTAAAGCCTATTTAGTTTTATTAATAGAGTACAATTCTCTAACTTCTTATCTACATGCACTTTTGAACTATCAGACCATTCCATTTATGACAACAGTGATTTCCTAAACACCTCTTTTGGACAAAACTCTGTTAAACATTGTTGTCCATGCCTGGAAACTTTGGAATTACTAGTCTGTTGGAGATTGTAGTTAAAAAATACTGTGTTATGCCTTTTAAAAGTCATCACGTCAAGATCAAGCAAGACAATTGATCAAAACGAATGTAATTCTGGGATCGGACACTGTAACAGTGTCTTTAGGACATCACAAGGCTAACTAACCATGAACTAACCAAAGAACTGCTTTCCTCAATCAAGTGTTACGAAGTTATTAATGCAAAAAATAATGACATAGGAGGATATTAGGTCTGACAATAATATAATTATAGATTAAACTGTAAAGTACCATTTTTCATTTTTTTTTGCCTGTAGCTATGTTAATATCATGATAAGTTATTAAGATAAATGTTGATGGTAGTATTTGTAGTTTCACTAACTTTTGAATTTTTATTAGAATAAATTGACTGAAATTCTCAGTCAATTCAAAACCCAAACTTGAAATTTAAAAATTCCTAACAGTAAAAGAGAAAGGACAAAAATGAAGTGGTACTCATTTTTTTTTTTTTTTAATGTTATGGTTTTACATTTGTGAATATTCAGATTTCAGGATTAAGTACTGGTGGCACCTCTGGGTTACTTAGTTTTCTACTAATGATCATCCCTGCTTTAGACCTCAGCAAATAGCCCGTTGGGTTTCAGTGTAGCATGCAAGCCTTTAAGCTGCCTATTGTAGCTTCATAAGAGCCAAACAGCTTGTTAGCTTGGAATTTAGTATATTTTTGGTACTCATTTGTTTTAAGTTTTTCTTTTTTTGATTTTGGGGTACTCTTTTCATGAGTAAAATGCACCATTCTTACCGATTAGTTATAAACAAGTTTAAGTTTAGCAATTATTCAGTGTACTACTTTAAAGCATTATTTTATTCAAATAATTAGCAAATGGTGAAGATATAACTATTTCACTGAATGTTGGTTGGTGTGGCTGATAATTACATACTTAGAGAAACAAAATCCCATGACAGGATCAGAAAAGTGGACAGGAAAAACAAATAGTATAATATACAAATACTTGTCATTAAATAAAATTAAGTGTGGCTTTCTTAGGAATCTACCATTGTTTTCAGTAGAGCAAGTTTGTGTGTGTGTTTTGCAGCCTACTGTGTTCATGAACACAAAAGAACAAGGAGTCTCACTAGTGCACTGAAATTCGACACCCAGGAAAACATTAGGTAGCAATTAAACACAAGGCTCTAACTTGAAATTCTTCTTGGAAATTTTAACTGCAGTGCCTAACACAGTCACCACTCATGACACGGAACACTCGCAATGAAACTAGTGTGAATTCACATGTATTGTATGTATACAATATGTGCTAGACTTCAAAGCCTTGCTATATATATATATAAAGAATGTAAAATAGCTCAGTAATGTTTTATTTTAATTCTGTGTTGACATGATGATATTTTGGGTATATTGGGTATATTTGGGTTAAATAAAATACTAAAGCCACTAAGATTATAAAAATATTATACACTCCAATACCCATTACTGTCAAGTTGATTCGGACTCATAACAACCCATCGGGTTTCCAAAGCTGTCACTTTTATAGACGCAGACTGCCATGTCTTTCTCCCATGGAGTGGCTGGTGGGTTCAAATGACCTTTTGTTTAGCAGTCAAGCACATATCCACTGCATCGCCACCATGCATTAAGGTATTATGTGTAATTCATTAAAAACAAATTCACCTCTTTTTTAAAACTTTCTGAAGTTGACCACCAGGAAATTTAAAATTGCCTTATAGTTTTATTGGACAGTGACGATCTAATAGTTTAAAAAATCCTTAATAATTATAAACCAAAACTCACTTCCATATAATTGCTTATGACTTATAGCAACTTCATAGGACTGCAAATGTTAATTATTAACAGAATATTTGGTTCTGTTTATTCAATCCACTTGGAAACCGGTGAAGCCCAATTAATTCTTTTGCACTGGTCAAGGGCTCCAGGGTGAAGCAGCTGTTCTTTGAAATTGCAACTATTTTAATTGACCAGTAGAAGTCATTAGATAATCATGGAAGGCAGAAGTGTCACTTGGTTGTCATGCAATCCAAAGGCATGAACTGCTTCTCTGCCCTCCACCTCCTACCTTGATGGCTTTTACATGGTTAGTTGATGTTTATGGTAACATAAATCTAAATTAATGCAGGCTTTCAAAGACTCACTTCATATGTTAACATATACCATAAACTATGACATACTATAAAATATCATTGCTCATACATCATATTTACAACCCTTGTAAAAAATTCTGTCACTTATTATATGATTATATAGTATTACTAAGGAGCTCTGGTAGTGTAGTGGTTACGAATCAGGCTGTGAACCTTAAGGTCAGTGGTTCAAAACTACCAGCTGCTCCGTGGGAGAAAGATGAGGCTTTCTACTCCCGTAAGGATTTACACCCTCAGAAACCCTGTACAGGGTCGCTATGGGTCGGCTCCGACTCGAAGGCACTTAACAACAACAATAGTATTACTAATAATATCAGCAAACAAAAATGAACTTTTTAAAATATGCTTTTATAAGAAGCCAGCCAAAGCAGAAGCTGCATATTGTAGAAACCAAGATGCAAGTTTTTATTACTAACCAGCGTCTTCTCCAGTTGTGCTTAACTATTTACTTTTTAAAAATTAAAAAGTCAAGATCCTAAAGTACTTTATTTTAAGTTCTGTTGTTTAAGAACTGTTTGGCACCAGCCTAGAGAGTCTGAGCACACTGAGATCAGTAGAATGAAGTCACATGTTAGGCAGAGAGGGACAATTAGACATTGATAGTAATGCAATCTGTAAAGGTCATTCTGTAAAGATAAGCATAATACAGAAAATCAGACATTCATTGAATTTTTGCTCAAATAACATTTGCGTTGTGTCAGGATTATTTTAATTAATTAAAAAAAAATTTTAAATTCTGAACTGAGTGATAGTTTACATGGGAGAATATCAACAGCATTACACCATTGTTTCATTGCAATGATTACAATCTCCTCCATGCGTCCTCATTCAACAGTATTTGCTTCCGTTCTCTCTGTTTTTCTTTTTTTGTTGTTGTTTTTGAGGGGGTGGGGAGATGGACGCAAGAATTATATGTATTGGTATGTTATTTATATAGATTTGTTATTTGCGAAAACAAAACAAAACATGGTACTGTCTCAAAAAAAAAAAAAAAGTTCAACTTTGTTCCAAAAAATGAGACTGGTAGTTTTCTGTGTAATGCCTTTCATGTTAGGCAGTCTTTTGTATAGCATGTAAAGGACCATACAATTAGCATGAAATGAGAGAGCACCTTTTACATTTTATGAATAAGGGCTCTTTTTTATTCAGCTGATATGCATGCAAGTGGAGGTCTGCATCCCACCAGCAGCCAGACTATTTTGTATCTCTCTGAAAAGTAGCTCCCAGTTTTGATCTGAGCCTTAATGAGGAAAGGGGCCTAGAAGTAGTAAAGTGAACATAAAATGCATTAAAAATAGCCACAAGACTTGAGTGTGTCTGCTTAAGGATTTGGACAATCAGACTTCTTTCCAACTTGCTTTGGAGTCCAAAGATGAGGACACTACCCCCACGACCCTTTTTTTTGGCCACCAATTGAGGGCATATTAGTAAGACCTCCATGAACATCAAAAGTATCTTTCTATCGTTTTTTCATGTAAGTAGTATGCTCTGTCTTTCCAGTGTTTTTAAGTGATCTCTTCTTGGGAAAGTTTTTATTTCTCTATATTATTGTGGAAAGAGTCCTGGTGGCATAGAGAGTTAAGCATTGGGTTGCTAACCACAAAGGTTGGTGGTTTGAGCCCACCAGATATGCTACAGGTGAAAGCTGAGGCCATCTGCTTCTGTAGCTGTTTACAACCTCAGACGTTCTACTTTGTCCTTTAGGGTCTCTGTGAGTCGAAATTGACTTGACAGCAGTAGGTCTGTGTGCATATGTCTGTTTTGTAGACTATTTACTTTAATTCTTGCCTGCGAAATTCTAGTGTTTAAAATATGTCCATGAATATCATATTGATTCTTGCTAAATCCCATTTTTTTAAATTAGTTGTAGCCCCTTTCTCATCACTACTTTAATCAGAGAACCACTTTTAAGATGAGATCTCCATTTTGTCAGGAAAGGTTTTATAACTTCAGAGTTACTTATGCCCACATTTTTATTGTTCTGCTATGCTTCATAATTCTCTTATATATAGCACATGACATTTCCTATTGCATAAAAGAAGCCAAACACCAAAACCAAGATGGTGGTGGTGTGCTGTGGTATCAGTTCCAACTCATAGCTACCCTGCATAGGGTTTCTAAGGCTGTAAATCTTTATGGGAGTAGAAAACCTCATTTTTCTCCTGAGGAATGGCTGGTAGTTTCGAACTGCTGACCTTGAGGTTAGCAGCCCGACTTGTAACTACTGTGCTACCAGGGCTTAAGAAAACAAGATAGTAATTTATAAGGAGGCCATTTCTTTAGCTTATTTTTCCCTCCTTAAGGTACTACCATAGCTAGGATCACTAGATTTATCAAGTAAAAACAGTGGACACCAAATAAATAGGAATTTCAGATAAATATAAATTTTTTTCTGTAAGTTTGTCCCATGTAACAAATGTATATTAAAAAATTGCCTGTATTTTATCTGGCAACCATAAGCATAATTCACCTTTATTAATAACCCAGAGAATTCCTGAGTTTAGTCATTTCTATGTTTGTACCTTTTGCCCTATGCTATTTAACCTATGGCTTAGGTGTTGGGCTGCTAACCGCAATGCTGGCGGCTCGAATCCACTAAGCACTCCACATGAAAAGGGAAGACTGCCTGCTCCCATAAAGATTTACATTCTTGGAAGCCTTATATGGGTTGCTATGAGTCAAAATTGACTTTATGACAGCACTTAGTATCAGAAGTAATTTTTTGAAGCCCAATGTGCTTTAAATATGTTTTTCACTTACCCATGTATTTAGTGAGACAAGGAGAGGGCCCTCATTTTTCCTGTTGTTTTTTTTTTATTTTGAGAAAAGAAGAAAATGCCCCCATGTAATGTGGTAATACTAACTCTTAAAGGTAAGAGGGTGCCTATAATAAAAAGTTTCTCTTTCTCCTTCTCCACCTCCAATTTTGGTTCCATTTGTATGCAATCCCTTAGTAATTTAATTACAGATGTAAAACTTGAAAAGAATGACTTCAGCAGAACATGAATTTACAGAGTGTTTCTTAAAACTTGATGGCAGGTGGGTGGAAACTAACTGACCCAACATGAATACTGCCTTCTGGATGAAGGATTTTAACTTCCTTTCTTTTTCCTCTCCTCTCATCCCCTCACATCCTGCTGCTCCAGAACACACACTACACTACAGTGAAGAGCCACTTAACATTCACCTTCCCATTCTTTGTTATTGGATGAAACTTGTTTTTCCATGGTAGAGCAGTGGTTAAGTGCGCAGCTGCTATCTGAAAGGTTGACCTCGTGAAGCCACCAGCAACTCCTCCAAAGAAGAGAGTTGGTGATCAGCTCCCTCAAAGATTACAGGAAACCCTATGGGGCAGTTCTACTCTGACTTGTAGCATGCTTTGAGTCGGCCTTCACTAGACAGCACACAGCAATAACAATGTTGTTGTTAAGTGCCAAGTCATTGCATCCCTATATAGGGTTTCTAAGGAGCATCGGATAGGTTTGAACCATTGAACTTGTGGCTAGCAGTCCGCTGCTTAACTTATAGCACCACACCAGGCAAAACAATAACGTATTTGATATGCTTGCTGCCAGCCTTGTTCTTTTCCAAATCTGCAGCCAGCAGTGGTTTTTCTAAAGCACAAATCTTACCATATTGGCTCACCTTCAGTGTCTACAAATCATATAAGATACAAGCTAATTAACAATGCATTACTGCCCTTCCTGATCTAGATTCTACTTTGTTGTTAAGTGCTGTCCGGTCAGTTCCGACTCATAGCGACCCAGTCTAGGGTTTCTGAGGACCGACTGATGCGTTTGACCTGCTGACTTTGTGGTTCAAACCGTCCTGCAATCCTGCACTTATCCTACAGCACCACACCAGAAGTCTACCAGGATTCTACTTAACTCCCCTTTTCTTTTTCCTCAGCACCTAATGCTGCAGTAAAACCAAATATTCATAGTGCCTGAAGCATACATCCTCCTTTGTATCTGCATTCATTCTCCATGTTCCTTCTGACTGAATTGCACATTCTCTTTTAACTTCGTTGACCTTGCTGTCCAGCTGAATTCCAACTCATAACAATTACAGGCAGAGCAGAACTATCCCATGGTGTTTTCTAGGCTACAGATCTTCACTGAAAAGAACTGCTACATCTTTCTCCCTCGGAGTGGCTGGTGGATACCTGAACTCTCAGCAACAGTGCCACCAAGACTCCTTTTTATATCCCTAAGTGTGGCAC
Source organism: Chrysochloris asiatica (assembly GCF_000296735.1). Taxonomy (NCBI): domain Eukaryota; kingdom Metazoa; phylum Chordata; class Mammalia; order Afrosoricida; family Chrysochloridae; genus Chrysochloris; species Chrysochloris asiatica. The sequence goes on along the minus strand of NW_006408528.1, from coordinate 8,234,578 downwards.
TATAGGATCAGCACTGGGCTTCCAACCACAAGGTCAGCGGTTCAAACCCATCTGCTGCTCCTTAGAAACCCTATACAGGGTCACTATGAATCAGAACCAACTCGATGGCCCTTCAGAACAACAACAGTCAGCTCATATTATCCTTGAAAATTCTGTTTAGGTATCATTTAGTCAATGAGGCTTTCCCAGACCACCTTCCCCCTTCAGCTTTTGTGTACATTGTAGTGTTGCATAATTCACAGTGTCTTATTATGATTTATTTACATGTTTATGTCCTGAAGTCTTCAGGTTTTTTTGAGGACAGGGACATTATGGTTATCATTTTGAATCTTTAATTAATCTATCACCAGGTCTAGCAAATAACAAGCAGATCAGAAATTTTTGAGTGCTTAAATGGATAAATCCAATCCTGTTAAGGCAGTCCTGTGCTTGGAGAATAGAAAATTCACTTTTAAATTTCAGCTAAACAACTACTCAACTCACAATTTATTAGTTAACTCTGAGTTGTTTATTGACTATGCAAAGGTATTTGACTGTGTGGATCATGACAAACTATGGATAAGATTATGAAGAATGGGAATTCCAGAACACTTAATTGTGCTCATGTGGAACCTGTACATAGATCTCGAGGCAGTCATTGAAGCAGAAGAGGATACTACGTGGTTTAAAATCAGGACAGGTGTGCACCACAGTTTTTTCTTTTCAACATGTTGTTGTTGTTGTTGTGAAGTGCCATTGAGTTGGTTCCGACCCCATGACCACCAAGATGACTCCATGATACCATCACTGCCCCAGATTATATAGGGCTTTGAATGTCAAATTTAAAAGTTTGAATTTCATTTTATATGTGATTAGGACATCATGGGCAATCCTGTTACCTTTTAAAATCAGATAGATAAAAATCAGTGGTTTGCCAATATAATATAAAATTTAAAACACAAACAACTGATCCTTGTAAGGGGCATAGTTTCTAATGATATAATTTTGACCATAAGGTCATGTCATTTTCTAAGGATATTTAATAAGTTTGTTGTATTTTTTTCCCAAGCATTTTCTTGTCAATGTTTTTGCGATAACAGTTCTTGGCAGTAGCACGTAAGAGGACTTTGGCCTTGGATCTAGCACTCTTTCTTAATTAATTTGGTGGTAACCCACTGCCATAGAGTTGCTCTCCACTCACAGTGAGCTTGTAGGACAGAGCAGAAACTGCTCCTTAGAGTTTCAGAGACTGTAAATCTTTATGGGAGCAGACAGTCTCATTTTTCTTACCTGAAGCAGCTGGTGGGTTTGAAACACCAACCTTGATAAAGATAAATTACTTAGGAAATAAATCTTTCCTGATGAAGAATTAAAATTGTTCAATGAACAGCAATCACTTACACATCTAGATTCAACAAATATACCCATGCTGGCTGCAATGATATTCAACAAATTTAGAAACAGGCGATTTCTGTTTGATTTCAATTTTGAATTTCTTCATTCAGCAAATGCGTGTTTTAAGCATCTGCTTTGATCAAAGTTTTGTGATATTCCTGGCAACAAAGGAGGGATGCTGAGATGCTTAGTAAACTTATGGTCTGAATTTTCAAATAATTTGGGTTTTTGAAATAAAAAAGTAAAACTCATTTTACTTTTTATAAATGAACAGAAAAAAGAAAATGCTGAGACCTGAGTTAGAAATATAACCACGTGCTTTAGACCTGATACCTTGGGTCTGGTTAAAATTGCATATTTAATTTTTATTTTAAATACGTTTCATGTTCTGATATTTGAAATATAGGTACATTTCAAAAACAATATTTCATACTTTTATTCATTAAAAATGTTTATGCTGTAAAGGTATATGTTAATATTTATTAACTTTGTTGACACTAACCCCAGTAAAGAAGATCTGGTAATGTAGTAGTTACGAGTAGGGCTGCTAACCTCAGAATCAGCAATTCGAAACTACTGCAGGAGAAAGATGAGGCTTTCTGCTCCCATAAAGATTTACAGCCTTGGAAATCGGATTCAGGGTTGCATGAGTCAACTGACTTCACGGCACACAACCAACCACCAGCTCTAGTAAATGGAGTCCTGGTATGGTGCTGTAGGTTAATGCACTGGATGGCAAGGTTGGTTTGAACCACAAGGTTGGTGGTTCATACTCACTGGAACTCCTTGGAAACCCTATACAAGGTCTCTATGGGTCAGAACAGACTTGATGGCACTTAACAACAACAACGGTCCTAGTAAAGCATTAGAAAAAAACTTGATGTATCAAATTGGGTATCCTTGGTCACAGTGTTTAGAGGCCAGGCATCTTTGAGTTCTACGTGACTTTTTCTTCACCTTTACTTTATTCACTAAGCCCTGTCAGTTCTGCCTTTACAGAGTCTGCTTTATTTATCCTCTCCTTTACCTCTCCTCTGCGAAGACCAGGAAGCAGGTCCTTATCTGGCCTCTGATTTACTACAGAGACTCCTGGCTGATCTTTCTGCTCTGACTTTTGCTTTACTGATCTACTCTTTATGCAGGTTCCAGAATTTTCTACATTAAAGAATAAAGCAAATAAGTTGTGCTGCCTTTCCCCCCATGCAAATATCTACATTTACCTAAGAACCATCACAATGCCTAAGACAGACATTTGCGAGTTTGACCTCTGGTTTTTGCCAGGCCCCCAAGGACCGAATTCCACCTGGAACTCTGTTCTCAAATCTACACGCTATTTTGCAAACATGCTGGTGAATGCATAGCTTCCTGCCTTAGCTAATGCTGCCTACAGAGTCTGCAGTGCCTTTCTGCAGCACCTCTTGTCAAGTCAGTCCTGCCCTTGAAGCTGAGCCAGGAATGTGCCTGTGTTTTCCAACTCATTCCTAGATTTCCCCAAATAGAAGTCCGTTCTCCATTCTAGGCACTCTTGTTCTGTATTGATTTTTGCTTCTATTTGGACATTTTTAAAAAATTCAGTTATATGTTCTAGTGTCTTTGATTTGTTTCTTTTTTAACACATGTGCCTGTCTTCTTTATTCTGGGTGCCCAATAACATAGAGCCAACTTTGAAGCATAAATAACATAGTCATACTGATCCTTCAGCATGTTTTCATTGTTCCTGGTGTAGCGCTGTGGGCTAATGTGCCAGATTGCAAAGCAGTTTAAACTGTGCAAGGTAGGTGGTTCAAGCTCACCAGCTGCTCCTTGGAAACCCTATACAGGGTCGCTATGGGTTGGAATCTACTCGATGGCACTTAACAACAAACAACAATTATTTCAACATTTTCTTTATTTGTCTACCTGATGTTGCCTCAAAATCATGTATGAAGAGATTATAGTAGGGCTTGAATGAATATAAATAAGTACATAGACCATGTTGTTGTTATTAAGTGCCATCAATTCAGTTCCAAGATGCTCTGGTAACATAGTGGTAACCAGCCAGGCTGCTAACCCCAAGGTCAGCAGTTTGGAACTACTAGCGGTTCCACGGGAGACAGATGAGGCTTTCTGTTCCTGTAAAGATTTGTAGTCTCGGGAATCCTGTGCAGGGTTGCTATGAGTTGGAACCGACTCCATGGCACCACCAGTCAGTTCCAACTCATAGTAACCCTGTATAGGGTTTCTAAGTAGTGACTGCTAGGTTTGAAGAGACAACTTTGTGATTAACAGTCCAATGCTTACTCTACAGGATTCCTAAATTCCCTGAAAACAGGAACTTTGTCTTGCTCGTCTTCGTACCTTCCACTACAGGATCTTTGCTGCATTGTTGTTGTTATTTCATATAAATCATTTCCCACTCATAGCAACCCTGTATAGGATTTCTGAGGAGCAGCTGGTGAATTTGAACTGCAGACCTTGCAGTTAAGTGTCCAGCATTCATCCTACAGCATCACACCAGGACTCCACCACATAGGTGAATTGAATTAAAGATAACTGGAACATGTTTTAATCTCAATAGCTTTATAAGTATCTGCATAGAGAATTTAGTTAATTTTGATTAAAAAGCAAATCACCCAAACATTTTTGATGTGATTACAAAAATAGTATTTTAATTATAAAAAATAAATCTTAAAATGGATAGTTTGTTGTTAAAAATGAGCCTTCGTATCTTTCTAATTCTTAAAGAAGATATTAAAGTTATGCTAAATATTAATAATATATGTATGCATTTATGGTGAAAATTATTTTTATTAAATTAGATATTCTTGGCCAGTGCTGCTGACTAGTAATTTGATTTAAATCAACACCCGTTAGACTCTGGGTAAACACTTTACTTTTTCTGAGTCCTTCACCTGCCCTCTCATTATAGCTTCTGCAGCCAGATGGAAGTTCCTGAGGACATTCTGAATATTTATTTCTTGCAAAAAATTATTCCTCTTACATATTTTTAAAGTACTACCAGCTGCTCCTCAGAAACCCTAGACAGGGTTGATATGAGTAGGAACCAACTCGACGGCACTTTACAACATTCATTGGAGATGATGATTTGTCGTGGAATTTTTTTTTTTTTATCTGAAATATTCAATAATATAATTAAATCAAGGAACAAAAATTTTCTACCTGTTAGGTCCATTTTTGATGCATTGTTTTTAGGTTCATTTTCACTAATTGCATGAATCAAACCTCCCTGGTGACCAGGCCAATGTTCAATGCCAGGGTCTGGGAGCTTTAAGTCTCTTTGTAGCTTTTTGACAATTACCTAACTTTGCTCTCTTTCCTCATTGACACGGTTTGAATAATAACCTTTCATACCTCATAGGAGCATTGTGAGATTAATTAATGTTTGTAAAGTGTTTTCAGGATCACCATGAAAGGTATTAATTTGTAAGCATGTGGTATTATTATAATTATTAGCAGTAATAGGGATGGTTGTTTAATGCAAATTTTCTTCTAAGTGTAGTGTCATATTTTCAAAGAACAACCTCTCTCTTTGTGGCCAGATGTGGATACAATTAACCCTTTACCCTTTATTTTGAAGATACAATTAGCCAATTGTGTGTGCAATTAGACATGTATGCAGTTTTTGCCAGAACAACTAATTACAGCCTTGGTAAAAGTCCTTTTGAAAACGTTGGCCCTTTGAATCTTGACTGTCCCTATCTGTGTAATCAGCAATTTGTGCTCAGCATATGTCAGGGCTTCAGAAGCTCCTGAATATTGAAGAATGGGTTTTGCGGTTACTCAAGGAAGATTTTACTTTCTTGAAGCCATAGTTTTGTATTTTGCCATCGAGTCTAAAAAGCTTTTCACATGGTTCTAGTTTCAAAGGTTTTATTGATTTTTCTTAATCTTGACATTCAGCTGAATGATTTTCCGCAGGCTGCATCTTGTGAAATAGGATTTTCGTTGGTAACTTTTTTCTCTCTCCCTTGAAAACTCTGTTTCCTTTCTGCCTCTAATTCAAACACATCATCTCATCTTCCCCTTACTCACTCAGGAGTGAGTAAGAAACATTTCTGTACTGATCTCCTCTTCTCAGACTCAGTGACACTATTTTTAGAGGGGACTTTTAGTATCTTCTATTTATATGGGAGGGCTTCAGAAAGTTCGAGTAAAAATGGAATTGAAAGATAATGGAATTTTTCCATGAACTTTTTGAAACCCCCTCATGCAAAGAGTAGAAAAAATATTGACGAGACCAAGAGGATGTTGTTATATGTGTATCTGTCTCTACTAATACAATATCATTAGGAAAAGTTGGTGGTGTTTAATGGTAAGCTTAAAAACCACCTCTTTTAAGACATTTATTCTTTTTCACAGTTCTCTTCCCTGATAATTGTGAAGCTTTACATTGTGGAAGATGCCATGTTCCCTCCATGGGGGTTTCCAAGTTCTTATCTTCTAGGTGCTTAGAAAGAAGTGTTAAAGTTAGGAAAGATGCCCATGTCTGCAGACTGTAATTAATAAATGCTGTACAAAGTGCTTAAGGGATTCAGGTGACCTCTCTCAACTGGGCTAGTGATCACATTGATGGGGCCATCAGGAAAAGCTTCATCAGAGCTGGATTTGAGATAGGACCGGAAGGGTGGGTCAAATTTTTATAAACAAGAAGGAACTAGACAATAGGAAATGTTTTTGTGTGAACAAAGGCTCTGATATTAAATCATGCTTCAGCATGTCAGATGAACATCAGTGAGGGTAGATGAGAGAAGAGGAGATATATACCCAGATGTTGTGGAAATCAGAATCAGAGTTGTCTCCAGACTTAGCATTAGGAGTAAAAAAGAGGGTATTATGCACGTGAGTCATACTGAGAAGTTAGTATTTTTAAATAGTGGCAACTATTGTGACATAGAAATGAAGGACAGGAAGGATTTGGGTCAAGATGACTGGGGAGAAAGAGAAAAGTTCCATTAACTGAAGTAGGTCTGTCAGTAGGGGGGAAGATTTAAGAGAGCTAATCTTTGGGAATCAACAATGCTATAGCACATTTACACAAATAGACAAAGACAGCAGGATATCTGAAGTTTATTTCTGGTTATCCAATGTAACATTTCCAATAGGAGTCACATAAAATGGATTATATTTCAACAATAAAATCCACTTGTACTAAATAGGATACCCTATTAATGTAGCTAACTAAAGAATATAAACAAAAAACCTACAAGAAATTAAAGAAATCTACTTCTTGGAGCCTGTTAGCATTTATGGATGGAAAACTAATTAGAAAGCTATATGCTAATGTTAATGTACAAACCACAGCCCTATGTATATGCTTTAAAAGTATCTTTAGTTATTGCATAGCAGCTAGAACATTAGTGGTTACTTTTCTGATTTTCTATTAAAAATACTTGAAATAAAAGTCAGAGGAAAACAATGTTCTCATATCTAATCTTAGGCAAATGTGTTCTCGATCTCATTCTGTCAAACAGTAGTTTCCAAGGAGGTTTTATGGACAATTTATCATGCCATCCGTGATAAGAATGTGGACATCCCTAGATAACCCAATACAATCTGTCATCATAAATTTTCCATCCATATCCTAGCCTTTTTACATTTTCAGACTGCACTATGTTATTGGATGATAACTCTCACAATTCAGGGAGATAGTATCATTTTTTTTTTTTTTTTTTTTTTCAAATCTCTTCCTAACCTTTATCTTTGTATAAAGAAGAGACAGTATCAGTATGGAAAATGCCCGTGCATATCATTTCAGCTGCACCTTCTCTGTGGTAATGAGGCATTGTGGAAAGAATTTTGAAAAAAACATCTAGTTACCTTTCTGTAAATGGAAGTGTGGTGGTGCAATGATTCAGGTGCTAATTGAAAGTTAGAAGTTCAAAACCAAACCACCCAGTGGTTCTGAGGGAAAAAAACCTGGTCATTAGCTTTCATAAAGCTTGTAGCCAAGAAAGCCCTACTGGGCATTTTTATTCTGTCACATGAGGTCGCTATGCATTGGAATCAACTTGTCAGTACCCAACAATAGCACCTTTCTGTAAAATGGGAATGATAAAAACTTTATCCTTCTAGCCACTCAGGCCAAACCTTTGGAGTTATGCCGCTGCCTCTCTTATCTCTCATAGCTATATACAATCCACCAGCAAGTCCTGTTGGCTGTACCTTCAACTATGTCTAGACGCCAACACTTCTTTTCCCCTCTACTGCTATCTAAGTCTAAGTTACCATTATCACGTGTTGGATTGTTGCAGAAACTTGTAAATGGTTTTTCTTCTCCCCTTCTTGCTGTCCTCAGTCTGTAGTCTGTTTTCATCTGCACAAAGAACACAATTTTTTTTTTTAATTTTTAAATATATATAGACAGGTATCTGTCTATATGACAGCTCATGTCATTCCTCCGTTCAAAAAGCCTCCGATAGCACCACATCTTACTTCAAGTAAATGCCAAATTATTTGACAACCTCAAAACCCTATACCTTCTGGCCACCCACCCTGGCCTCTTCTACCTCATTCTACCTTTGTTCTCATTGTTTCAGTCTCACTGACCTCCTGCTATTCATACTCCTATCTCCATGCCTTTGTAATGGCTCTTCTGATCTGAAACACCCAACCCTCGTTTCCTTGACAAGTGCTTTTTCAGACTCCACCTTCTCAACTAGGCCTTTCCCAACCACCTTTATCTCAAGTTGTAACTACTCCACCTCAGCTTCTCCTTCTGCCTTTCCTGCTTTCTTTTTCATTATAGCATTGTTGTTGTTGTTAAGTGCCGTCGAGTCGGTTCCGACCCATAGCGACCCCGTAAATCTTTACGGGAGTAGAACGCCTCATCTTTCTCCCGCGGAGCAGCTGGTAGTTTCCAACCGCTGACCTTAAGGTTCGCAGCCCAATTCGTAACCACTACGCTACCAGAGCTCCTTATAGCATAGTGGTTATGAATCGGGCTGTGAACCGCAAGGTCAGCATTTCAAAACTACCAGCTGTTCCGCAGGAGAAGGATGAGGTTTTCTGCTCCCGAATAGATTTATAGCCTCGGAAACCCTGTACAGGGTCGCTATGAGTCAGAACCGACGCCACAGCACTTAACAACAACAACATAGTACTACTTATCATTAGCTACTATATATTTCACTTGTTTGTTTATTTTTTATTGTCTCACTTTCCCAGTACTTATAACAGAGCTGGAGTCTGGTATAGTACTATAGGATAAGCACTGGACTGCTAACTGCCATGTTGGAGGTCCAATCCCACCAGTCACTCCTTGACAATCCTCTACAGGGTCACTATGAGTCCGAACCAACTCGACGGCACTTAACAACAACAACAATACAACAGGACTGAGCATAGAGTATGTGCTCAAGAACTACTTGCTGAATGAATGAAAGTAGACCAGCTTCTAGGTGTTGTTGTTGTTGTTATGTGCCGTGGAGTCGGTTCCGATTCATAGCGACCCTATACAGGGTTTTCAAGGCTGTAAATCTTTATGGGAGCAGAAAGCTTCATCTTTCTCTCGTGGAACAGCTGGCAGTTTTGAACTGCTGACCCTGAGGTTAGCAGGCCAATTTGTAACCACTACGCCACCAGAGCTCCTAGGTGCTGAGTATTAAATGAGATTACATATAAGAGCAGTCTGGTAAGTGCTGTCCCCATTCGCTCTCTGCCACCTCTCTAGTCAGACCAACGAAACAACATCCTGAAATCAAATCATCAGAGTTTTTATGCAAAGCCAATTAAGTGGCAACTAACAATAACTACATACTTTATATATGAGATTTCTATTTTTTTTTTTCTTGTTTCATTAGATAATCAGCAAATGTGGTATAAATAATTTCTACTTTTGGAACTGCATTAAGGTTTTTTGTTTATGAATCAATTTTTGTAAATGTTTTATGAACACTTAAAATTTTAAAAAAAGATATTATATATTGTAGCACTGTAGGATCAGCACTGGGCTGCTAACCACAAGGTCAGTGGTTCAAGTCCACCAGCCACTCCTCAGAAACCCTATATAGGGTCACTATGAGTCAAAACCAACTTGACTGTACCTAACAACAATAATTTATGTGCTATTTATATATAATACATACTTACATACAAATATACATTCAGTGGGAGTAACTTATTTAAATCCTCTGTTCTTATTTATTTATATTTTATCGACCTAGTTTGTGAAGACTGTTAATCACTTATCATCATTTGTGATTCTGTCTTTTCTGTTGGTATTTCTGTGATTTTTGTTTTGTTTGTATGTATTGACCCTGTTATTTTATACAAGATTTGTGACTGTTAGATTTTATTAGGAACTATATATTTTATCAATAAAAATATTTATGTACCTTTTAAAACATTTTATCAATTTTCTTATATGCGTATCCTCTTGTCTTTTATGATGTAAGGGTAGGTTTCTTTCAACAACTTTTTGACAGTTTTCTCTGTGCTTGTCTCTTCCTGTTCCAAAATTCTGATCTGGTACCTTTTCATAGTGCCTTACTTAACTTTCTTTCAGATGCTTTCTTCTTTTCAAAGCTTTCTTCAGATTTTTTCATTTATTTTTCTGTTTTCTGGCATACTAGTATTGAGAGATTTTTCTTCAAGCTCACTAATTTGGACTTTAATTGATTCATATCTGTTCTCTGCCTTTTTAATGTATTGTCCATTTCTGAGATCTTAGTATTAATCTTCTGGATTTCTAATCACAGGTTTGTGTTGTTTCAAAGTTTGTATTTATTAGATCTGTTTTTTCTTGTACTATTTTCCTGAATTCATCAGTTTTTATTGTTTTTTTCCTTGCTTTCCTTGATCTTTCTACTGATCCTTTGAAAGTACCTAATTATCAATCTTTTGAATTCTTTTTCAGTTCGTTCTATTACCTTTTCTTCCTCAGGAACCTCTTCTGGCTCTTCATCTTGGTTATTTGCTTGAGCTATTTTCTTTTTTTTTTGTATGAGCTAAAATTGTCTATAGTCTCCAGGGCATTGTAACATTTGTAAAAACAAACAGTGCAGTTGTGGGACCCAGAGGGGAGAAATCTCTGGGGTGGTAGGGGTGGTGGAGGGGTTCCTGCAGTTCAAGGAGCTCATGAGGTGGTTATGGAAGGGATGTGACAGCAGTGTGCCTGGCCCTAGAGGGAATTCCTATCTGCCTCATTTTTCTCTATGTTCAGTACATTCAATTTGGAAGTAGCCGGTGGGGGCACTTGGTAGAACTGGTCTCAGTGTCTTTTAGGACCACAGGAAACTGGGGGCAGGATGATGATCTGATGACTCTGCAGGTTTGTAGGTATGGATCCAAACCCGCTTGAATCCAGACACCAAAGTAGCGCACCCAGTCCTTATCTCATTCTGGCATGGCTCCCAACCATGCAGCTCAGATCTCCCAGATAGCAGAGTTTGCATTGAGGGGAGGATGAGGGCAGAAGCTGTCCATACTTCTGGTCACCAGAAGAAATTGCACCTTTTCCGCCACCCCCACAAATTGGCTCTGCCAGGCTTCCCTCCACTGCCAAAACTGCTCACAAGATGGTCGAAACAAATCTGGCCTGCCCTTCATTCAGTCACCCACTCTGTCATCCTGCTCAGTCTCTCCTCTCATAAAGCACTCCATCCACCTTGCTAACCTTTCTTCCAAAATTCAGGATGTTAGAATTTTCATCTGTTTCTGTTTTATTTTTTTCTTGTATCTTTGTTGTAGAGGGTTTGTGTAGTGCATCTGCCTAGTCTGCCATCTTGCCGGAAGTACCCTCTTTTTTTTTTTTTTTTTTCAGGAGTCTTTGTGGTTTAGTGGTTAAGTGCTCAGCTGCTAACCAGTAGGATGATGGTCTGAACTCACTAGCTGCTGCACAGATGCGGCAGTCACCTTCTGTAAATATGACAGCTTTGTAAACCCTATGGGGCCAGTCTACTCTGTCCTCTAGGGTTGCTATGAGTCAGAATTGACTAGAAGGCAATGGTTTTGTTTTTGTTTTATTCTATGCCTACTTGAATAAGTGGTTAGTGTTATGCTTACTGGAAGCATTCTGTAGTGTAAATGTCAAAGTATCAGCTCTAAAAATTATATTTTGCATTGTTCTTGGTAACATGTGGAATTAAATTATTCAGTCTTTGTTGTTATTATCTCAGTTAAATAATTATATACTAAATAATTCTTTTAATCTACTTTCATATCCACAACAATTGACTGATTTGCCATTGTATTTAACTCCTTTTAATATCTACATTAATGAGTGAAAAATGATCAAACAAAGTGGCCTGTAAAATAAAGTTTATTAATATTTACTTAGTCAAGCTGGACTCATTAGAAGATGTGGAACTAGGGATATCATTGCTAACAACAGATGAACCTTGACTGAAATCATAGACTATCTGAATGATGTTTACTTTTGCTTTGTTGACTATACAAAGACATTCCACTGTGGATCATAACAAACTGTGGATAACATTGTGAAGAATAGGTACTCCAGAACACTTACTTGGGCTCATGAGAAGCCTGTACATAGAGCAAGAGGCAGTCTTTAGAACAAAACAAGGGGATACTAAATGCTTTAAAATTAGGAAAGGTATGTACCAGGGTTGTCTCCTTTTACCATATTTATCTAATCTGTATTCTGAGGAAATAATACAATAGATTGGATTATAGGAACATGACATCAGAATTTGAGGCAGACTCATTAACAACCTGCCATATGCAGATGACACAGCCTTGCTTGCTAAAAGTGTAGAGGAAAGCCTTCAGTATGGATTGCATCTCACTGTAAAGAAAATGAAAATCCTCATAACTGGACCAATAAATAACATCATGATAAATGGAGTAAAGATTGGAGTTGTGAAAGACTTCAATTTGCTTGGATCCAGCAGTTTGCTTGGAAGCAGCAGTCAATCTAACAAATATTGCATTAGGCAAATCTGCTGCACAAGACCTCTTTAAAGTGTTCTAGAGAAAAGGTGTTATTTTGAGGACCGAGGTGAGCCTGATCCAAGTCATAGTATTTTCAATAGTCTCATGCATGTGAAAGTTAGACAATGACTAAGGAAGATTCAAGAAGAATTGATTCATTTGAATCATGGTATTAACAAAGAGCATTAAAAGTCCCATGAACTGTCAGGAGAACTAACAAATCTGTGACCGAAGTACAGCCAAAATGTTTCTTAGAAGCCATAATGCCAAGACTTCATGTCTTGTAATTTGGGCATATTGTCAAGAGGGACTAGTCCCTAGAGAAGGAAGAGCGGAGAGTTAGTGAAAAAGAGGAAGACTCCCAATGATTGGCCCTAGTGGTAGCCACAATTGGCTCATACATACTTACTATTGTGAGGATGGTACAGGACCAGACAGTGTTAAATTCTATTGTGCATAGTGTTGCTTATGAGTTGGAACTAACTTGACAGCACCTAACCAAACAATCAGTATTTACTTCATGGCCTATTTTCATAAATCTTCCATGCTTTCTTGAGAAAAATACCTATCCTTCATGTCTGTGATCAGTATGAGAGTTTAGTTTTGTTACTCTAATCATGTATGTCCTTCCTAATTTTAATTGTCTACTTTGGGGATCAGCAAACTACAACCTATGAGCGAGTTCTGACCCATATCCTGTCGTACAACCTAGTGAGTTAAGAATGGTGCAAAGACTATGTGACAGAAACCATATGGCCCCAAAGCCTAAAATATTTGCTTTCTGGCCATTTATAGAACAAGTTCACTGAATCCAAGAGTATTTGATAAAGCAGTTATTAAGGAAAGTATATGAAAATATCCAACTCTGATGATACATTTTTTCCTTTTAGCCTTGTATTTCTGTGAATGTTTACTTTATATAAGTATAGTGTAGGTCATTAGAAGCATACACGTTTAGAATCACTTGTTGTTAGGTGCCATTGAGTCAGTTACAACCCATAGCGACTCTGTATAGGGTTTCCAAGGAGTGGCTGATGAGCTTGAACCACTGACTTTGTGGTTCAAACAGATTTTGCAGTCCAGTGCACTAACCCACAGTGTCACATCAGGACTCATTAGAATCACTAGAGTGTTAAGATATTTAATTCTTAAGGAAAATATAGCAGAGGAGAGAAATAATTTTTAAAATAAGAAGAGGTAGTTCCAAGAATAAGGTTATTGAGAAGGTGTACAATGTACAAATGAATGGTTTGACCTTAGATGGAAGCAGGGATTGTTCATGAAATTTAATGGTACTTGAATGAAAAGTTAAGAGTATATGGAACTGTTGTAAATAGGTTGGTAGATTTGGTGATGGGAAGATCACTAGACATTTGTGACCATAAATGTAAAATGAAACTAGTCAGTGTGATCTGTTCTGTCTTCCAGCCTGCTGTTAGTGGCTCACTGAATATGCAGTTTTGCAGTTGGCAGAAAATTGGTTTTAACTGGGGTTGAGGTTTTGCTAGGTGAAAACAAGGTAAGAACAAAAAAAGGCACTGGACTTGAAGGCGGTGTATACAGTGAAATAATTGCAGTGATGAAACACAGAATCCAAGCTGGATATAAAGAAGGTAGTATAGACATGAGATGTCTTAGACAACACAAAGTGGATTAGAATTATAGAAGCTTCTAGTGTGCATGAAGTAGGTTGTAAGGAGGTGAAAACCTGGGTTTTTGATCATGAAATTAAGTTCTGGGAGTTAGTACAATTAAAACTTAATGTCAAAGTCTAAAATGACCATAAAAGTACATAGCTGTTGTGGGTTGAAAGAAGAGGATTTTGGTAAGTGAAGAGGACATGGAAATGAAAGGATGGAATGTTGGATGGATTGTCTGTACCTAGTGCTTTTAACCCTGGATACACATCAGAATACTATGGGGAGCTTTTAAAAAATTATTGATGCCCAGGTTCCACCCCAGACTAATTAAATCAGAATCTCTGGGTATAGGGACTGGGAACTGCTCTTTTTTTTAAGACCTGCTCATGTGATTCTAATGTGCAGTCAAGGTTAGGAAGATTGGCATTGCCAAAAATTCTAATAGAAGCGGTGGAGAAAAGTACAGTGAGCTGGGAGTATAAGGGAGGAGGAAGAATGGTTCAGAGAATCAATGACTCCTTGAAAGGCACTTAGCACAAGGGTGTGCTCTCAAGAAATGGTAGCTGCCATTATTTTTGTTGTTATTATGATAATTATTGACAGTGACAACAGTAGCAGCATTATTCTGGGAAGAGAGTCCAGATCATTGATCAAAGGGTCTTCACAGAAGGTTAGGAACCACTAATTTTAGATGATCTTTAAGGATGGTTGCTAATAGAGTTTACAAAAAACTAGAAGTTGGGAGTATTCATAAATGACCTTCCAGGGTGGTTCTAAAACAGGGACGAGCCTCATCCCATCATACCCTGGTGTAGCAGTCTGCTGGCATCAGAAGCTGGCTGGTCAGGAGTTGGATGCACCTCCTTGCCCTTGGGAGCCAAACAGTTGCCTAATAGACCTTATTTTCTCTTGTCAAGATTTAAAGGCTGAGACAGCTGATGTGTATTTTCCAACTAATAGGAGCCTGAAAGCCTTTTAGTTGTTTTTCAGCTTTCCTTTTTAGCAGTGGGTGTATGGGGGTTGGGGGTAGAGGAAACAGACAGTAAACATATTTTGTTGTTTTTGTTGTTAAGTGCCATCTAGTCGATTCTGACCCTTAGCGACACTGTATAGGGTTTCCAAAGAGCAGCTGGCGAGCTTGAACCACCGACCTTGCAGTTCAAACGACTTTGCAGTCTGACACATTAGCCCGCAGCACCACACCAGGACTCCAAGATATAGCATTCTAATATTTTATTTTACATTCCCAAATTATTTTGTGTGCCATCTTTTATACTGTTTGTCCTACCCCCTCAAGATTTTAATCAGAGTGCCGGTGATGGTTGTGTGCCACCAACTTAGTTCTGACTTACAGTGACTCTACATAGGGTCTCTGAGGCTGTAAATCTTTACAGGAGCATAAAGCCTCATCGTTCTCCCAAGGATCCACTGGTAGATTGAACTGCCAACCCTGCAGTAAGAAGCCCAGCTTGTAATCCACTACACTACCAGGGCCTCTTAATCAGTAAAGTAAGCATTAAAATTAAGCGGTAAAGTAAATTCATAATTGTAGTTTCTGTAATGATTGCTCAAGATGTAGTCTCAATAAAGAATGCAAGGGATGCAACTAGGAACAAAATATTAATGTAGCATAATCTTATTTCTATGTTCTAGGTTCAGTGAATCACTGGAAAGCTGACAGGCAAACAGCTTAGAAAAGACAATAAATATCCTCATCTGGAACATTCCAGAATAGTTGTTTTCTAGTTTGAAGAGAAACAAGATATAAAGCCTTTATATCCAACCATACTTTAGTTTGTTATAAAGAGACATAACCTCCTATATTTTATTCCAAATTCTCTGTTTTCCATAATAGCGCTTGTCAGATTATATTACAAATGGATAAACAAGTTAATTTTAAAACTTGTCATCTCTACAGGAAGGCACACACTTTTCTCCATGGCCTTTTTAAAACAAAAATAATAATGACAAACTTTGGTAATGATACTTTATAGTAAAGAATGCAATTTCTGTACAGTGTCTCTACTGGGTATACTATAGACAAGCAAAAACAGTAAACTAAATAAAAGTTTATATTTTCTAAACAAATTGTTTTTGAAATACTTTGAAGCTATGTCTTCATCCTCATATTGCCCTTGAAATTCTCAGCTCACTGCATGACACTGAGTGACTTAGCTCTGTGAGCTCCAAACTATGGCGTCAATTCCAACTTACAGTGACCCTGAATAGGGTTCCTGAAATTGTCACTCTTTAGGAGAGCGGAACACCTCATCTTTTCCCCACGGAGCTGCTGTTGGATTTGAACTGCTGACCTTGTGGTTAGCAGCCCAGTGCTTATCCTACAGAGCCACTTGGATTCCTTTTCTGCCTAAAATAAGAGTTTGTGTTATTTTCAGAGGGGTGTTTTTAAAAGCATATGAGATTATGGAGATGGAAGTGATTTGTAAATTAGAAATTGCTGTATGAGATGGCTTTTGTTGTTGTCATTGCTACATTTCTCAGTAGGGATTCTTTTGTTCTCTGTGATGGAGAGTCCATACCATTCTGTGATTCTCAGATAAAATCCCTTCCATCCCTAAAAAAAGTTCCAGTTTTGGAACCAGTTTTGCTTATTACCATACTCCTTATACAGTTTACTGAATGTATGGCTGAGTATGTTCTTCCTGAGCTTAGTGTCCTCATTTCTAAACTAGTAATACAAAGAACTACTTCCCATTTTGTTGAGAGGATTCAATGACTAAGTAAATTAATAATGAAAAAGCAACTAATACTGGGCCTGAGCATTTTAGCCGTTCAAGTAATGTCACTTCTGTAATCCCCAGCAATCTAACCTCAATAACTAGAAGTGACTGCGCACCCCCAGCCCTTGCACACACGGTGTTTTGTAAGTCTAACATTGGCGTTTACTTCCAAGATTAACTGAACGAGATACTAATCCTTGATTTATGACAAGGCAATGGATCCGTATTACCAGTGGAATGCATGACGTTTTGGCGACAACTTGGGCTCCCTCTCCTTCCAAAGTTGCTGGCACAGCCCTTCCCACACTTCCAGGGAGTGGGCACCTCCAGATAAGATCTTTGTAGAACCTTTTTCTAAGTCTCAAAGTAGAAACTGGTTGACATGAAGGCACAAATTAAACACAGACTCCAGAATTAATTTTTGCCTACAAGGAGGCCCCATATCATAGTCTTACTATTTCTCCTTCCAAGGCACAGCTCAATGCTTGAATTCCACCTATCATTTAGGACCTGATTGTTTTAAAGTAATTTGCCTAACTATGCTGCTTAACTGGAGTCAAGGTGTATGTGTAGTAGCACTGAAGAATAAGCATTGGACCGCAAGACAGTTTGAACTGCAAGAGCCAACAGTTCAAAACCACCAAGTGCTTCTCAGAAATCCTATACAGCAACAACAAGAAGAACAAAATGCTGCCCAGCTATGTCTGGCATGATTAGTGTTGAGAAAACAGGTCACATCTTTATGACATTATCTCCTCGTTTCCTCCAGATCTCAGTTGAGACTTCGATTCACACAGGGAGGCCTCCTTTGAATAGGAGGAGGGACATTATGCAAACTCAATTATCACTTTAGCTGACATTTTTTTTTGTTTTCTTTTGTTGAAAACTCCCTTTAGAGGACCCTAGGTGCATTTGGACTGCTAATCACAAGGTTAGCAGTTCAAACCCACCAGCTGCTCTTTGGAAACCCTAATAAGGTCACTATGACTTGGCACTCTCTCAGTGACACTTAACAACAGCAGATACATTTTAAAACAATTCTTTCTCCATTCACTCAGTCAAAACTGCCATTAGTTGACCTTCAGGTCAAAATTACCTTATTTTGCTGTGACTTGATCTCACATGTTATTATCTGTATTTTGTTTTCTTTTTTTCCTAAACATTTTAGTTTAGCGTTACACTTTAATAATGCAAAAGTAAATCATGAAATGGGTAATCCCTCCCATTTGGTATCTGCCTTTCAAGGTTTCTGATGGATACTCTTAAGTAAGATGCTGCCCATTAGTGCAGAGTTGATTCTGATTCATAGTGACATTTCATAGGGTTTCTGAGACTATAAACCTTTTCTGGAGCAGTGATCAACAAATCTAGTAAATTCAACTGCATCTCTACCAACTATTAACAAACAAAAATTGAGACCTTGTGTATTACAGTTTTCTTGGCTATAGTTTTTATGAAGGAGAATTGTCAGGCCTTAATTCCCATCACCATTGGATGGGTTAGAACCACCTACCTTTTAAGCTAGTACTCAAGAGCAAAACATTTGTGTCTCTCAGGGATTGCCTCTGATAGGAACCCTTTAATTTGCTACTTATAGCCCATATACTTAAGAAAAAGATTTTTCAGCTTGCATAAAGAACTTCATTTGTCAATTTGTTGTCCTTTTACAGTTTACATTTTAAAACACTGAAAAGCACAGGTATTATGGGTTGAATTATGTGAATTGTGAATCCTAACCTCTATGACTAGGGTTATAAGCCCATTTGGGAATTTTTTATGCTAATAAATCAGGATTAGTGTAGGGTGTGTCTTGAGTCAATCACTTTTGAGCTATAAAAGAGATAAAAGAATGCAGATGGTAAGAAGGATGCCAAAACACATAGAACTCTTCAAGGAACCAGGAAGCAGAGCTGAAGAGATGAGGAGCTTCCTACAGAGCCAACATCAAGAGAAACTCTTTCCCTAGAGCCAGGGCTTTGAATGAGGACTTTGAGCCTCCTAAATTGTGAAATATAAAATTCTGTTTGTTAAAGCTACCCCCTTGTAGTATTTCTACTATAGTAGCACTAGATAACTAAGACAATAGGTGACCAGTATTTACTACAAAGGAATATCCATCATAGGTGGAATTTCAGACTTCCATGGTTGGGGACTTTTACAGTATTGCTATTGAAACCCCACTGTGCGGGCTGTTGCTTTTATTAAGCCTAAAATCTGCTTGTGAGCTTCACTTTCAATAATAGAATACTCTAGAAGTAGACTTCTAGATCTGTGCTATCCAACACGGTCACTACTATTCACATGTGACTACTGTGTACCTGAAATGTGACTAGTATGAATTGAGAAGTACTCTAAATGTAAAAGACATTGAATTTTGGAGAGTTAAAATGGGGGGGGGGGGTATAAAATGTAAAATAGTCAAGTAATAATTTTATATCCATTACTTGTTGAACTGATCTTTTAGATATATTAAAGTTAAATAAAATATATTATTAAACATTTTAGTGGTTTTCTGTGTGATGCTGTAGGGTGATGTGCTGGACTGCAAAGTCGGTTTGAACCATAGGGTTGGTGGTTCAAGCTTATCAGCTGCTCCTCAGAAACTCTATTCAGGGTTGCTATAGGTTGAAGGAATTGGCAAAGAACAAAGCACCAGGAATTAATGGAATAAAAATTGAAATATTTCAAGAAAGTGAGTCAGCACAAGAGGCACTCACTCATCTCTGCCAAGAAATTTGGAAGACAACTATCTAGCCGACTGATTGGAAGAGATCCATATTTGTGCCTATTCCAAAGAGAGGTGACCCAATGGAGTGCGGAAATCATCGGATAATCTCTTTGATATCTAAAGCAAGTAAAGTTTTGCTAAAGGTAATACAGAAGTGGCTATAATCATACATTGACAGAGAACTTCCAGAGGTTCAAGCTGGATTCAGAAGAGGCTGTAGAACGAGAGATATCATTGCTGATGTCCGATGGATCTTGGCTGAAAGCAGACAATATCAGAAAGATGTTTACCTATGATTTATTGACTACACAAAGGCTTTCAATTGTGTGAATCATGACAAGCTATGGACAACATTGCAAAGTATGATTATTCCAGAACACTTAATTATACTCATGAGGAATCTGTACATGGACCAAGAAGCAGTTGTTCGAACAGAACATGGGAACACTGAATGTTTTAAAATTAAGAAAGGTGTGCGACAAGGTTGTATTCTTTCATCATACTTATTCAACCTGTATGCTGAGCCAATAATCCTAGAAGCTGGGTTATATGAAGAAAAACGTGGCATCAGGATTGGAGGAAGACTTATTAACAACCTGCGATATGCAGATGATACAACCTTGCTTGTTGAAAGTGAAGAAGACTTAAAACATTTACTGATGAAGATCAAAGAGCACAGCCTTTGGTATGGATTACATCTCAATGTCAAGAAAACAAAAATCCTCACCACTGGACCAGTAAACAACATTCCTATCAATGGAGAAAAGATTGAAGTTGTCAAGGACTTCATTCTTCTTGGATCAACTATGAACACTCATGGAAGCAGCAGTCAAGAGATCACACAACATATTGCATAAGGCAAATCTGCTGCACAGGAACTTTTTAAAGTGTTGAAGAGCAAAGATGTCACCTTGAAGACTAAGGTGCGCCTGACCCAAGCCATGATATTGTCAATAACGTTATATGGATGCAAAAGCTGGACAGCGAATAAGGAAGATCATAGAAGAATTGATGCCTTTGAATTATGGTGTTGGAGGAGAATACTAAAAGTGCCATGGGCTGCCAAAAGAACCAATAGATCTGTATTTGAAGACGTGCAGACAGAGCTGTCCTTAGAGGCCAAGATGATGAAACTTCATCTCTCATACTTTGGACATATTGTCAGGAGGGACAGGCACTGGAGAAAGATGTTATGCTTGGTAAGATGGAGGATCAGAAAAAAAGAAGAAGACCCCCAACGAGATGGATTGGCCAGGTGGCAGCATTGATGGACTGAAGTGTGGCAACGGTAGTGAGGTTGACCCAGGATCGGACATTGGTTCGTTCTGCTGTGCATGGGGTCGCTATGAGTCAGTTCTGACTCAATGGCACCTAACAACAACAAATGAGTCAGAAACAACTCGACGATATTTAACAACAACTGGAAAAAAATGGGGAACTCGGTGGTTCCATATGAAAAACACTAGACTATAGACCACAAAGTTCAACCCACAAGTCGCTCCATGGGAGAAAGATGAAGCTTTCTACTCTGTGATGATTTAAGGCCTCAGAAACCGTATACAAGGTTGCTATGAGTCGAAACTGACTCAACTGCACTTACCAACAACAACAGCAACACCTGGAAAAATGTGAATTTACATTTGTGTCTCTTGCTGATTTTTAGTTAGTAGGTCTGCTCTTGAAAGTTACAGATTCTCTGATCCAATCAATTCATTTTAGAGGTAAGAAAACCAAATAAGAGTTTGGAGAAATTAAAACACTTGTTCTAGGTCACAGAGCATGCTAGAATAGTAAAAAAGCATGAGACCAGTTCTCAAATCTTAAGATCAGTACCCTTCTCAGTGATGCCAGCTTATTGTGACTCTGGTATTTCTTATCATAAGAAAATGCTACCCTTCAGGAATCCTGAAGGATAGATATTAGCTCATAATAATATAAAAACAATAATCCTTTAATTGAAGCAATGATTATTTCGATAATGCATGTAAATATTCCTTTTAGATTGTTTTGTAAACTTGAAATATCAGTTCTTAGTTTTTCTTACAAGGTGGTTTTCCTTATTTTCTCTCTTATACATAGAACCCTCATGGCAATGGCAGTACTGTAAAATAGATCCAGTGACAACAGTTCTGGAGTTTTCAATCTCATTGCATTCTTGTGAGACAGATATAGTATAAGCTACAAATCTTTAGCAAGTATGTTCTAGTTGCAAGAGTCATGTTAGCATGTAACTGAGAGACGCAGCTAGTAAGAGTTAGATCTCTTGGGCATCTATTTCCTTGCGTCATTATTAGAAACTAGTTATATTCTTTTTCCATGCTTTAATTCTTTCTGTTAGTACTGTGAGAACAGCCTATATCAGGGTTAATGAAATGGTCCTATGGAATAGGAATCCAGAGTTTAGTTTTTAAGAGCACTATGTCAGTGTTCTGTTCATAGTTTAGTGTTCTGTAGTGTGTTGACTTTGGACCAGTTATTTAATGTCTCTATGACTTTTTTTTTTTTTTTTTTTGTCTATGACTTGGAGATAACTAATAACATGACCTATCTTTAGCGTTGTTGTGCAGCTTAAGTAGCACATTTATAAAGCATGCAGGTACTACATGATATTCTATGGCATTTCGTAGTACTCATTTTATCAGAATTCAAAGAAAAGGGAAAAGATCAAGTGTTTGTTCTTATCTTTAAAATACTTTTAGTTGTTTCTCTTAATTCCCCAGCAGTCTTCCATCATTGAAGTACAAGTTCTTGGTAAAATATAGTATAAAAATAATCTCATTTTTTATAGAGGAGCCTAGGTGCATTTGGACTGCTAACTACATACAACACACATAGCTAGAAACACTCTGTTACAAATATAACATAATATTCATGAAATGCTAGCTGGACTGTATTCTGACCTATATCTCCTGAGTTTGGTGGTAGTGGAGGTTGTGTGCAACCTAGTCAGTTCCGACTCATGGCAACCCTGTATAGGATTTCCTAGGCTGTAAATCTTAGCAGCAGCAAAAAACCTCATCTTTCTCCTGTGGAGAGACTGATAGATTTGAACTACTGACATTGTGGTTAGCAGCCCCGTTCACAATCCACTACATTACCAGGGCTCCTTCTCCTGAGTTTAGAAGCCAGAAAATTATTATGAAAAGTGTGACTGGTCTTTTATTGCTCCATCATCAAAATTAAAAGAAAAGACAGCAGGAAGAGAAGAGCACATTTAGAAATATTAGGTCCACTATCAGTATTTCAAGAGAAAAGTTTTGTTTTAAGAATACTATCTGTACGTTGATAATTCTGTCATATTTTATTGACAGCTTTATTTAAAACAGCTTTCTCTATTTGCAAGAATAATAAAATAATTTATCTTGTTCTTTGGAAAACTACATATGCTCAGTTCTTTCAGTGATATTAATATCTGTGTTATTTGAGTTATGATTAGATTTTATATCAATGAGAGATCTTAAGATAAAATGTTTCCCATGTGCTGAAATTTGGGCTGATATAGATTGGGCTGATATTTCAAAGTTTATAATTGTTGTTAAGTGCCATCGACTCAGTTCCAACTCATAGTGACCCTGTATAGGGTTTCCAAGGTGGGTTTGAACCTTACAGTCCAGTGCTTAACCTTTAGTGCCACACCAGGACTCCAAGTTCAATATGGTGGACATTTATTAAGTACTTAATACATTTCAGAAATTGAACTAACAAGCCTTACCAGCATTACAATCTTGAGTAGATCCCACCTGAATTTGGAGACTATCTCAAGATTTGGCACAATGAACAGTAATAATCAAAGACCAGATGACTTATGGGATGACATCAAGAACATTATACACAAAGAAAGAAAAAGATCATTTAAAAACAAAAAACAAAAAACAGAGTGGATGTCAGAAGAGAATCTGAAACTTGCTCTTGAATGTAAAGTAGCTAAAGCTAATGGAAGAAATGGTGAAGTAAAAGAGTTGAACAGAAAGTTTCAAAGAGCAACTTACGAAGAAAAAGTAAATTATTACAATGAAATGTGAAAAGACCTGGAATTAGAAAACTAAAAGGGAAGACCAAACTTAGCATTTTTCAAGTTGAAAGATTTGAAGAAAAAATGCAAACCTCAAGTTGCAATGCTGAAGAATTCTATGGGCAGAATAGTGAATGTTGCAAGAAGCACCCATGGAAAATAGACTGAATACACAGAGTCACTGTATCCATAAGAAATGGTCCATGTTCAACCACTTTAGAAGGTAATTTATAATCAAGAACGAGTGGTACTGAAGGAGAAAGTCTAAGCTGCACTAAAGGCACAGGTGAAAACAAGGCTCCAGGAGTTGACAGAATGCCAATTGACACGTTTCAACAAACCAGTGCCATGCTGGAGGTGCTTACTTGTCTGTGCCAAAAAATTTGGAAGACATATCTGGTAACCAACTGAAAGAGATCCATTTGTGCCCCTTCTAAAAAAAGGCGATGTAACAGAATATGGGAATCATCAAACAATATCATGTATATCACATGCTAGTATACTGAAGATAATTTAAAAATGGCTGCAATAGTACATTGACAGAACTGCCTGAAATTCAAGCCAAATTCAGAAGAGGATGTGGAACAAGGAATAGCATATCTAATATCAGATGGATCTTGACAGAAACGAAGAATTCCAGAAAGATGTTTACCTGTGTTTTATTGACAATACAAAAGGATTTTACTATGTGCGTTATAACAATTTGGTAACATTGCAAAGATTGAAATTCTATAATACTTAATTGTGCTCATGCAGAATCTGAACATATACCAAGAAGCAACCATTTGAACAAAACAAGGGGATGCTGCATGGTTTGAAATCAGGAAAAGTGTGTGTCATGTTTATATTGTTTTACTATACTTAATCTAATCTGGGCAAATAGCTTGAGAAGTTGGACTATATTAAGAACAGTACATTAGGATTGGAGGAAGACTCATAACACCCTATGATATGCAGATGACACAACCTTGCTTGCTTAAAATGAAGAGGACTTACTTAAGGCACTTAACAGAAGATCAAAGACTATATACAACCTTTGATATGGAGTCTACCTCCACAAAAAGAAAATAAAAATGCTCACAACTGGACCAATAAACAACATCATGATAAACAGGGAAAAGATTGAGGTCATCAAGGATTTCATTTTAGTTGGATCTACTGTCATATCCTGGTGTGGCACTGTGGGTTAATGCGCTGGACTGCAAGGTTGGTCTGAATCAGCAAGGTCTGTCATCAGTTCAAGCTCATCAAACAATCCTCGGAAACCCTATACAGATCACTATGAGTCAGAACCAACAGACTCAACAGCACTTAACAACAACAAAACAAAACTATCAATGGCTCTGGGAGCCAGAATCAAGAAGTCAAGCAATGTATTGTATTGGGTAAATCTGCTACACAATACCTCTTTAAAGTGTTAAAAACCAAAGATAACACTTTGAGAACTAAATTGTGCCTGACCTAAGCCATGATAGCTTAGCATAGTGGTTAGAATACAGCTGTTAGGTGGGAGAAAGATGAGACTTTGTGCTCCCGTGACTCAGAACTGTCTACAGGGTACTTAACAACAACAGCAACAAGCCATGGCATTTTTAATTACCTCATATGCATATGAAAGCTGCACAATGAATAAGAAAGACCAAAGAATCAGTGCCTTTGAATTATGGTGTTCGCAAAGAATACTGAATACACCATGGGCTGCCAGAAGGCCAAACAAGTTTGTCTTGGAAAAAGTACAGTCAGAATGCTCTTTCAAAGAAAGGTTGGGGAGACTTTATCTCACATACTTTAGACATGCTTTCAAGAGAGACCAGTCCCTGGAGAAGGACTTTACACTTGATAAAATAGAGGGTCAGCAAAAAGTAAGATATTCAACAAGATGGTCAGTCAACACAGTGGCTGTAACCACACGCACAAACATAGCAACAATTGTGAGGATGGCCAAAAACCAGGCAGTGTTTCATTCGGTTTTACATAGTGTCACTTCGAGTCAGAACCAACTCGATGGCAACTAACAACAACAACCAACATTATCTTATTCAATCTTCAGAATGTTTTATGGAGTGGTTATGCTTATTCCAATTTTATACATGAGGAAACAGGTGTTTGAGGCTTAAGCTACAGACATTTAGGTACTTTTCCAAGGTCACACAATTGGGAGCCCTTAACCAGTTCATTTATATATCTTTTTAACAGTCTGTCAGTTCATTGCAAAAGCATTTGTGGGGATGTGCACATACAAGTGCACCCAGCATAAAGCTAAAAAATGTGGCCAAGACGAAGACCATAAATCAGGTTCTGAGGTCTTCAGTGGATTATGGGAAGTCTACTTAAGAAAAGTAGATGAGGGTATTACTCCATTCCTCAGTTCTTCAACATTCATTCATTCAACAAGTGTTTGTTGAGTGTTCACAGTGTGCCAGGTACTCAGCTTTGTACTGCACTGGGCAAGGACCCTGCCTCATTGAGCTTACATTGTAGTACAAAAGGCAAAAATAAATAAATAATCAAAATAGATAAACAGATAAAATGACGTCTGACTATGGAAAGTATAATGAAGGCTATAACCCATGGTGTGAGATAGACAGTATGGGGGCGGGGAGCTCTAATATAATATGATGGACACAAAGGGTTTTCTGAGGCGGTACTATTTAAGGTCTGAGGGAATATGCTAAGAATGAGGCAAGGACTGTTAGATGACACAACCTTGCTTGCTGAAAGTGAAAAGGACTTAAAATACTTATTGACCTCACTATAAATACTTATGGACCTCACTATAAAAAAAAAAAAAATCCTCACAACTTGTCCAGTAAATAACATCATGATAAATGGAGGAAAGTCTGACGTTGTTAAAGACTTCATTTTGCTAGAATCCGCTATCAACATTCATTGAAGCAGCAGTCAATAAATCAAATATCATTAGGCAAATCTGCTGCAATAAAAGACCTCTTTAAAATATTAAAGAGCAAAGATTTCAGTTTGAGGACTAAGGTGCACCTGAGTCAAGCCATGGCATTTTCAGTAGCCTCATATGCATGTGAAAATTAGACAACGAATACGGAAGACCATAGAAGAATTGAGTTATGATGTTAGAGAAGAATATAAAAAGTACCATGGACTGCCAGAAGAACCAACAAATCCGTGTTGGACGAAGAATGCTCCTTAGAAGCCAAATGGTGAGACTTCGTCTCTCATATTTCACACATTTTATCAAGAAGGACCAGCCCCTGGAGAAGGGCATCTTGCTTGTTAAAGTAGAGGATCAGTGAAAAAAGAGGAAGACCCCCAAGGAGATGGATTGACACAGTGGCAGCAGGAATGGGCTCAAGCGTAACAACAGTTGTGAGGATGGCACAGGACCGGGCAGTGTTTCGTCCTGCTGGGCATAGAGGTGCTATTAGTCAGAACCTACTTGATGGCACCTAACAACAGGAAACAAAGACAAATGAGAATATTCCATTTTACATTCAGATTGGTAAGGATTATAAAAGCCTAGAAACAACAACTTTTAGGGGTAGTGTAAGGAAAGGAAATCTGTACAATACTGTGGAGAGCAATTTGGCAATATCTAGTAAATGTGAAAATATAAATGTGGATGTATATGTTGAAGCAGTTATTCTTAAAAGACGTCTTTAATACTGTACCCCCCCACACACATTTTTAAGATGCCATAAAAATTTCCATTGTAACTTTAATAACCGCAAAAATGGAATATCCTGCATACTGTATTGACTTTTTAAAAATAAGACCATGACATCATTCTTTCAAATACATCCAGTGGAATTTAAATCCCATAGCAATTTGATGCATGCCATCATCCATTTAAAAAATACATGAACAACTCTTTATCAGTCAGAAATTTGCATCATCTTTCTTCTAATTGAACTCAGATTTCCATCTACTTCCCTCAAAAAGTTTTATCCTTTATTTTGAAAGTATTTTTATTAATCACCCTATCATATTTCTCAGCAACAAAAATATTAACATGTTAATTTTAAAAAATATTACAATGACCACAAATCCTGACTTATAATTATTTCATCCTATTGCTGTTCAGCCAGTGCCGACTCCTAGTGACCCTTTAGAACACAGAGTTGAACCGCCCCATTGGGTTTCCAAAGCTGTAAATATTTGAGGAAACAGACTGCCACATCTTTTTCCTGTGCAGCAGCTGGTGAATTTGAACCACTGATCTTTCCTTTAACACTTAACCATTGCATCACCAAGGCTCATTTATAATTATTGTTGTTGTTCTGAAATGACATTGAGTCACTTCCAACTCATAGCAACCCTCTATAGGGTTTCTGTGGAACAGTTGGTGGGTTTCAACCACATACGTTACTTTTAGCAGTCAAGTGTTTATCCTACACTGCTATACCAACACTCCTTATAATTATTGTTGTTGCTGTTAAATACCATCTAGTTGGGTCCAACTCATAGCAACCCCACATAGGGTTTCTAAGGAGTGCCAGGTAGGTTTGAACAACTGACCTTGCAATTAGTAGTCTAGTGTTTATCCTACAGCACCACACCAGGTCCCCTTATATGTATATGATTGATAAAAGCAATATAAATGTATTATACATCTTATTGTTGTTACATGCCGTTGAGTTAGATCCTATTCATAGCCACCCTGTATAAGGTTTCTGAGGAGAAGCTCTTGGGTTTTAACTGCCCACCTTGTGGTTCACAGTCCAGTGCTTATCCTACAACACCACACCAGGAGTCCTTATCCATTTTAATAATTATTTTAAATTTTAGTAATTTTTGATGATGAAAAATAAGTTTTATTAGAAGTGTATGTCAAACAGAAGAGGTTGATTTTTTTTTTCAATTAATTCATGTATCTTAGGATGATTATTACTAGAATCAAGATTCTAGTAATGAAGATTCAATAAATTCTTCAATAAAATGAAGAGAAGATATTGGAACATTGATAAATAAGGGATGGACGGGCTTACAAAAGGCATATTAATTATTTTTAAGTGCATTATATGAAAAGTCCAGGAGTCCTAGTGTGGTGCTATTGGCTAATGTGTCAGACTGCGAAGTTGTTTGAACTGCAAGATCGGTGGTGCAAGCTCACCAGCTGCTCCTTGGAAACATTTTACAGGGTTGCTATGGGTCGGAATTGACTCGACGGCACTTAACAACAACAATAACAAGTGTGGCACTGTAGGATAAGCACTGGATTGATAACTACATGGTTAGCAGTTCAAACCCACCAACTGCTCCTCAGAAACCTTATACAGGGTCATTATGAGTTGGAAATGACTCAAAAGAGATTTTCTATTAGGGTTCCAGTTCATACATGCTTAGGTTTTATTTTAAAGAAAACCTTTTTAAACATGCCTCTGTGATCAGTGGATGACTGCAGAGAAATTTTCTCAGTAACACACTTGTCTTAGTCTCATTAGTGTGACTTCCAAAACACAAAGGATACTTAAATAAAAGTGTTGACAATTCTGAGACCAGAACTAGATGCACCCATCAGTCATTTAAGCAATATTGAAGCAAATGAAACCTATAAAAAAATTTAAAAGTGTTACATGAAGATCAACTAGCTCAAAGAGCTGACCTTTCCATCAGTGTTTTAAGCAAGATTAAAACTAATGAAAATGATTTTATGGAAAGGATCATAATGGGACAAGACTTGTATTTACCAATACAATCATACAGCAAGGTCCAATGAAAACAGTGGTTTCCAGTGGCATCTGTTGGACCACTTTAATTCAAGGCAGAGAGGTTAGCTTAGAGGGTTATGGTGACTGTTTTGGAGGACCCCAAAGGAGTGATCTTGTTAGATTTTCTTGAAGAACACAGACTATTGTGAGGAAGTATTAGGAAAAAGTTTTAAAACAAGTTTAAAACTTTTTCTTTGTTTTAGAAGGCTAGGAAAATTACATCAAGTAATTTTTTTTTGCCATCACAACAATGAACCTTCTATTCTTCGACGGCAAAAAGGGCTGTCCTATGAGAATTTTAGTGGGAAACCTTATCCATTCACTCTATGGTCCTGGTCTTGCCCCTTCAGACTTTTTTCATTCCCCAAACTCAAAGAATATTGAAATGGAACACAATTTTAGTCCTCGAGAATGCCAAAACTGCCATTTTAATGTTATACAAATAGAAGCACACAGAAGGGTTAAAAAGATGGAAACTCTGCCTTCAAATTATATAGACCTAGATAGAAGATATGTTAAAAACCAAAAGATTTATGTTTTGATATTGTTGTTTAATGAAGATTTCTGTAATTTTGTAGCAGTTTTGTTTGTTTGTTTTTAACTTACCCTCATTTTGTAAACTCTACAATATCCTAAATTAATCTAAATATTATAGATGGGTAAGAACACATCAGAGGCAGTATTAGTTCCAAGGTAAATGCTTGCCTCCCATACTTGGGTTTGATTCCTGGCCAGTGCACATCATGCTCAACCACTACTCACCCCTAAGTAGAAGCTTGTGCATATAAGATGCTATCTAATGCTGCCCAGGTTTCAGTGGAACTTCCAGACTAAGACTAACTGTGAAGAAAAGCTCGAAATCTACTTCTGAAAATCAGCCAGTGAAAGCTCTATGGGTCCCAACCAGTCGTGGGGATGATATAGTACTGAGCAAAGTGTTGTCCCATCGCCATGAGCCAGGGTGTTTCGATGGCAGCTATCAACAAAAACAAGAATGAATAAACCGGAAAATGAAGTAGTTGGCAAGTGAGAGCAAACAAGAGAGAGATACAGCAAAATAAAAGATCAATTTATGATATTCAAAACTATTTTGTCAAAGCCTTGAAAAGATTTCTTTTATTAATCTGATTAAGAAAGTATAAAACACTAATCTATGATCAGTATGTGTTCTTTTATCTTGATGATGTAGTTTTGACCTGTTGGAAGCAAAAGTAAAATTTTCACCTCCTCCACCCTGAAAAAAAAAAAGAAGATATGAATAAAGGGGTATACCTCAATATTTTAGGACCCCAGAGAGTTTATAGCAGAGCAACATTCAGAATGGGACAGGAATTATGCCTTTGTTTGGTTATATGTAAGGAGGGTAGTTATGAAAATGAAGTTGAGAAGAAGAGGGCCATGATGCTGATTGACTTACTTGTTCTTTTAGAGATATATTTATAGCAGTCGAAGTTCTGGAAATTCATTTCCTTGATGTTATCTTTGCTTGTATATCCTTAGACATTCTCTTTATGCTACTAATAACATGGTTCCCAAGTTTGAAGATCATAGAGCCCTAGAAATACTTGCACATGGAGACCAGAGAATAAGATATTTATTGGAGCATAGATTATAATAGTAAAATACTAGAAATGACCAACTGAATGCCCATTAATACAGAAATAAGTAAACTTTGCATACATGTCTGGTAGCATAGTGGTTATGAATCGGCCTGTGAACCTTAAGGTCAGCAGTTTGAAACTACCAGCCGCTCTGTGGGAGAAAGATGAGGCTTTCTGCTCCCGTAAAGATTTACAACCTCGGAAACCCTGTACAGGGCCGTTTGGGGTCAGAACCGACTTAACAGCACTTACCAACAACAGCAGTTGAATACGCTACAATTGTTTACAAATATTAACTGAATACATATGATTCACTGTGGATAAATCTTGCTCTAGTGTACTGTTGAGTAAAAAATGTGGTTACCAAATGAATATTAGAAAACAAAACAATATCACATTTATTTGAATACATGTATTTGTAGTAAAATATTTTCAGGAAATATACATGCCAGAGTTAGAGGATTGGTTACCTCTAATTGGGAGGAAAGAAGGAATAAATGTGATGAGTATAGAGTTTCCACTTTAACATTGCATTTCTTAAAAAAGGAAAAGGAGGAGAGGAAAGGGGTCTAAAGGATTGATGGCAAAATGTTAGCATTTGTTATGTTTGATTAGCTGACCCATGAATATTTCATGTATTTATTTTCTATATTTGAAATAAATAATATATGTATATTTTTTAAAGGCTCTGCTTAAGGAGAATTCAGAAACAAAGCACTTATTATGCTGAAGTACTGAAAGAATCCAGTGTGACTAGGAGCATAGTGGTAGGTATTATGGGGTTAGGGTAAAGGAGAGGATGGGATGAAAAGTTAAAAAATCAGGCTAGAGAGCTGGCAGGAGCCAGGGTAAGGAGTTCATGTTTAATGCAATTGTTAATGGGAAGCCATACAAGGATTTTGAGCAATAGAAGAACCCCAGGCAAGTTACAGTATGAGAAGACTGTTTTATGACTACATGAAGAATGAAATCAAGAGGAGCAAGCCTGGAACTGGGAACACCAGTTAGGAGGCTACTGAAGAAGTCCAGATGGGAGAATATGGGAGAGAGGACTGAGTTGACGGCAACTAAAGTGGAGAAGTGGGCATATTAGGCATATTTTAAAAGTAGACATAGTAGTATCTGCTGATAAAATATGATCAGAGAACAATAAAACGTAACTTCTGGGTTTCTGATTTAAGCTACTACATAGATGGTGGTGCAATTTATTAAGAGAAGGAAGATTGGGAAGGAAACAGAATTGCCATTTTTGAGTTTTGGGACTTGTTACAGAGGTTGTTGGCATACACGTGTGGTGCTTAAAAGAGCAGTTCAGGTTCAGAAGGTACATTTGGGATTCATGTACATAAAGATTGTGTTTAAACCCAAGTGAATGAATTAGGTTAAATGGAGTCTTGGTATGGCACTGTAGCATAAGCACTGGACTACTAACTGCAAGGTCAGTGGTTCAAACCCACCAGCTGCTCCTTGGAAATAATATATAGGGTCACTGTGAGTCCTGGTGTGGCACTGTGGGTTAATGCGCTGGACAGCAAAGTCGTTTGGTGGCTCAAGCTCATGAACTGCTCCTCAGAAACCCTATACAGAGTCACTATGGGTCAGAACCGACAGAACTTAACAACAATAACAACAACATGAGTCTGCTTGATGGCATTTAACAACAGCAACAACCGAAAGCATGTGTAGAGAGAGAATAGAAGAGGACATAGAATGAAATAAGGAATCATAAAATAGAAGTTTAGTAGGAAAATAGAGTTTGGGAAAGATATAGTGGAAAAAACCTGTGAAACAGAGAGAAATGCAGGAATGGGTGGGTGGTATCTCAAAAGCCAAAGGGACTCTATTTAAGATGGAAAATAAGTAAAAGTCAGAAATGTCCACTGAATTTGGCATTATAATAGTTATTTCCAAACGTTTGTTTGTTGTTGTTGTTAAGTGTTGTCAGTAAGTTCTAACCCATAAAGGCCCTGAATAGGGTTTGTGAGGAGTGGCTGGTGTGTTTGAACCACAAACCTTGTGGTTCAGCACATTATCCTGCTGCACCACACCAGGACTCATAAGCGTTATTGATGACGGAAGCTAGATTGGGATGGGATAAAAAGTAGACGGGAAACAAGGAGAATGAGGATTTGAGACATCATGGATTTAGCTGACTTCATTGTTTCTAGAATTAGTTACATAATCCATTTGTGACTAAGGAAGAAGCAGGTGTCCGGATTTAGATAGTTTCTGTGTTGTACCCTGTCTAGTAGAAAGTTCTGTGAGTTTTTTTTTTTCCTTTTCTGTGGCCCTGCATTTGTTAGCAGTGCCCACCTTTCTGTTCTGTTCCTGTGTCCTTGGTTATGGCCTTGCTTTTTATCCATTGATGAATGTACAGTGGTAACTTTTTCATCCTATTAGCAAAAGAAATAACTGCACATTTAACTTTTGTTCATTCTCTTACCCTGCTAAACTCACTTAAACCATACAAGAAGATAGTAGCAAAGCTCATGATACAAAAAAAAAAAAATTAAGCCATATGCTTTACATGTATTGTCCAGTGAGCATTCCAAAAGCAAAGGAATTTTTGGTTTGGAAAAGAGTCAATTTGGTAAATATTTTTGCAAGTGAAAAAAGTTTGTTTTGTTTTTTTCCCTTCAGTAATTGTCCACGCAGATTTTCAGAATTGTTTTTAAACTTGTGATCTGTTTTTCTTTTTCAGTCGATGATCCCAGATATTTTTTCATTGCTTTTCTCGTTTCTTAACTTTTGTTGTACCTAAATGTTTGTGTATCTTCAAACATTTGCTATAAAATTTCTGATTTAACCACATTACTTTACTCAATTTTTGTCTAGGCTGTACTTTAAAATAATTAATTAAATGGGAAATAAAGTCACACCCCCGAGTCTTTAAAACTTGGGTAATCTTTGAGCATGTGAGCAGTACCACTTTTATTTGTACTACTTTGTGCATAAGTAGTAATGATGAACCTTCCCCCTTTTTTCCACATTTGTGGTAACACCTAAGAGATGGCAACTACGTTGAACTATAGAAAAATTCTCATTCTTTTTCCTAGCCTGTGATATAAATTCTTACTTAGAGTAAGTAGTTGGCTCAAGAATTATGCTGAATGGACCCAGATCGTGTGTGTCAGCCTGTCAAAGGTAAGGTCTCATCTCCGTTTCCTGAGAACAGATTGTGTAACCTAGGTCTCTGCCATCTGGCACATTTTGCCATTGCTTACCAAGTGCTGTGGGTGAGAGAATGCGAGCAGTTGAGTGCAGCCAGTCCTTGTTATTGGACAATTGGCCACAGACGACTTGTCTTAAGAAGAATCTACCATTATTATTTTCATGAACAAAGGACAATCTATGTATTGTTACTTTAAGTTCAACTGGAATATGCTCAGCCAAGCTAAAATAGTTATTTTGAAAATATATTATTCAGGAACTGCAACAATGCTTTTAGGATTATAATAGTCTTATAAACAGTCTGTAATTTCCACCTGCATATCCAGGTGGATTTAAAAATAACACATAATATAATTTCAATGCTTTGTTTTGTTTTTTCAATTCCCCCCCCCCCCCAAAGAAATGTTCCCCTCTGTATTACATGTGTTCCTGTTAGTTTTTGTTTAACGAGAAAGTATGATCGTTAGAAAAGTATTCTATAACCTTTTCTGAAAGAAAAACTATTGGTTGAGTTTTGGAATCATTTCAGAGCATTTTAGAAGGCATGAAGTGAGGTTTATCAAGACTGTACCCAATTTGGGAAGCAGCATAGAATATTGGTTAACTTCTCTGTACTTGTGCCTCAGTATCCTCAATCTGCTAAATGGAGACAAAATATTACCTAAGTGAAATAACATAGGTAAAGGACTAAGAATAATGGCATCCAAATAAGTATTCATTAAGTGTAAACTGGTATCTGTGGTAGCGGAAATAAATGTACTGGTGTGGCACCGTAGGATCAGCACTAGACTGAAAACCACAAAGTCGGTGGTTCAAACTTACCAGTGCTCCTCAGGTACCAATACAGGGTTGCTATGAGTTGGAACCAACTCAACAACACTTAATAACAACATTAGAAACTTGCAGATTGTATTTCAAAATGAAACTAAAAATAACTAATGTCATCTAATTCGAATATCACAGCTCATGATCTAAACCACCGTATGCCCACTCTGATGGATGGACTACATACTATTTTGTTTCTTCAAAGAATTCTTGTCATGCATAAGGTTACTAGAATGATTGTCCTTTATAAAGGAAAGTCAACAAGTGGAATGAACAACAGAACCTCTGTTGGACTCTTAAGTGCCATTTCTATATATTTTAAAGCAGTAGAGATTTAACATGTTCATTTTTAGTCCACTTTGATAGTGGAAGACAAAGCAAAAGGAAATATACATTAGGTTCTGAAAATCGACTACCTAGAAACTTTGGTAAAATAACAAAACCTTAAAAACTAAAAGCATTGTCATTACTAAGAACTACCATATAAATGAGTGGTCCTAGAAAGTTTCATAATATTTCCTCCTCTCAGCCAGCTTGACACCTTTCTGTTCCCTGGTTCAGCCCATGTACAAGCCAAGCTGACCAATGGTGAAGTCACCTGCTGGCCAGAAAGGAACTTTGTGAGTCTTCTCTTACATCCCATCTTCCATTTCTGAAAGTTATCAGATCAGATGGGTAATGCACACACTTTCATCTCTGATAACTAGTCATTTTCACCCCCAGTGATTTGCATTATTTCATACACATATGTCTTACTTAATTCTCTTCTGTAGTTTTTTACACTAACCTCTGGAAATTGAAGACCATAACTGCCCATGCTCTTTAGAGATATTTTAGTTAAAAAAAAAAATTTTCACAAAGATTAAAGCCCAGAAATCTTGAACTTGCTCCAAAGTTCCATTAAGAATCTTTACAGAAGCCCAACTATTCCAACTAAAATTGTTTTCTTTAAATCATTAACATTCAAAATCATTTCAATATATTTGATCAATTTATTGTTACTAGTTTTACAGTACTAACACTACAACATTTTTTCTACATCTAGATTGCAAATGTATAAGATTTCAGCTACATAGTGGCCTCATCATTGTTGTTGTTAGGTACCTTCAAGTTGGTTCCAACTCATACTGACCTTATGCTCAACAAAACAAAACACTGCCTGGTCCTGCACCAGCCTCATAATTGTTGTTAAGTTTGACCCCATTGTTACTGACACTGTGTCAATCCATCTCATTGGGGGTCTTTCCCTTTTTTGGTAACTTTCCAAGGGACTGGTCCTCCTGATAACATGTCCAAAGTATAAGAGGTAAAGTCTTGCCCTCCTCACTTCTAAGAAACATTCTGGCTGTACTTCTTCCAACACAGATTTGTTTGCTCTTCTGGAAGTCCATGTAGCTTCAATATTCTCCACCAATATCATAATTCAGATGCATTGATTCTTCTATGGTCCTTCTTATTCATTATCCAACTTTCACATGCATATGAGGTAATTGAAAATATCATGGCTTGGGTACAGCACACCTTAGTCTTTAAACTGACATTTTTGCTCTTTAACACTTTGAAAAAGTTTTTTTGCAGCAGATTTACTTAAATGCAATATGTTGTTTGCTTTCTTGCCTGTTGCTTCCATGAATGTTGATGGTGGAACCAAGCATAATGAAGTCTTTGAAAACTTCCATATTTTCTCCATTTATCATGATGTAGTTTACTGGTACTGCTGTGAGGATTTTTGTTTTCTTTACATTGAGGTGCAATCCATACTGAAGGCTGGCTGTAGTCTATGATCTTCATCAGCAAATGCTTCAAGTTCTCTTCACTTCTAGCAAGCAAGATGTGCATATCACATATTGTTTATAAGTCTTCCTCTAATCCTGATGCTATGCTTTTCTTCATATAATCCAGCTCCTCAGATTATCTGCTCAGCCTACAGATTCAACAAGTATGGTGAAAGGATACAACTTTCAAGCATACCTTTTCTAATTTTAAACCATTCACTGTCCTCTTGTTCTGTTCTAGCAACTGCCTCTTGGTCTATGTACAGGTTCTTTGTGAACACATTTTAGTGTTCTGAAATACCTATATTTCACAAAATGTTGTCCATAGTTTGTTATGATACACATAGTCTAATGCCTTTGCATAGTCCATAAAGCACAAGTAAACATCTTTCTAGTATTCTCTGCTTTTAGCCAAGATCTATCTGACATCAGCAATGATATCCCTAGTTCCACATCCTCTTCTGAATCTGGCTTGAATTTCTGGCAGCTCCATGTTGATGTGCTGCTGCAACTATTTTTAAAATTATCTTCAGCAAAATATTTCCTGCATGCAATATTAATGATAGTATTTGATGATTTCCGCATTCCATTGGGTCATCTTTGGAATGGGCCCAGATGTGGATCTCTTTCAATAGGTTGGCCAGGTAGCTGTCTTCAAAATTTGTTGACACACAAGCGTCAGCGCCTCCATTGCTGCATCAGTTTGTTGAAACAGTTCATTTTGCATTCCATCAATTCTTGGATCCTTGTATTTTGTCATTGCTTTCAGTACAGCTTGGACTTCTTTCAATATCATTGGTTTCTGACCATTTGGTACTTCTTTGAAATGATTGATCATCAACCAATTATTTTTGGTACAGTGCATCTGTGTACTCTATCTTCTTCTGATGCTTTCTGCATCATTCAATATTTTACCCATGAATTCCTTCAGTATTGCAAGTCAAACCTTGAGTTTTTTTCTTTAGTTATTTCAGCTTGAGAAATGCTGAGTGTGTTCTTCCCAGTTCATTGCACATTTCATTATAATACTTTGTCTTCTTGAGCTGCCCTTTGAAATTTTCTGTTCAGCTCTCTTACTTCATCATTTCTTCTAGTTGCTTTAGATTCTCTACATTCAAGAGCAATTTTCAGAGTCTCTCCTGACATCCATTTTGATCTTTTCTTTCTATCCTTTTTAATGACCTTTTGCTTTCATCTTGTATAATGTTCTTAATGTCACCCACAACTCCTCTAGTCTTTGGTTAAATCTTTTCTTGAGATGGTCTCTAAACTCAGGGTTGCATTTTGATTCTCATGGACTTGTTTTAATTTTCTTCAGCTTCAGCCTGAATGTGCTTAAGAGCACTTGATGGTCTATTCCACAGTCAGTCCCTGGCCTTGTTTTGGCTGATTATATTGAATTTATCCTTCATATTCTCCCACAGATGTAGTCAATTTTATTCCTGTGTATTCCATCTGGTGAGGTCCATGTATATAGTTGCCCTTTATGTTGCTGAAAAAAACAGTATTTGCAACAAATAAATCATTGGTCAGGAGAGCTGTGGCACTGTAGGATAAGCAATGAACAGCTAACCAACCACAAGGTTGGTGATTCGAGCACACCAGCTGTTTCACAGGAAATCTGCTTCCACAAGACTTATAGCCTCTGAATCCCTATACAGGTTCACATTGAGTCAGAACCAACTCATTGGCATTTAACACATCATTGGTCTTACAAAATTCTATCATGTGATCTCCGGCATCATGTCTATCACCAAGGTCATATTTTCCAACTATCAATTCTTCCTCTGTATTTCCAAATGTGGCACCCAATCACCAGTAATTATCAGTGTTTCTTAATTACGTGTTTGATCAATTTTATACTGAAAATTTGGTAGAATCCTTCAATTTATTAATCATCTTTAGTGGTTTGTACACTAATTTGAAAACTTGTGCTAATAACTGGTCTTGCTTGTAGGCATTTGGATATTAACCTATCACAGACAGCATTGTACATCAAGATAGATCTTGGAATGCTCTTTTTGATGATGAATGTGACACCATTCCTCTTGAATTTGTTGTTTCCAGCATTTGTTGTTGTTAGGTGCCATTGAGTCGGTGCCGACTCATAGCGACCTTATGCACAGCAGAATGAAACACACTGCCTGATCCTGGGCCAACCTCACTATTGTTACCATGCTTGAGCCCATTGATGCTGCCATTTGGCCAATCCATCTCGTTGGGGGTCTCCCTCTTTTTCTCTGACCCTCCACCTTACCAAACATGATATCCTTCTCCAGTGACTGGTCCCTTCTGACAATATGTCCAAAGTATGAGAGACGAAGTTTGGCCATCTTGGCCTCCAAGGAGCACTCTGGCTGCACTTCTTCCAACACAGATCTGTTGATTGTATGGGCAGCACATGGTGCTTTCAATATTCTCCTCCAACTCCATAACTCAAAAGCTTCAATTCTTCTACAGTCTTCCTTATTTACTGTCCAACTTTCACATGCACATGAGGTTATTGAAAATACCATGGCTTGGGTCAGGTGCACCTTAGTCCTCAAGCTGACATCTTTGATTTTCAACACTTCAAAAAGGTCTTGTGCAACAGATTTGCCTAATGCAATATGTCGTTTGATTTCTTAACTGCTGCTTCCATGTTCATAATTGATCCAAGAAGAATGAGTCCTTGACAACTTCAATCTTTTCTCCGTTGATAAGAATGTTGTTTATTGGTCCAGTGGTAAGGATTTTTGTTTTCTTTACATTGAGATGCAATCCGATTCACAATGGCCAATGCCAGTCCATTTTAGCTTACTAATACCTGGGATATCTATCTTTATGTGTTCCATTTCATTTTTGACAACTTCCAATTTTCATAGATTCATACTGCATACATTCCATCTTCTGATGATTAATAGATGTTTGCAGCTATTTCTTCTCAATTTCAGTTGTGCCACATGAGCAAATGAAGGTCCTGAAAGCTTTGCTCTATCCATACCATTAATGTCAACTCTACTTTGAGTAGTCAGCTCTTCTCCAGTCATATTTTGAGTGTCTTCCAATCTAAAGGACTCATTTTTGGGCACTATATTAGACAATGTTTCACTGCTATTCATAAGTGGATCCATTAATCTAAGAGTTTTTAATAATAGTTTAGGCTACAACTTGTTAGAAGGTTGTTGTTGTTGTTAAGTGCCATCGAGTCAGTTCCGACCCATAGTGACCCTGAACAGGGTTTCCAAGACTGTAAATCTTTGCAGGAACAGAAAGCCTCATCTTTCTCCCGCGGAGCAGCTGGTAGTTTTGAACTGCTGACCTTGTGGTTCACAGCCCGATTCGTAACCACTATGCTACCAGAGCTCCTAAGACAAATATAGATAGGTGCTAATCTTCTAACAAGGAGCTCTGGTAGCGTAGTGGTTACGAATCGGGCTGTGAACCACAAGGTCAGCAGTTCAAAACTACCAGCTGCTCCGCGGGAGAAAGATGAGGCTTTCTGCTCCCGCAAAGATTTACTGACTCAACGGCACTTAACAACAACAACATTTGTCTTATTTGACTTCTAAGTGTTTATGTATCGTTTATGTTTATGTTCATAATTAAGAACATTCTCTAATTAGACCTTCTCTCAGTCTAGGAATCCTTTTCCTAATCTTTAGTGTATCCGTTTGAGTTATAGGAGTATTTTCTCAAGATGTGTGTGTGTGTGTGTGTGTGTGCACGTAGGTATATCCTTAGGTTACTACCTTCTTTCTATCACTATCATTTATATTAACTGATATGAATGTTATGTTCTTAAGCATGTGTAGTAGCTCAGAAGATTTGGTACATAAATCTACTTGCAATCATTAGTGCTTGATCATCTGGTACAATTATATCATGTTTCAGAGGAGTAAATTGAATCTCAGAATGTTTAAATGCTTTGCTTGAGATTACACCATTTAAGTAGAGGTAGGGGTTGTTGGGACTGGAGACTAGTGTTCTTTACCAAGTCTTTCTGATTAATTGTTGACTTAACCTACAATTATATTGTTGTTAAGTGCTGTTGAGTAGGTTCTGACCCATAATAACCCTGGTCAGGGTTTCCAAGAAGCCGTTGCTTAGCTTGAACAGCCAACCTTGCAGTTCAAACTGACTTTGCAGTCGAGCACATTAACCCACAGCACCACACCAAGACTCCAAACTACAAGTACATATTCTGATAATTACCTCTTCTCCCTAAAAAACATGAGTATCCTAGAAAAAGGAGGATCCTGAGAATCAACTATCAGTTGTTGATTGGAAGGCATTTATTCCATGCCACTATGTGTTTCCTTTGCGACCTCTCAAGGTAACTTACATTTTGCTTGTTATTCTTTTAAGACATTTTAATGTTTTAAATTTATTAAGTCAGGTAAACATTAGATTTTTCTCTCATGATTTTGAGGACACTATTTTGGTTTTCATGTTTTAATTACTGTTTAGTATTATTCATCTCTCTGTGTTTGGGGCAGACTTTCCCAAAGTCGGGTAATGACATTTTGTTACCCTATAATAACACACAAGGACTCTGGCATTGAATTCCAGTGTGGTTGGAAGGGTTTAGGATTCTGGAGCTGTTTCAAACAATATAGATTATGCTTCTGATGTTAATTCATAAAATATTTATTTGGGAAGTCCTATTTCAATTATAATTTTTTAAACCAGACAAAATGTCCATTATAAAATTATACACATAAATGTCCTGCACCCAAACGGATTTATAATTCACATTTGAAAACAAGCAGGAACCATTGTTTATGCTTCCCTCCCTTCAGGCTCTCACTTGTACTGGGATACTAAGTATTCCTGTATGCGGTGAATCCTGACAATCCTGTCCACCTAGTCAATTTCACTCTAACTTAAAAATACTGCCCTGAGTTAGCCATGTAATGAAATAATAGCATGCTCGTTCAGGCCCTGAGTGAGGACCAAGAAGGAACTTAACCTCCTGCCATGTCAAATGGCCCCTTTCAGACTCACACTCGGGTGGAGAAAACACAGCTGTATTTACTTTTCCTACCCCATCTTCTATTTTGAAATGCAACCTTTCAGCAAATGAGAGCCAAGGTCAAGTGACACAGCTTTCTACTCACCTCTTCAGTTTGCAAAACTTTGTTTTCCTAGTGGAGTTCTTGGTTAGATACAGCAAGTGTGGATAATACTATCACTCACATGCCCTGTGGGTGGAATTTAATTAGCCCACCTTTGTCATATCTGTACTCAATTTGGTGTGACGCATTTCTTTTCTTTTCATCTGTATATGAAAACTCCCAGT
This sequence comes from Chrysochloris asiatica, assembly GCF_000296735.1. Lineage (NCBI taxonomy): Eukaryota > Metazoa > Chordata > Mammalia > Afrosoricida > Chrysochloridae > Chrysochloris > Chrysochloris asiatica. Next base: position 8,192,856 of record NW_006408528.1, on the reverse strand, counting down.
GTAAGACTTGACAGTATTCTCTCACCAACAACAGTGTTTCTATCAAATTTAAATGTCAATTAAGGAATGATTTTTCTTGCCCAATATTTTCCCATTTCTTAAAGAATTTTGGTTTTGCTTTGTTTACTGAAATTAGAGACATTTTATAGACAAGGTGAACTCTATTGATAATTGTCTTCTAGCTATGGATGTGACAATTCTATGTACAAACTAAAAAAAAGTCTACATTTTTCATAAAAATAGTAAAGTATAAGTTTATTAGTATAAGTACTGCCAAACAGATTGGCTTTCTGCCTTTAAACAGCCTTAGCAGAACTAATTACAATTATTTTTTATTGTTGTTAAGTGCTGTCCAGTTGGTTCCAACTCATAGAGACTCTGTACAGGCTTTACAAGGCTGTACATGTTACTGGGAGCAGAAATCCTCATTTTTCTCCCATGGGGCAACTGAAGGGCTTAAATCACTGACCTTATCATTTACAGTCCAGTGGTTATCCTACTGAACCACCATTCTCCCAAAATTAGAATTAAGTAACTGCATATACTATTAATAGTTATTGTTTAAAAATCACAAAGGGCCAGTGAGAGTTTCCAAGACAAAGACCCAAGCTAAAAGGCTATAAAGATAAATATTTAACTCAGAATCTGAGCATATTCTAAAGCTAAACCAATTTTTTATATGGCTGACTTCCCCAAATGTAAGCCAAAGATGGGAAACTTAACATTGTTTATAGTAATATTTAAATGTTTGTTCTTAAAAATATATTACCCTCTGATTATGTCATATTTTCATTGCATCAAAGCACAGAGCAAAAAAAAATGTATATAATCATTACTTTTTAGTGTTTATTTTTTTTGTATTTCCTATTAATATCCTATGCTATTTATTCCTATTCAGTTAATATTACTTGTATAAGTTGTGTATGTTTATATATCTAAATATACAAAAAAAAAAACATCAAAAGTATAACAATTTACTTACCAGCTTCAAAAATAGAAATTATTCTATTTTTTATTAATGTAAATGCAGACAATGGAAGTACTTTATTGTTTTGTGAAATAAAAATCATTTGTTTGAGTGAAATTAATATTCAGCTTGCTGAGGAGATATATAAGATGATTTTTCATTGTTTTGCTTTGAAATTATCTGGAAAAAAATAGAATTTTGTTGCATTGCATTCTGAAGAACCTGAATATTTCAAATAAACAAGGCAATCTAAATGGGAAGTTAAGTAGAATCCAGCGTGACTAATAAGGGATATCAGATTCTTCAGACCTGTGGTATTCGTAACAAGCTTGAAGAATTCGTGCACAAAAACTTAAGCCATTCTGTAACCTTGGCTGTGATTAGATGCTATAGTTTTGTAAGCTGCTACATGTTGAGCCAGCTTGATGGATTTAACCTACTAATAAGATGCTTAGTTGAACTGTTACTTTAAACTGTTTCCATAGTTTCTGTATCTGTATTGTTGGACCCAGATGACATTTGGCCATAGGGAAATTATTAAACTTAAGTAATTTTTTAAAAAGAGAGAGAGAAAGGCAATCTTTGAAATCATCTGCCTTGATGATAACCTTTACTGAAAGGGTATATTTAATCAGTTCAGTTCACTGAGACCCATAAAGAAAATAATCATAGTGTGTAGTTGCTGCTGCTACATGGCATCAAGTCAGTTCTGACTGATAGGAACCCTATATATGGTTTCTGAGATTATGAATCTTTAGGGAAGCAGAAAGCCTCAACTTTCTTCTGCAGAATGGCTGGTAAATTTGAACTATCTACGCTGTGGTTAGCAGCCCAACAGGTAACCCAAAACACCTCCTGGACTCCTTAAATTATAGGTTATCACCATGAAATTGAAGTCCTGGTGTGCCACGATAGGTGTGGTGCTGTGGGTTAATGAGCCAGACTGCAAAGCTGTTTGAACTGCAAGGTCGGCAGTTCAAGCTCACCAGCTGCTCCTCGGAAACCCAAGACAGGGTCACTATGGGTTGGAATTGACTCAACGGCACTTAACAACAACTGACCACAAGGTCAGCAGTTCAAACCCACCAACCACTCCTTGGAAAACCCTATACAGGGTCACTATGAGTTGTATCTGACTTGACAGCATTTAACAATAATAGCAATCATGAAATTGGGGAGCAAAGTAGCTCCATAGGATAAGCATTGGACTGTACACCACAAGGTTGGCAGTTTGAGCCCACCAGCCACTCCACAAGAGAAAGATGAGCCTTTTTGCTTCTGCAAATCTTTTAAAAAGCCTTGGGAACCCTACGTAGGGTCTCTATGAGTTGGAATCAACTAGTCGGCATTTAACAATGAAATTGTTAAATGTAGTTCATAAAATTGAAATATAGCTGATTCGTTGTTTGAAAAAGCTATCATCTCAGTCAGATTATATTGATATTGTTATAGATTGCTCATTTGGGTTTCATTGGTGTTGTTATCACCTGGACACAGGGAATGCATGCTCTTTAGATACTGTGTATGTGGCTTTACAGATGCAGAGGCTGGAAGGAGGAGAGACATTGGTTTGTAAAGCAGGAGTCTCAAATACAAGTCCCTGCTAGTTAGTAGTTGTGTGACCTTATTCACTATTTTTTGAGCCTCAGAAGATGAGACTAGAAACAATAGCTTCCCCACCAAATATTAGTGGGTTATGAGCCTCAAATGAAGTAATATATATAAAACTACTTTGAAAACTATGTAAGGCAATGTACAAACACTAGTTGTTACATTTCTAAGGTTCTGGCTAAAGCTTTTCTAAACCTCTAGTTCTAACTGAATTGTTATCAGACTGATAAAGCCATACCAAGAACTTGTTTCATATACTATTATGAGGCATGTAAGCTTTTACAATCTTAAATTTGTTGTATTTTTAATTTCCTGATCATTTAATATTTGACATTCTCAAATGTGTGTGTGTGTGTGTGTGTGTGTGTGTGTAGTTGATAAGTCTCTCTTTTTATTTCAATGCAAGCAGAGTTGCTTTGGGAAATTGGTGGGGTTTTGAAGACCTAATTAATGGTACCTCTCTTCTTCACTTGTACTTAGAGCTGGTGAAGAAGTAAAACCAGAGTTGGCAGACACAGAAACAAGACACCCTCCTTTGTCTAACAATACAGGTTAGATTGGAGAAGGCAACTTAGTAGAACTAAAGTGAACTTCCACAGTCCCAGTGCTCCATGTCTAGATCTGGGGAAAAGTTTAAGTCAACAAAGGAGACACTCTTACCCCATTTACTTGTCTCCCTTAGGCCAGACAGAGAGAAAGGGAAATGAGGCTCTCCCCAGGACCTTGGATGGGTTAGCTTTTCCCATTTAGAAACATGGTCTTTTGACTGTCACATGCCAAAAAGATTACCATTTCCTAGGGAAGAAACAAAGGGTGGAGCAGAAGGCCAGGCTTGCTTTGGGAAAAAAATAAATCCCTCTGGATGGAAAAATGAGACGTAGGAAAGAGACTTTTTTCTTAACTAAAGTGAACAGAAATTAAATAAATGGCAATTACCTATCCATCCCCTCTCCTTCCACCTATATCACTGTCATCTCTGAGTCCTGTCCTCTCTTAGAATGCTGACTTAGTCCTATCTCTCACATGCCCCATGTTCTTTAGCCATGCCAAACAATACCAAACAACTAGGGAGAAATATGGTTCCTGAGGAGATTTACTATGTAAAGCAGATTGGTTACGGGAAACTTAAGGTAGATTGGTTAAGGCTACTGTCTTTCATCTACAGTGTAGAAAGACCACATTAATTTTTACTTTTGGGAAGATATGGATGTGAAGTTGTTCATTTGGCAAGTCAAAGAATAACTCATCGTAATCTTCAGGAAATAAATGTAACTTGAGCCTCAAGCCAGTTTAAGTTATACCTGCATTTTTATAACATCCCAAATTCACCACTGAGTTGGAACCAACTCGCTAGCACTTAACAACAACAACAAAGTTCACCATGTTGATGATAATGTGAAATCTCATTAGGGGTAAAAAATAAAATAAAATAAGCAGGAATCTAAACTTAGCATAATTATTCTTGTCTTATTCTGAACACATGTGCATGTGTTGAGTCAAACCTTGCCTTGGTTGCTAAGAAAATGGAGATGAACACCCTGGCCCCAGCCCTGTTTTTTTCTACAGTTTTTAAGAGACAACAGAAAACTGAAGTCCAGCATAATATGTGCTGTGAGAGAGGAATGTACAGGCTGTTGTGGGAACATATGAATGAGCATTTGTCCCAGCTTTGGGGAGTCTTTTTAAAAGGGGTCTGATGTGTGCCTTACAGGCAAATTGAAAATGTCAAGATATAGAAAAGAAAGAGTTTTAATTGAGGCAAAAATAATCAAATGACCCAAAACTCAGAGCTAAAAAGAGAACCTGTTGTTGTGTGTCATCGAATCAGTTCTAATTCATAGTGACCCTGTGTGCACAACAGAATGAAGCCCTGCCTGGCCAGACACCATCCTCAATTGTTTTTATACTTGAGCCCATTGGTGCTGCCACTGTGTCAATCCATCTCATGGGAGGTCTTACTCTTTTTCACCAAAAACTCCACTGTACCAAACATGATGTCCTTCTCCAGAGACTGGCCCTCCTGATAACGTGTCTGAAGTATTAGAGATGAAATCTTGCCATCCTTAATTATAAGGAGTATTCTAATTGTACTTCTTCCAACATAGATTTATTTGTATTTCTGGAAGTCCATGGTACTTTTGATATACTTCTCCAACACTATAATTTAAATGCATCAATACTTTTACAGTCTTCCTTATTCGTTGTCCAACTTTCACATGTGTATGAGGTGATTGAAAATACCCTGAAAATATCAGGCATACCTTAGTCCTCAAACTGATATCTTTACTATTGAACACTTTAAAGAGGTCTTGTACAGCACATTTGCCTAATGCAATATGTCATATAATACGTCGTTTGGTTTCTTGACTGCTGCTTCCATGAGTGTTGATTGTAGATCCAAGCAAAATGAAGTCTTTGACAACTTCAGTTTTTCCTCCATTCATCATGTGTTATTTATTGGTCCAGTTGTGAGGATTTTTGTTTTCTTTACATTGAGTTGCAATTCATACTGAAGGCTGTAGTCTTTGATCTTCATTAGTAAAGTATTTCAAGTCCTCTTTGCTTTCATCAAGCAAGGCTGTGTCATCTGCATATTGCAGGCTGTTAATGAGTCTTTCTCTAATCCTGATGCCATGTTTTTCTTCATATAATCTAGCTCCTCGGGCTATCTGCTCAGCTTACAGATTGAACAAATATGGTGAAAAGATACAACCGTGGTGCACACCTTTCCTGATTTTAAACCATTCAGAATCCTTTGTTCTGTTCTAGCAACTGCCTCTTGTTCTGTGTACAGGTTCCACATAGCACATATTATTCATAGTTGGTTATTAGCCACACAGTCAAAAGCTTTTGCATTGTCAACAAAACACAAATAAACATCTTTCTGGTATTCTCTCCTTTCATCCAAGATCCATCTGACATTAGTAATGATATTCCATGTTGTCTTCTAAATCTGGCTTGAATTTCTGACAATTCCCTGTTGATGTACTATTACAAACGATTGCAACCATTTTTTAAATTATCTTCAGCAAAATTTTACTTACATGTGATATCAATGATATTGTTTAATGATTTCTGCATTCCATTGGGCCACCTCTCTTTGTAATGGTCACAAATATAGATCTCTTCCTATCCACTGACCAGACAGCTGTCTTCCAAATTTCTTGGCATAGACGTGAGCACCTCCAGGGCTGAATCAGTTGGTTGAAATATTTCAATTGGTATTCTGTTAATTCATGGAGCCTAGTTTTTCACCAGTGACTTGGACTTCTTTCTTTGGTAGTTTTGGTTCTTGATCATATAGTACCTCTTGAGATAGTTGAACATTGACCATTTCTTTTTGCTACAGTGACTCTGTATATTCCTTACTTCTCCTTTTAATGCTTTCTGCACCATTTTATATTTTAGTCATAGAAGCGTTCAGTACTTCAAGTTGAGACCTTTTTTTTTTCTTCCTTTTTTGTTCTTTCAGCTTGAGAAATGCTGAGTGTGTTCTTTCCTTTTGGTTTTCTAACTCTGTGTCTTTGCACATTTCAGTATAATATTGACTTTGTTTTCTCGAGCTGCCCTGTGAAATTTTCTGTTCAGCTCTCTTACTTCCTCATTTTTTTCCATTGCTTTAGCTTTTCTACACTCAAGAGCAAGTTTTAGTCTCTTCTCATATCCATTTTGATATTTTCTTTCTTTCCTGTATTTTTAAAGTTCTTTTACTTTCTTCCTATGTAATGTTCTTGATGTCATCCCACAACTCTTCTGGATTTTGTTCATTAGTATCTAATACATAAAATCTGCTCGTGAGATGGTCTATAAATTCAGGTGGGATATATTTGTGGTCATATTTTGACTTTAGTGGATTTGTTTTAATTTTCTTCAGCTTCAGCCTGAAATGATGGTGTGTTCCACAGTCTGCCCTGGCCTTGTTTTGGCTGATCATAATGAGCTTCTTGGAAGTCTCTTCCCACATATGTAGCCAATTCAATTCCTGTGTATTCCATCTAGTGAGGTCCATGTTGCTGTTTAAGTAATTTATGTTGTTGTAAAAAGTCATTTACAATGAATAAAGTGTTGGTCTTGCAAAATTCTATCAGGAGCTCTCCAGCATCATTGCTATAATCACTGTTTTCCAACAATTGATCCTTCCTCTTTGTTTCCAACTTTCACATTCCAATCACCAGTTGTCACCAATGCATCTTGATTGCATGTTTGATCCGTTTCAGACTGAAGAAGTTGGTAGAGTATAGAGTTTGGGGAACAGTCCTGAAAGAAATTGGAGAAGCAATCAAGACTAGATCATGCCATGATTAGGAATTTGACCTCTTTTCAAAGGCACTGAGAGGGAATAAGCAAGGAAGAGAATATGTTACAGATGCCACTATGGCAGTGATAGGGAGCATGGAGTGTAGGGAGAGAAAGGCTGCATGCAAGAAACTCTTATAATGTTCAAGGCTGAAGACTTTAGTGTCCTGAATTTAGGAGAAGGACAGCAAACTTGAAAAGAATGAATGAATTGGGGGAGATATTAAAAACATAACAATCAGTTGTTGTTGTTGTTAAGTGCCATCGAGTCGGGTCCGACCCATAGCGACCCTGTACAGGGTTTCCGAGGGTGTAAATCTTTACAGGAGTAGAAAGCATCAGTAGGACTTGGTTATTTACTGGATGTAGGGTGGGAGAAGAAGATTTCAAGGATAATGCTAGTTTCTGTATTGAATAACTGTGTAGATATGGAAAGTATTGGGTGAGGATTACATTTGGGGTGAGGGTGAAGATCTAGAAGGGGACAAGAGACTAGTTTAAAACATGTTGACTTTAAGATGCCTGTGGAATGTTTAAAAGGAGATATATGATCGTATGCTTGTAAGTACTCATATTCATCCATGTCTACTTTTAGGGGAATGAAGGAGCTAGGCAGTGGATGCCAAAGATATGGATAAGATCACTGAAAGGAATACATTAGCATTAAGAAGAGTAAACCTAGAGAGTACCATCACTACAGAAATAAACCAAAGAATAACTGTAACCAGCTGGGCAGGTTGGAGACATAATTAAGAAGTGAAACAGAAGCCAAGAAATAAAAAACTCAAAGAGGGAATCAACAGTCTTAAGTGGTGCAAAGAGGTCATATAAGATTAGCACTTCAAAACATCTTCTGGGTGTAGCAAAAGAGTGATCATTAGTAACCTTTGTGAAAACAGGCCATAGAGGGGAAGAGATAGAGGGCAGATTGCACTGAGTGAAGAGTGAAGGGCAGATAACAATGGTATCTGAAAGCCTGGCTGTGAGAAAAAGTAGATCATGTGGGAGTTAAATGAGTGGCATGCCAGTGATGGGTGATGTAGGTTTGTAGAGAAGTTTTTTAATGGTTAATTGCTATCTTAATTTCCTTGGGCTGCCATAAGAAAATACCACAGAGTAGGTGGCTTAGAAAGCAGAAATGTATTGTCTTACAGCTCTGGAGACAAAAAGTTTGAATTCAGAGTCTGCTCTAGAGAAATGTCCCTCTTTATTTATTAATGTCTTTGGTAGCCTTGGTGTTTCTTAATGTTCTTTGGCTTGTAGATGTATTTTCACTTGGTGTTTTCCCTGTGTGACCCCATTTCTGTGTCTATTCTCCCCTTTTATAAGACCCCATTCAAAAAGGATTAGGATTAAGACCTACCCTACTCCATATGACCTCGTTAATTGAACAGATAACATCTACAAAGAAAAACTATTTCTCCCAACAGCTTCATATTCACAAGTACATATTTTTTTGTGAAGGAATACAATTCAATTTAAAATAATTGCTTATCGGAAAGAGTCAGTAACAGTGAAGAATAAAGTACCTATCATAATTTATGAAGTCATGTCCTTGAAAGAAAGGAAGGATGGTCTGGTAGCACCATGGGAGAAATGAGCTTTGCTTTCAAGGAGGACAATTTATCTATTGTGGCAGGAGGGAAGCACATGTGGGTATAAAGGCAGGCTCATTTCTGGGTGGAGCAGACAAGCTACTTACTGTTAATTACAGTGAGAAGGAAAATGGTGATGTCAGACTAAAGAAGAGATGTTGTTAGGTGCTGCGGAGTCTGTTCCAACTCATATGATCCAATGCGACAAAATAGTACTGCCTCATAGCGTTTTCTAGGCTATAGTCTTTACAGGAACAAATCGCCACATCTTTCCTTTTATGAAGCTGCTGAATGGGCTCAAACCACCAACCTTGGTTAGCAGCTGAGGGCTTAATTGTTAGACCAGAAAGGGTGAAATTTGTGATATAAAACACAGAGGTGGGGACCTGCCCAGAAAATATGAGATGCCTGGATAGCTGGAGGTTAGAGACCATGAATTTTCTATAAACCAAATTTATTTACTGGAATAGCTTTTTGGTTTTTATAACCAGTATTAAGGAAGATTCCACAGCAAACACACTGTTTCTTGTCTGGTTCTTTTCCTAAAATGCTTCTCATTCCTCTTCCTCTTGCACTTCCACTCTGCTTGGCTAGTAAGAGAGATTTTCCAACTTAGGCAAGCCATTTTCCCCAGAAAGTATGGAACAGATGACAGAAGCAGTGACCACCTGTGTATTTCCCTTCTTCACATGTATACATTCACCTGCTGCTCTGACAAGAGGAATTCATGGGCACTTTTTTCCTTTTTAAAAAAGAGAAGACCCAGGAAGCCTAGCTCAAGTAGTGGAAATATTGAGAGAAAAAAGAAAAGGAACAAGTACCATTTTGTAAATACTCAGTATCCCTGATGCATTCTGTGAAATAGGAACATCACGTGATTTGGGTGTTGTGCAAACACCATTTTAAAATCTTATTTGTACCTACACCTCAAAAGAGGGAACAAATCTTTACAGCAAGAATCATTCCCACCTCGTCCGTACACAGATTAGACAGGGATGGGCCACTTGGACATTGGCTACCCAAAATGGGGGTGACTAGAAAGGCAAGTGACTGGCTTACAAGCTTTCAAGAGGGAGCCTAGATCCAGAGGGCACGGAGCAAAGTAGACTCTCCACTGAGTAATATGCAATCTGTCTGAGCAGGGCTGATGAAAGGAGATGTGGATAGCACTCATGTGGTACAATAGTGAATAATTACTATCAGGGCTGACTGTTAGGGTTGGAAATGTAAAAGTAGACATTTTGTAACAAAAGGAAGGAAGTGGTTGACTTTGCAGGCCAGGAGCGGAGGCCCCTGGGACCATCAAGGGAGAAGAGAGGAGTGCAGGACCCAACCCAGAGAAACTGTGATGCCAGAGATGGAGGCAGAGACGATGATGTGGAGAGATGGAGCAGCTGGGTACTCTAGACTCAGAGAGGGAGAGGGTCTGTGTGCTGACAACCAGGGGGCAGGCTTGCAGGATATACCCTTTGGTTGGTTAATGATGCATGGAGGGGATTGTAACCATGGCAGTGAAATGATATATGATAGGATGAATGTAAACCTAATGTTCTCCCATGTAAACTATCACATAATTCACAATAAAACATTTTTTAGAAAGGAAAAAAAAAACACGTATTTGTTGTTGTTAAGTGCTGATTCATAGCGACCCTGTATAGGATCTCCAAATAGTGACTGGTGGGTTTGAACCACCTTGTGCCTATCAGTCCAGTGCTTATCCAACAGCACCACATCAGGACCCCTTAAAACCTGATGCTGTTGTTGTAGCTAAGTACTGTCGAGTTGATTTCAACTCAGTGACCCTCTGTAGGGTTTCCAAGAAGCAGCTGGGGGCTTTGAACCACTGACCTTGAAACCTTATCTGAGCCCACTTACAGTCGTCCTTGCTATTACTAGAGCTGCTGAGTGGCAGTAGCTGCAGTGGCTAAGAGGGCTGGGGTGGGAAGGAGTAAGGTGCTAAGTAGGAAGGGAGTGGAGTGTGCGCGCCCCCACCCTTGTTTCACCAGCCTGAGTGCCTATCGTCTCCACTGGATAGAGCCCAAGAGCCTTCACTCAGAAAGATGTCCTTTGTGTGCCTGGTCCTCACCAGTGTTCCAGTGCTGTAAGATATTGGCCTTGGGGTCTTTAACATCATTAAGGGAAAATAATAAAAGGAGAGCTACTTTTTCTTTTAAAAAAAGACAAAACCTTATGGGACAAGGATTGGTGGTGGAGCATTGCCCAAATAAATATTAAGCTGTGTCCTGGTATAACACTGTAGGATAAGCACTGCTAACCACAAATTCGGTGGTTCAACCTCACCATTCCCTCCTGGGAAACGCTATCCAGGGTGGCTGTGAGTCTGAACCAACTTAACAATAACAATAACAATAACCATAACCTGCACTCAGATGATGTCAGAGATTGGACAAGGAAAGAGTGAAGAAAATATCAACTTCCTAACCTTTCCTTTTGTGGTGCTGTGGGATAAGCACTCGATCACAAGGTTGGTTTTAACTACAAGGTCGGCAGTTCAAACTCACTAGCCACTCCTTGGAAACCTTATACAGGGTCACTATGAGTCAGAACCTACTCAACAGTACTTAATGACAACAGCAACTTTTCCTAGTGTGGTGTTGTAGGATAAGCACTAGACTGCTAACTACAAGGTCTACAGTTCAAACCCACCAGCTGCTCCTTGGAAACCGTATTCAGGGTTATTATGAGTCAGAACCAACTGACAACACTTAACAACAACTCTTAGTTTGCTACTCAAGTATAGTATCTTTAAACTTGGAGTCCTCACTCCTCGGGAAAAGTAATACCCAGGAAGAGAGATCACATGGAAAACATAGGTTTTCAGTGAATTCTGTTAAATACAGAGCAATCTATCTGTACCATTGGTAAAGTATTCTGGGGTCTTGTTTGTTTAGTTGGCCTAATTCATCCATTTTAAAATCAAGTCTGGGGTGCCTACTGTGTTCTGAGGCAGGAAGTGTCTGAGAGAACAAAGAGACCAGATTCAGTGCCATTCAGAAACATGTAATGAGCACTTACTACTATGTGCAGACACTTCTAGGTACTGGGAATTTACAGAAAAAAAAATAGGAACTAGTCTCTGCCTTTGAAATATAATTTCTCCCAAGTAAAAGGAGATTGTTGCACTGGAATGATGTAGGTACAAGAGACCAATTCTCTAGTTTTTAACAGTTATTAGCAACAACTCCTTAAAAAAGCTACCATAACAACAACAAAACACTCTAGTCTTGTCTTAACTGTGCCATTGCTTGTATCACCTTCTCCTAACCTCTGTCCCCTGATGCTTCTGACTCAGATTTGCCCCCAACCCCCACCTCCTATCCAGAGGCTGATGTAATGCAAGCAGATACCAGCTGAAGCCAGAATAGAATGGACAGCTAACTGGGGAGATAAAGTGACAGTGTCGCTTGTTCGGGCTATTGTTCAAAGAAACATGTCTTTTATTTATAGACAGAATTTAAAAGCATAGACAGCCAGAGCTTGATATTGTGTAACTCATTTTCTTGAAATATACTTGATATAGCTACCTTCTTTGCATGCAAATTGAATGTGTTAGATAGGTATTTTATATCTGATTTCATGTTCTTTTAATAGGCTCTATTGCTGTTTGGGGTAAGGCTGATTTTTACATTTTAATGTATAAATATTTTACTTTTATAGGACACTATTTTATCTCTGCTTATCTAAGGTGCAGGTTGTAGTAAAAAGCAGGAGGTTTTTAAAAAGATGTCATGTATTAGTGATTTTCATATAAATAAAATATTCATAATTTTGTCTTATATGGCAAAGTAGATAAGGTCTTCAATTGCTAATGCGTTTGCAAAGCTGGTACCTCCTAACATACTTCATGGTGGTTATTGGGCTTTTGTGCAAGGAAAAAATGTTGTTATCTGCTCTTAAACCTACATTTTCTTATTTTAAATAACCAAGATTGAGGTTCACAGCAATGCCAGTAACCTTCTGTTGCCCTGAGAAAGTGACTTCGTTTTTCTAAACCTTTACTGAAAAGTGTTATGTGCCTTTGTGCTGTTGGAGTCGGTTTCTTCCCCAAGCTCTTAGAAGATCTTACAGATTGAACCTCATGAATTTTTACAGCGCCTCTACAAAAAAGGACAGGATAGTACCTATAAACCTCTTTGAATTATTGGAAAGAAAGATACTAGCAGGTGAGGAGTAGAAGATAAACTTAACAAGTCTAGTTTTTAATAAGCTGACTGGTCCAAGCCTAGCAGCAGCTCCTTGGAAATCCTTTCTGAGGCTGCTCTGAGTCGGAACTGGCTTAACAACTGGTAAGCAAGAAATAACTTTTAGACATACATATGAAAACAGTGAACTAATTATAAACTTGATTTGTTATAATATGTAGATAGCGACATTTACTTTCTCCTTAAGATTAGAAAAGAAATTTAACATGGTATAGTTATATTTAAACCTTGTAAAGTCAAACACTCTTTGAAAAATAAATATTAATGCTGAATGATATAAAGAAACACACTCAGGATCATTATCTTAGCAGCATTGCTGTGAACAGGATTAAGCATGAAAATAATGAACATGCTTTGTGACCATTATCGTTGAAGCAATCTTTTAAATTTTAGCTACTTATCAAAAGGTTAATTGATTCATTTCTTCTTGCTCCATTGTGGTTAACATACTAATTCTTCCCTTTAAAAATCCATTTTATTATACAAATGAAAAATTGCAAGACTTTGTATCAAAGAGAGAGGGCTGCTTTTTTGTAGGGGAATCCATGCACCTGTGTCAGCCCTCACCCCCCACCTCTGCTTCTGTTGGCTGCCACGCTAGAGACTTAGTGATCAGGTTTATCTGGTGTGGGGTCCTTGGATTTTGACTCATATTTTCTTTGTGACTTTCTCTTGTTTTGCCCTATAATTTCTACCCTTCCAGCTCTCAGCATGCCAACAGCAGCTGCATCATGGTACTCAACCTGCTGCCAAGAGGGCAGACCGGCTCCTTGGAGACGGTAACATTGCACTATAGCCAACTGTTAAGAGCAGCACATACAGCACAACTAAAATTCAGATCATTCTGGGGGGTATTTGGTGGAACACTTTACCCATAGTATTTTATAAATCAAATTAATTTTTTGAACTTTTTATTTATGAATAAAATGTTAACCATCTTTTACAAAAGCAGACAGAATAGTATAGTGCCTCCCCACATATCTACCTTTCTCTTGGGTCTAAATATTTTCAACTGAGACACAGTTTTCTTTCACTGTCTATGGCGTTTCTCCCATGATTTTATCCAGACTATTGATAGATTCATTTCCAGAGATCAATATGTCTTAATTTATAGTCTTCTTTGTATCCCTCTTTATCCTAAGATCTGTCACTTTGATTTTCCCATTCTCTGTCTTCTAAAGGTAAAGGACGTTATAGTTTTATTGTTTTCTTTCCTTCTAAATTAAGCTATCATTGTTGTTGCTGTTAAGTGCCACTGAGTTGGTTCCGACTCATGGTGACCATGCATAGGATTATCAAGGAGCAGCTGATGAGTTTGAACTGCCAACCTTGTGATTCACATTCCAGTACTTATCCTACAGCACCACACAAGGAATATGTAACTTTGGTGGTGGTGGCGTGCCGTGGAATCAATTCTGACTCGTAGCAACCCTGTATAGGGTTTCCAAGGCTATAAATCTTTATGGGAGCAGAAAACCTTATCTTTCTCCCATGGAACTACTGGTAGTTTCAAACTGCTGACCTTGAGGTTAGCAGCCCAACTTGTAACCACTGTGCTACCAGAGCTCCTTATGTAACGTTAGTAGCTATCAGACTTTCTAATGCTTTTTCCTAAAATTTCAAGGTTTTGTTCATTCAGCCTGCCAGTCAATCCAAAGCATGTCTGAAATGTGTGGTATCCTAGAATGTATGGTGGATGAATCTTTGGAGAGCATTAAAGATCGCTGGGCTTTGTTCTGCTGTTGACTCACTGTGGGACCTGACACAAATACTTAAACTTTCTGTATGTGCCTTCTCTCCTTTTGTCTGTAACTGAAGACTAATAATAGTACAGACCACACAGGTACGCTGTAGGACTTAGATGAGTGAATACATTTAAACAGCTGAAGTGGTACCTGACACAAAGTAAGTGTTAATGTGCTCATATACTCGCTGGCTGTTGTTGTCATTGTTGCTGTTGTCATCAGCACCATTTTTGCCCCTCACCACTCATTTTACTGCACAAGACCTTTTTAAAGTGTTGAAGAGCAAAAGATGTCAGCTTGAGGACTAAGGTGTGCCTGACTCAAGCCATGGTGTTTTCAATAACCTCATATGCATGCGAAAGCTGGACAGTGAATAAGGAAGACCATAGAAGGATTGATGCTTTTGAATTATGGTGTTGGAGGAGAATATTGAAAGTGCCATGGGCTGCCAAAAGAACCAACAGATCTGTGTTGCAAGAAGTGCAGCCAGAGTGCTCCTTAGAGGCCAAAGTGGCCAAACTTCGTCTCTCATACTTTGGACATATTGTCAGGAGGGACCAGTCGCTGGAGAATGATATCATGTTTGGTAAGGTGGAGGGTCAGAGAAAAAGAGGAAGACTCCCAATGAGACAGATTGGCCAAGTGGCAGCATCGATGGACTCAAGCGTGGAAACAGTAGTGAGGTTGGCCCAGGATCGGGCAGTGTTTCGTTCTGCTGTGCTTAAGGTCGCTATGAGTAGGCACCGACTCAATGGCACCTTAACAACAACAACTCATTTTACTAATGGAGAGCCATCTGAGACCCAGATGGTCAAAGCGACCCCCTTTAAATCCTATGGCAGTTTGATCAGGAGAAATTGAATAAGAAACCACATATCTCAATTCCTTTATTATATTAAATGTAGTTTGACACCATTTTGTCCTCAAGGAGGGTATGTTCTGACAGACAAGAGTGATTTGTGAAAGAACAGAAAGAGGATTAATAAAGGCATGGACACAGGAATACATACTGCTGCAAGAGAAATTCAACCTTAAAACTTGTGTGTTTCAGAAGCCTAGTACTATGAGTAATGTGCCTCTTTTTGTGCCATGGAGTCGGTTCCGACTCATAGTGACCCTGTACAGGGTTTCCAAGGCTGTAAATCTTTATGGGAACAGAATGCCTCATCTTTCTCCAGTGCAATAGCTGGTAGTTTCAAACTGCTGACCCTGAGGTTAGCAGCCCAATTCGTAACCCAGTAGGATCTGACATTTCTTAATTTTTTATTTACTTATTTTAGTTAGAATCTACTAAACATTGTTCTAATTACTTACAAACCATGACTTCATTTAATCTTCATAACAATTCCTATGAAACAGGTGTTATTGTTGATCTCATAATACAACTAAGGAAGCAAAGACGTTAAATAACTTGTCAAGGTCATATGCTAATTAATTTGCAGGAAACCTGGGATTTGCACCCAAGCTATGGGGCTCAAGAACCTGTGCTCCTAACCACTCTGTGCTCAATGATGAGCAAAGCCCTGGTGTTTATGAAAACTTGAGGTTTTACAGTGCACCCATGTTTAGCTTGCTTTTTCATTTTTCCCTACAGACCAGCATGGAACTGTTCAGTCATCACTCACTGACTAACTGCTCTCTTGGCTGACCTTAAGATACTTAGCATTTTGGGGTTCCTGTTAGGTTTCAGGAGGCAAAATATCTGTCTATACAAGGATCTTTCAAACTACCTTTATTTTAGTTGCAGTCCTAAGAAAGTACTTTGGTGCTTTAATTTCAGTTAAGTCATAAGACTACTTTTTTTTTTTTAAGTTTGTATTGTAAATTGAGTGATAGTTTACATGGGAGAACATCAGCTTTACATTCATCCTATCGTATATCCTTTCATTGCAATGATTACAGCCCCCTCCATGCATCAAACAACCAAAGGGTATGCCCAGCAAGCCTGCCCCCCACCCCCGCCATCAGTACACAGCCCCTCTCCCTCCTTGAGTCCAGAGTCCCCAGCCACTCCATATCTCCATGTCTTTGTCTCGGCCTCCATCTTTGGCATCACTGCTTCTCTGTATAGGGTCCCGCACTCTGCTCTTCTCCCTTGATGGTCCCAGGGTCCTCCGCTCCTGGACTGCAAAATTAACCACTCCTCTCCTTTTGTTACAAAATGCCTAGGACTACTTTTAATGGGGATATTTGGTAATTTGAGGCCATTGACCACACAAATATTTCTTGAGGGCATTTGTAGGTATTGGGGATAACCTGTAACAGAACCCATAGCAACCCTGTATACAATTTCCAAGGAGCGGCTGGTACGCTTGAACCGCCGACCTTGTGATTCAAATTAACTTTGCAGTCCAGCGCATTAACCCACAGTGCCACACCAGCACTCCTTTAACAGAACAGTGCCTTCTTTATGGATTCTCCATGGATTCTTTTTTAGTATGGAATTTTTCTTATTAGCCTATAAACTGCCATTATCTCTCTCAATTAAAAAATATTCACAAAAACGATGAGAAATCTTCCAACCCCACATCCCTCTCCATCTACTGGTCCATATCTCTTTTCCCCTTTACAACATAACACCTAATTTACCAAATAGACTTTTCTCATCAGATCCCATCCAGCTCTAGACCTATATTATATCCTCCTGCCTAGGAATAAAATTGATGCATTTAAGTTATGGTATTGGAGGAAAATATTAAAAGTGTTGAAGGAAAGTAGGCTCAAACACTGTAGGTTCTTCCCCTGGTAAGCAATAGCTCTCTTTGGAATGCAAACAGGCCAACCTCTCTACACACAGATTATCAACTACAGAGTTCTAGAGCATCAAACCTACAGTGAGTTCTGATCTCCAAGACTGTTCAGACTAGAAAACGAGAGATGGTTTGTTCAGAGAGCACACTTCTCTAGACTGGCCAGATGCCCGTGTTTCTAAAAGGTAAAGATGGCAGCAGCAAAGAGATCAAACATAGCAACCATTGTGTGACTGGCACAGGACCGGTAGGTGTTCCATTCTGCTGTGCATAAGGTTACTAAGAGTCATTATTGACTCGATGGCACCTAACAACAGCCTAGTGAGCAGCTCCTTCAGGATGTCTGGTAGGTACCTTAAGTGTCCAAAACTGAACACTTGCTCTCTTGATCTAAAATCCAACCATTTCATCTCATTTATGTCAGCACCCAGATTCACATCAAATCATTTCTCACTCACATTTAGTGTTTGTTTCCTTAGTACCTATCTCAACACAGCAACCAGAATGATCCTTTTAAGACATCAATCAGTGTCTTCTCTACCACGGTATGTTTTCGAGATTTTTTTTTTTTAATTTTACGTACAACTGTATAGATGAATGTCATCCATAGAGTGTTGACTGACAGAAACTAGAAGCAAAGAGCTCATACTGGTTATATTCATTTAAAATACATTTTTAAAAACAGACTATGATGTTAAGAAGTCAAGATGATGATCGAGAGAAAGGGGAGTTGGTTGTAACTAGGAGAAAACTCCAGGAGCCCTGCAGGAGGATTTGATGGTTTATGGTTCTTGACCTGAATGCTGATAGTTCACACGTGGTCAGTTTGTGGAACTATAGCAAGCTGCATACTCACAATGTACTTTTTTATGTATATATTTTATGCTTCAATAAAACTTCACAACATTGATGTCTTTCACATAGAAAATTCTCCTGTAGACTTAGAGACACATAATGGATCAGCATTCATAAGCATTAGATAATTAACAGCATGCAGGTAACAATCTTGTCAACATGTATTCATTCAAAAATTACTGAGTACAAGGCACAGAAGCGTTGGGGCTCTGTAGAATAAGCACTGGACTGCTAACCATGAGGTCTGTTATTCAAGCCCATCAGCTGCTCTGTGGAACAAAGATGAGACTTTCTGCTCCTGCAAAGGTTTATAGCCTCAGAAATCCTACACAGGATCACTAGGAGTTGGAACCAACTCGATGGCACTTAACAATAGGCACTGCTCTGAGGGCAGTGGTAGTGTATTGGTAGAGTTTACCCCTTCCATGTGAGAGACCTGTTCATTTCT
This sequence comes from Chrysochloris asiatica, assembly GCF_000296735.1. Classification (NCBI taxonomy): domain Eukaryota; kingdom Metazoa; phylum Chordata; class Mammalia; order Afrosoricida; family Chrysochloridae; genus Chrysochloris; species Chrysochloris asiatica. The sequence continues at coordinate 8,174,366 of NW_006408528.1, read as the reverse complement.
CAACCAGTACACCTGATTTGCAATCCTGGTGTGGTGTTGGACTGCAAAGCCGGTTTTAACTGCAAGATCGGAGGTTCAAGCTCACCAGCCGTTCCTCAGAAACCCTATACAGGGTCTCTATGGGTCGGAACTGACTCAATGGCACTTAACAACAACAACACCTGATTTTACAGTGCATGTTCCTATGATACTAAACCGGTTGCAGTGGCACTTCCAGACTGAAATAGATTGAGAAGTAAGGCCTCTCATTCTACTTTTTAAAAAGTCAGCCATTGAAAACTCTATAGAGAAATATTCTACTCTAACACATATGGGTAATCAACAGTCAGAATAAACTCACTGATTTTAAAATCACCACTGATTTTAGGCACCAATCTAGGCATTTGAGATGCAGCAGAGAACACAAAAGACAAACATTGCTTAAGCATTTGAGGGACTATAATCAGAATAAATGGTGTGGCACTGTGGTTTAATAGGCTGGACTATAAAGTCAGTTTGAACCGCAAGGTTGGCGGTTCAGTCACTCCTTGGAACCCCTATACAGGGTCGGTATGGGTCAGAACTGACGGACAGCACTTAACAACAACAACATGGTATATAACAAAGTACCAAGGACTATAGAGAAGAAGAAAGCAGGAGAGGGAGACACCCAGAGTGGTCCAGGTGAGGGAGCAGTATATCACCTGGTCAGGAAAGGCTTCTCTGGCAAGGGAACCCCATGTGTGTCTAGGGGAAGAACCTTCTGGGCCCAGGAAATGCAAACTGCAAAGGGCCTGAGACAGAAGCAGGCTGGATACACACTAGCTTCAGGGATCAGTGGGGCTAGGGAAATGAATTGAGGACAAATGTGCTCTGAGAGGAAACGGGGCAATCATGAAGGACCTTACAAGCCTCTTTAGGAATTTATGAGTTGTATTCTGCATGGAAGGAGCTCTGGTAGCGTAGTGGTTACGAATCGGGCTGCGAACCTCAGGGTCAGCAGTTCGAAACTACCAGCTGTTCCGTGGGAGAAAGATGAAGCTTTCTGCTCCCGTAAAGATTTACAGCCTCGGAAACCCTGTGCAAGAATCGACTCCATGGCACATAACAACAACATTCTGCATGGAGTCATTGTATTTCAGTTGCTTGTAGTGCAGATCGTTCTTGTTGCTGGAAATATACCCTGACTTATTATCCATTATACTATTGACAGATTTTTCTATTCTTTCACTTCCCAGTGTAGATCTTTGGCAAGCTAATGTATACAAGAGATTCCAATTTTAAAGACATTAACCAAGGTGAATTAATCCTGCCTATTTGAATAATGTGTGCAACAGTCTAGTTAAGATTCATTGTCCTTAAGGACCTTAGGGTCTAGCTGGAGATAGTGCATACACACATAAAACCAATAACTAGCAAAGACACTTAGAAGAAACACCAGCTAAAACCCTAGGCAATGTGCCTCATGAATCATCTGAGCTTGACCAAGTCATTTTGGACTCAGTTTTTATACAATCTCATGGAGATGCTAGAAATTCAGCAGTATCTCAAAGTATATAAGGTAGCTTCAAAAAGTTTGGGGGAAAAAATTGAAGTAAAAGATCATGGAATTTTTCCACGAGCTTTTGAAGCCCCCTCGTTCTTAGAATTTGGAGAAGCAGAGACAGACTTAAGAAGCAATATGTGGACTAGAGTAATAGAGAGAATGCCACTTTGATTTTGAGGGGGCCACAGGTGACCAGTCTGAATCTGTGTAAGGTTTAGAATTCACTTGAAGCCTCACAGAGATTTGGATGGATGTATTTCTCAAGTAAAGTCAATTTGTTGTTAAGTGCCGTCGAGTCACTTCTGACTTGTAGTGACGCTATATACAACTTCCAAGGAGCGGCTGTTAAGTTTGAACCACTAGCATTGCACTTCAAACTGACTTTGTGGTCTAGTGGTCAATAGCTGCATTCAAATCTGGGCATATTTGCATATTCCATATTTCTCAATTGTTTTGATGTATTCATGCTGCACACCATTGGTAGAACTCCAAGTTCATAAGGTCTCAATGTTTCAAATGTGTATGTATTTGTAGACTGGCAAAGAAAACTCACCCAATGTGACTGTGGCAGACTCTGAAACAGGGAATAAGGCAGGCCACACTTTGGAGAGCAGCTCAGTTATGGCCGAGCTCCTGAGCGACGTCCCCTTCACTCTGGCCCCTCATGTGCTGGCAGTGCAGGACCCCATCAGTGACCTTCCTGACCACTTACTCTCCTATGATGTCAGCGGAAACTTATCACAGTTCTGGTATGATTTTACTCTTGAAAATTCAGTGCTCTGTGATTCGTAAACTCTGTGTCTATTTACACCTTGTTGTTGTTGTTACTAAGTGCTGTTGCACCTTAACCTCTTTTAAAAAAAGTTTGCTTATTTTACTGAACCTGTGATGTTCTTTGCTATTTCACTATTTAAAAGGCCCTCAGAAACAGAGGGATCACAAAACAATAACATGATGTTCACTGTTGTATTTTTACTGTTTTAGAATAAAGTTCATTTGTGTAAAGATTAAATTGTACGTCCTTTCCCCCAAGTAGTAAACATAGAAACCAGGCTTTCAAGGTTTTTTGAAACGAGTAGATTCCTCCACCAGCCTCTCAAAGTATAGCACCTCAAATTTATCTTAGAAGAACTGTGAAAAGGAACAGTGGCATTTTCCTTAGTTACCACAACTCCAAAGTCCACAGTTAGAAAGAGTGTGAATTCTTGTCTCTGGTTTGAAGGAGGATTAAATTAATGTTGCTCCTTTCTCCTTCCACTGTGCTTCTGAACAAATTTGGAAAGAACGTTGCCAGTTAGCTTAATCTTTTCAATCCCGATTAAGACCTTTTGAAGTCGAAATTTAGGATTTTTCCTAAAAAGCAGTGGTAGTTTGCCAACACAAGAATGCTGTAACTGCTCTGGATATTGTTTCATTTGAAAGAGAAATGTCAGCTTTCTTAAGCCCACACCTTGAACCGAGTCCTCTGGTCCTGCCTTTGTTCTCCGCCTTTTTGCTACTTCAGACTGTGCTCTCTCACCAGCTTTCCAAAGAACTTTTCCTGCCACTGTCTCAACTTGGCATTTTCTCTCCATGCCACATATGTTCTCAGTTTATGACGAGATCCACATTTCCCTTTCAACCTCTCTGCCTCCTAAAGAAAAACATCTCATGATGATACTTATTATCGCTGATAACACCCTTAGAATTTAAAAGTTGGTTGGCCTCGATACACATGGAAATGTTTTACTGTTAGAAACACTGCTATAGACTCATTTCCAATTAGAATGCAGGCAAAATACCTAGATAGGACTTTTAGTGCTTGAAAATCTATTATTTATTTCAACTGGAACAAAAGAGAACTACCATTGGTTCATAAACTGCAAAAGGAAGAGGTAAATTATGATAGAGCATTTTCTATGCCATAGGAAATTTAAATCACAGTTGACTTGATTAATAACAATATGATATATTAATTTTGTGTCAAATTGTAAGTATGCTTTTCACACAGATGGAGTGCCATAGCAAGCTAGACATTGCATAAAGGTGCATGAATTATTTAAGTTTTAATATGTTATGTATGTTTGTTTAAGAAATGAATGTGATGTGATCTTGATAAACATGTTTGACAAAAGTCCTATATTATTTAAAAGTTAAAGAAACATTGCTGTTCACAAAAGTATGCTTCTTTTATAAATAATGTTGCCTTCTGAGCCTAATGATTAGATTCTAATAATTTTCGTAAAACATCAGTTTGAAAATATGACTTATTACCGATGTTAATGTAAGCATTTTAAAGTTTTTGTGAAAGCACATCTTTTTCTAATATCCATGCTAATGTTGCCCTTAAAGTTGAATGTAAGCGTGTATTCAACTTGTCTAATAATATGTGTTAAATTTTATCTAAAATGCTTATGTATTTCATTTATATTTATGTCTGCCATGTTATATTCTTATAAGTATCTCATTTGTCTAAAAAAATTGTTATATTTAAATAAATGCAAATTAAAATAAACAAATATTTTGATTTTTTATAGATCCATAAAGATGTGGGTGTTTGGTTGTGTTTTGTTTTTTTTTTTCATTATCGTAATCTGAATGCAAGTCATTGATTCTTTGGGAAGCAAAAGTTAAATATATACTTTTTATGGCATAGAAGAAAAATATGAAATTTCCTTTCTGTTATATATAAGGTTTTAAGGAATAGCCTTGAAAATGGTTAGATCACCAGTCCAGGCTTAGTGGGCCTGGAGAGCTTTGAGCGGCATCACCTGAATTTCTCTAGATAGATCCCTATCATCACAAAACTTAATAAGAACCAATGTTCATAGGCTTATTTTTGACAAAAATATTATGAAAATAGTCATTTAGAATTTTCTTTTTCTATCTATTAAGTGTAGTGGTTACGAATCGGGCTGCGAACCGCAAGGTCAGCAGTTTGAAACTACCAGCTGTTCCCGGGGAGAAAGATGAGGCTTTCTGCTCCCGTAAAGATTTACAGCCTCAGAAACCTTATACAGGGTCTTTATGAGTCGGAACCGACTCCACGGCACATAACAACAACAACATCTATTAACCAATCTTCCTATTTTAAAACTGAAAGAGACATCAGAAATCAACCAGCCAACTCCTTCATTTTGCCTAAGAGAAAAAGAAGGACGAAAAAGATTAAATGACTCAAGTCACCTAGTAGTAAATAAACTTTTATTTGAATCGTTTTAATAATTCTAATATGATTTGTAACATACCTACTTGATGTGCTGGGAAAGACTTAAGGCATTATTGTTGTTGTTGTTAAGTGCCATCAAGTCAGTTCCGACCCATAGCGACCCTGTAAAGAGTTTCCAGGGAGCGACTAGTGAGGTTGCACACCAATCTTGCAGTTCTAACTGACTTTGCAGTCTAGTGCATTTCTGCAAGGGTTCCATCAATTGCCAGCTGCCGGGCTTTGAGTCAGTGCCCTAACTTCCGGTGTTCTCAGTTTAATAGTCATTGTATGCATTTTGCAGGGTTGTGTTCAGGTTATAGATAGGGTATGTCAAATGCCTGACTGCATAGAACTGACACACCACAGGTACTCAGGAAAGGGAGCTGCTATTAGGAATCTCATTACTAACTACGCATACACAATAGCCTAACAAAATGCAAAATGTATATTAACCATACTGCTTAGAAGACATTATCAAAATAGTTACCTACACTTATTGTAGATCACTTGGAGTATATTTTTCCATTATAATTGTAGCTCACTATGGAAAACTTCCCTAAAACATGTTAGCTGACTCTTCTGCCTTAGTTAAGCATTCCATAGGGAACACTTTTTTGTTTTGTTTTTTAAATTACTGAAGATCATGGTCCTTTTCCTTAATGTGAATTATCATTGTAAAGTATTGTCAATATAGAATAGTCAATTTATTTTATTTTTATGGATTTTTTTAACCCTAAAATATACCCAGGAAGTTGTATTTCTTTCTTTAAATATTTTTATCCTTTCCTGAAAGATAAAAAAGCAATTCTGTTGAATACATTATTCTGTTCAATTAAAATTTAATTAACTGAATTTTTAAGGTGTACCCCTAAAATGTTAACAATAGCAAAATTATTAGAAACTCCAACAATATAAACATTTATTAAAACCAACATTTTCCCCTTTTTTCAAAGTAAAATGATACATTGAAAATGATAGGAAAAAAATATCTTCTAAAATTCCCAGAGACTGCATTTCTTATGCAGTAACACCTATAAAAGTTGGAAATCTGTCAGAGAAGGAAGTTGAAATATTTTCCACTAAGAGAGAGCAATCAAAAAGTGGTACAATTGCACCCTGTTGAAAGCAGAGAGCTTAGGAGACATGGAAAAATAAAGTTGTCACTTTAATTCTGGTTCTCACAGATTCCAGGATAATTCTAAAATGCTGAGGTGTAGGAGCAAGCAAACACTTCATCCAGGTTTGTACATCAGATCTGACCACCCCCCACCCCATGATAGCAATTGATAAGTAATGACATTGCCCTCAGTATTCTAGCAAAGAATATGTTACTTTCTGATATTAATACATTGTTTTATGTTGTTAAGTACTGTCCAATCATTTCCGACCCATAACCACCCTGTATAGAGTTTCCAATGAGTGACTGGTCGGTTTGAACCACTGATCTTGGGGCTAGCATTCCAGTGCTTATCCAACAGTGCCACACCAGGACTTCACATTGTTTTATAATCCATGTCATTAATAACATTCACATGAAGTATTAGTGTATTGAATAGGTTGTTTGTTGTTGTTGTTGAGTACCGTGGAGTCGGTTCCAACTCATAGTGACCTTGCACAGAGTTTCTGAGGCTGTAAATCTTTATGGGAGCAGAAAGGCTCATCTTTCTCCCGCAGAACAGCTGGTAGTTTTGAACAGCTGACCTTGAGGTTAGCAGCCCAATTCATAAACACTATGCTACCAGAGCTCCTTATAGGTTGTTTAAGAGCGCTGAATCTTTTAAAGCCACTGAAAAATATGAGAGTCTGTGGACATTATCTTATGAGCATCCATGACCTAAATATCATTGGGAAATGTAAAACTCTCCGAATAGTACTGTCTCCATTCATATTTTATTGGCTTGAAATATAAAGTATCCTTACATGTCAGAAAAACTGCTCTTTATGCCATATGATTTGGGGCATAATTGTTTGTGAGAAAATAGAGATATATTAATTTATGCATAGGAACTCTATTACCACACTATTGTTGTTTTTGTCAGGTGCCATCGAGTCGGAACTGACTCATAGCAACCCCATGCACAGCAGAACGAAACAATGTCCAATCCTGGGCCAACCTCACTACCGCTGCCACACACATCAATGATGCCACCTGGCCAATCCATCTCATTAGGGGTCTTCCTCTTTTTCTCTGACCCTCCACCTTACCCAGCATGACATCCTTCTCCAGCAACTGTTCCCTCCAGACAATATGTCCAAAGTATGAGAGACGAAGTTTGGCCATCTTGGCCTCCAAGGAGCACTCTGGCTGCACTTCTTCCAAAACAGATCTATTGGTTCTTTTGGCAGTCCATGGCACTTTCAGTATTCTCCTCCAACACCACCACAACTCAAAGGCATCAATTCTTCTACGATCTTCCTTATTCATTGTCCAGCTTTTGCATCCATCTGAGGTTATTGAAAATACCATGGCTTGGGTCAGGCGCACCTTAGTCCTCAAGCTGACATCTTTGCTCTTCAATACTTTAAAAAGTTCCTGTGCAGCAGATTTGCCCAATGCAATATGTCCTCTGATCTCTTGACTGCTGCTCCCGCGAGTGTTGGTAGTTGATCCAAGAAGAATGAAGTCCTTGACAACTTCAATCTTTTCTCCATTGATAAGAATGTTTTTTATTGGTCCAGTGGTGAGGATTTTTGTTTTCTTGACATTGAGATGCAATCCATACCAAAGGCTGTGCTCTTTGATCTTCATAAGTAAATGTTTCAAGTCCTCTTCACTTTCAGCAATCAAGGTTGTGTCATCTGCATATCGCAGGTTGTTAATGGGTCTTCCTCCAATCCTGACACCACGTTTTTCTTCATAGAACCCAGCTTCTAAGATTATTTGCTCAGCATACAGGTTGAATAACTATGGTGAAAGAACACAACCTTGTTGCATGTTAACCATTTTTAAAGCTAAATAAACTTAATTTTACAATAGTTTTAGATTTACAGAAAAGTTTACAAAGATAATGCAGAGAATTCCTAAATACTCCTCAGTTTTTTATTTTCTTTGTCATCTAGTTGTTTCTGACTGAGTAGCAGAGTAGAATTCTGCCCCATAGGGTCTCCAAGGATGTAATCTTTAAGGAAGCAGATAGACACGTCTCTTTTTTTCTATAAAGCAACTGGTAAAAACAGTCACTGGAGAAGGACATAATGTTTGGTAAGGTGGAGGGTCAGAGAAAAATAGGAAAACCCCCAACGAGATGGATTGGCCAAGTGGCAGCATCGATGTTCTCAAGCGTAGCAACAGTAGTGAGGTTGACCCAGGATCGGGCAGTGTTTTGTTCTGCTGTACATAAGGTCGCTGTTAGTCGGTACCAACTCAATGGCACCTAACAACAACAAGAATTGAACCACCAAACACTTTAATCACTGTTCCACTAGGTTTCTTTTATTGCTATGATATTTTATCATAACTAAGGAATCAGCATTATTGTTAAACTCCATACTTTATTTGTATTCACTAGTTTTTCCCAAATGTCCATTTTTCTGTCCCAGGATCCCATCCTACATACCATATTACATTCAGTTGTCATGACTTCTTAGGCTTCTCTTGGCTCTGACAGCTTCTCAGACTTCTTATATTTGATGGCCTTGATGATTTTGAGGAGTAGAGATTAGATATTTTGAATGTCCCTCATTTGGGATTTAATCTAATATTTCATATGGTTAGACTGAGAATTCTGGACTTTTGGAAGAAAACTACAAAGTAAAGTGCCCTTCTGATTAAATCACATTAAGGTTACGTGCTCTCAACATGGTATCACTGATGATTTTAACTTTATCAACTGGCCAAGGTAGTTTCTGCCAGGTTACTCCACTGTATAGCTGTGCTTTTGCGCCTTTCTGTTGTCTGTTCTTTGGATTCAAGCCACTAATCATGGCCCACACTCAAGAGATTAGGAATTAAACTTGACCTCATTGAGGGATGAGTAGTAGCCACAGAGACTATTTAGAATTGTTCAGTGGGAGACTTGTCTCTTCTTCTCAATTTGTTTATTTTTCAGTTCTTATTTATACCAGCATGGACTCCTGAATATCTAATCATCTCTCTTTATGACGTCTACATCTGTAGTGACCAATATACATTTATTTTTCTAGAATAGCTAATAAAGGAAATTTGGAATATTTTACATGTTGCACATGAATACCACTTTAATGCTGGATGTGACATTAATATATTCAACTATTGCCTCAAACATGTTTCTGCTTAACTTTCCATGACTATAACTGTATGCACAACAGAGCCTCACTGGAGAGCTGCAAGTGTGGATTGTTCGTGGAACCTCTTGATCTTTTCATACCTTATTCCCAAGACGACTGCATCTTAAACTTAATTTCCTTCTTCGTCACAAACCAGAATAGTTCATGATACAAAAAACTCTTCTCTTCAATAGGTGAAGCCTTTTTTTAGAAATGGCAAAACAAAGTTATAGCTCCTTAAGTTTCTAAAGAAAGATAGGTTGCATTTTCAAACTTTAAAAATTGGTTTTAAAGAGCAGTATCAAAAATTTCAGAATCTTTTTTTGAGGTGAGAGAGAGGACCACAGAATTTGACTCTGATGAACTAAAATGCTAAAATATAAAGTTGACTTCATCAAAATTCATTTGTAAGGAAAAATCAATCAAAGCAAAAAATTTTAAAAAAAGATCTTATTTTGTCTGTCAAATAAACCTGAATATAGTTTTTTGTCAAGAATTTGCCCCAACCCAATTTTCACTCCTACAAAGGAAATAAATTCCTTATAATCAAAGGTAAGGCACAGGGTAATTGCAACCAGAACCACCCATTGGGATGCTAACCCTGAGCCAGCCCCAACAGAGGGTTTCTTAGTTACCTCACAAATCAGAAAGAGTCAGACATTAAATAGGCCATTTTAGAGGTCAGCTGAGGAGAGGACCTGAAACTTAGGACTGCTGCCAGGAACATACAATCCAGTGCCTGACATCTGGATTCTGCAGCTGCCAAGTCTGCCCCTTGTTTGGCCACAGGTATTGACTATAGTTCTGAGGTGCATGGGAGAAGAACCAGGGAATACCAGGCTCATTGTGTGTATGTGTGTTAATGTGCATGCTTTCTATTTTAATTATGTTTTCCAAAAGGTATATAATTTATTTTGTTTCAAAATTAATGTATTTCTGCATAATGACTAGGAACATTGGGAAGCTAACAAAGAAGAAGCTTTTGTTCAAGAAGGGACAAAACAAAGCAGTTCTTACACCTACAGGGTACACTGTACACTAACATGCTATGCGTGACATTGGTTTGTTAGCTTAGTCATTTTAATAAGCATTCTTGGGACCAAAAAGAAATAAGTGCCCAAAATGCAAACTGGCAGTTGGTCTGTGATAAAGTCTAGTCGTGATCTCTCTGCTGTCTCCTCCCTCATCCTTGTTTTAGATCTTCACAAGAATTAGGGTTTATGGGTATGTGTTTTTGAGCCTGGAACAGACTGTATGTAGTCTTCTATCACACTGTAGCAGCTGTAGCCATCAATTAACATAGCTTAAAACAGGAACACCAAGCCCTCCTCTTCCCCTTGCAGGAAAATTAACTCCTTTTATGAGGAAAATTTAGAATTTTCAACTTCAGTTAGGTTTTTGAATTGTGGTGCTGTAGGATAAGCATTGGACTGTGAACCACAGGTTTGGTGGTTCAAACCCACCAGCTGTTCCTCTGGAATCCTATATAGAGACACTATGAGTTAGAATCAACTCAACGGCATTGACAACAACAACAACAAAGATGTAAGCAGCAATAAATGAAAGATGATTAAGAGAAGGAGATGGCACTTGTAAAAACTCTAAAGGACCAATAGCCTCTTGAATTAAAAAACATATGTGTGTATTTTATTGTTATTAAGTGCTGTCGAATCGGTTCTGACTCATAAAGACCCCATATAGGGTTTCCAAGGCTTTTTAAATCTTTGCAGAAGCAGAAAGCCTCGTCTTTTTTCTGCAGAGCTGATGGCAGACTTGAACTGCAGACCTTGTGACTTCCAGTCCAGTATTTATTGTATGGAACCACTGCATTCCCCATCTATGTGTATTGTAGTTGTTACGTTCCATCAAGTCAATTCCCACTCATAGTGACCCTGTATAGGGTTTCCAAGGAGCAGCTGATAGATTCGAACTGATAACCTTGAGGCTCAAACTGACCTGTGGTACAGCACATTATCCTGCAGTATCACACCAGAGACTATTGTTGTTAAGTGCCATATAGCAACCCTGTATAGGGTTTCTGGGAAACGCAGCTGGTGGGTTTGAACTGCTGACGTTGTGTTTCAAACCGACCTTGCAGTCTGCACTGCCACACCAGCACTCCATCTGTGTGTATCTGCCTCCGTAAACAAATATACATTTCTTCTTGTTTTGTCTACTTCATAGCCCAAAGTTAATGGAGGAGAAAGAATCTTCAAACTACATCTTCATATTGACTCTTTTTTAAGGAGAAATGTTTAAGCCCTCAGACCAAACTCTCTCCACCTTTTTCAACCAGTAAGCCCTAAAATATTTATTTTTTCTCGGTACCTTCTATCTATTTGTCCAGCCAAGAAAGATTTTAAGATGTTTTATGCTTTTTTTTTTAGCTATATTAAGACAATGGGTATCTTCAGTATACTTCTTAAAATTACAGCCACCACCCATTTTCACCCACTTTCCTCTAAGTATATTGCTCTTTCATTAGGGATCTACTGCATTTGTATTTAATCAGGATTTGTTAACTGGATGAGGGAATCAGTAAAAGAAATTATTAAATTATCTATAAATGAGATTTCCCAAAAGATAAGGAATAGAATTCCAAAACTTCTGTAGTTTCCTCAAATTATCCTGTTGTATTTTCATAGCTGAAAATAATACATACTTTACCAAACCTCTACAAATTTTGCCTTTTGTGCATCTTGGGTATACTCCATGTTTTTAAGTTGTTTTTCCTTTGCTGTAATGACTATGTATATTTTCATGATGAGTAAGAATCAATTCTAGACTATACAGTATATTTTGGGGCTGTGGATTAACTCACTTGAGGTTTTTCCTAGCTGACAATTTTCCCTTGTGTTAGTATGTATTCCTGTCCCAGAATTTATTGTTAATTCTACCTGACCTATCCTTAAAAAAAAAATGTGTTCTTCTTCATATGCTTTCCTCCAGGTAATTTGCTTATTTTAAATGATTTTATTTTAGGAAAATGCATAATTTTCTAAGGCAATAATGCACTTTTCTTTTACAACCTGACTACCTCTCTGTTGTATATTTCCTACTCTACCAGTCCCATTTTTCTAATTTTTTGTGTGTGTGCTATAGAAGCATGTTTAGGTGTATCCCATCTAACTCTAGCTATAAATACTTTTTTTTGTAGTTAAGCTTGGGAGCGTGATCTATATTTGTGTCTTCACTTTCTATTTAGTCTTCATCTTTCTGAAATCTGATTTCCCAAACTACCACTCCATAGAATGGCTAATACTAGAACTACCTCCCACCTTCTGAATTCTTTCTCTTTATTGCTTTGAGGAAGTTATTCTTGTTGAGTCTCATCCTTGATTTCTATGGGCCTCCTTTTCTGGTTTTCCTTTCACCACTGTGACCATTCCATCTGAGACTGTTGGCAACTTCATTTCCTCATTCCACCCCTAAAATATTGCTGTTTCCCACAATTTCATCTTTGGCTCTCATCTCTTCCCTTTCTGTTTTCTCTTTGCTTAGTCTTATCCATGTCCTATCTGCATGATATAATTTTGCAAGACCAATGGCTTCTACATTGCAAATACCTTTCTTAAACAATATAAAAGATCATTAAACACATGGACCTCACCAGATGGAACATACAGGAATCAGATTGACTACATTTGTGGAAAGAGACTGTAGAAAAACTCCGTGTCATCCGTCAAAACGAGGCCAGGGGCAGACTGTGGAACAGACCATCAATTGGTCATATGTAAGTTTAGGCTGAAGCGCAAGAATATTAAAACAAGTCCACAAAAGCCAAACTATGATCTTGCACATATTGCTGTTGTTTTTAAATGCTGTTAAGTTGGTTCTGATCCATAGCAACCCTGCATAGGGTTTACAAAGAGCAGCTGATGAGCTGAACTGCTGACTTTACTGTTAAAAGTGAATGCAGGTCAGCGCATAAACCCACAGTGCCGAACCAGGATTTCTGGACTTGCTCATATCCCACTTGAATTTAGAGATCATCTCAATAACACTAGTGAGTGAAGACCAGAAGATTCGTGGAATGACATCAAGAATATCATACAGAAAAAAAGGAAAAGGTCATTAAAAAGGCAGGAAAGAAAGAAAAGACAAAAATGGATATCAGAAGAGAATCTGAAACTTAATTATCCAGTGTAGAGATGCTAAAGAAAATGGACAAAATGAGGAAAAGAAAGAGCTGAACAGAAAATTCCAAAGGGCAGCTCGAGAAGACAAAGTCAAGTATTATAATGAAATGTGCAAATTCTGGAGTTAGAAATCCAAAAGGGAAGAACACGTTCAGCATTTCTTAAGCTGAAAGAATTAAAAAGAAAAAAAATTCAAGTCTCAGCTTTTGGCCATAGAGCTTCTGTGGTCAAAATAGGTGGCATATGATCAAAGCCAATGATACTAAAGGAAGAAATCCAAGGTGCATTGAAGACCCTGGACACTCACTCATCTGTGCCAAGAAATTTGGAAGACAGCTAGCTATCTGGCTGACTGATTGGAAGAGATCCATATTTTTGCCCATTACAAAGAAAGGTGACCACATGGAATGTAGAAATCATCTGACAATATCTTTGCTATCCCATGCGAATAAAGTTTTACAAAAGGTAATACAGAAACAGCTGCAAGCATACATTGACAGAGAACTTCCAGAGGTTCAAGTCAGATTCAGAAGAGGACGTGGAACAAGGGATATCATTGTTGATGTCCAATGGATCTTGGCTGAAAGCAGAGAATACCAGAAAGATGCTTACCTGTGCTTTATTGACTACACAGAGGCTTTTGATTTTGTGAATCATGACAAGCTATGGACAATATTGCAAAGTATGAGTATTCTGGAACACTTAATTGTACTCATGAGGAATTTGTACATGGACCAAGAGGCAATTGTTCGAACAGAACATGAGAACACTGAATGGTTTAAAATTAAGAAAGGTGTGTGACAGAGTTGTATTCTTCCACCATACTTATTCAACCTGTATGCTGAGCAAATAATCTGAGAAGCTGGGTTATATGAAGAAAAACTTGGCATCAGGATTGGAGGAAGCCTCATTAACAACCTGTGATATGCAAATGATACAACCTTGCTTGTTGAAAGTGAAGAGGACTTAAAATACTGATGAAGATCAAAGAGCACAGTCTTTGGTATGGATTGCATCTTAGAATAAAGAAAACAAAAATCCTCACCAATGGACCAATAAACAACATTCTTACCAATGGAGAAAAGAATGAAGTTGTTAAGGACTTCATTCTTTTTGGATCAACCATCAACACTCATGGAAGCAGTAGTCAAGAAATCAAACGACATATTGCATTAGGCAAATCTGCTGCACAAGACCTTTTTAATGTGTTGAAGAGCATAGATGTCAGCTTGAGGGACTAAGGTGTGCCTGACCCAAGCCATGTGTTTTCAAAAACCTTATGTACATGTGAAAGCTGGAAGACCGTAGAAGAATTGATGATTTTGAGTTATGGTGTTGGAAGAAAATATTGGAAGTGCCATGGGCTGCCAAAAGAACCAACAGATCTGTGTTGCAAGAAGTGCAGCCAGAGTGCTCCTTGGAGACCAAGATGGTCAAACTTCATCTCTCATACTTCGGACATATTGTCAGGAGGGACCAGTCGCTGGAGAAGGATATCATGTTTGGTAAGGTGGAGGCTCAGAGAAAAAGAGGAAGACATCCAGCAAGATGGATTGGTCAAGTGGCAGCATCAGTGGGCTCAAGTGTGGCAACAATTGTGAGGTTGGCCCAGGACTGGGCAGTGTTTCGCTCTGTTGTGCATAGGTTCACTATGAGTTGGTACTGACTTGATGGCACCTAACAACAACATATGCATGTGAAAGTTGGACAATGAATAAGGAAGTCTGTAGAAGAATTGTTGCATTTGGGTCATGGTGTTGGAGGATAGTATTAAAAGTATCATGGACTGCCAAGATAACAAACAAATATGTGTTGGAAGAAGTATAGCCAGAATGCTCCTTAGAAGCCAGTATGGGCAAACTTCGTCTCTCATACTTTGAACATATGATTAGGAGGGTCCAGTCTTTGGAGAAGGATATCATGCTTGGTAAAGTGGAGGGTCAGGGAAAAAGAGAAAGACACCCACTGAGATGGATTGTCACAGTGGCAACAGCAATGGACTCAAGAGTATCAATGATTGTGAGGGTAGCACAGGACCAGGCAGTGTTTCGTTCTATTGTGCATAAGGTTGCTATGTCTCCACAGCACCTAACAACAACAACAACACTTGCCACTGCTGACACCTAAATCTCGCTCCAGTTCAGAACCCTCTCCTTAAGTACTTGATTCATATACATGATTTGTTATGAAGAATTTCCTTGAGTATTTATCTGTTTCATGACGATAGTAGTTATTATTTTTATTTGCTTAATATTTGTTTGTTACCCCCTTCCTCAATTCCCATTTTCTTCGGGGATCTCCTTCTCCATTCCATGCGATCTCTGTTTGGAACTATCATAATTATTTGCTACCATGCCTGCATTCCATGTAGATAAGCACATAATCTTTTGCCAGGTCTACAGCTGGCCACTATCTTCTTCATATTCTGTATTTCTGGTCATATCATTTGAAGTCCTGGATTTCTCAAATGAAAAATCTAGGAGTCTATTCATTCTTCCAAAGGAATGAGGTGGCTCTGTCTGATAAACCCTGGACTGCAAACCAGTAAGTCAGTGATTCAAGTCCTCCAGCCTCTCCATAGGAGAAAGATGAGGCTTTCTGCTCTTGCAAAGATTTTAAAGCTTCAGAAACCCTATACAGCTTTGCTTTGAGTCGGAACCAACTTGTTGGCAATTAATAATAACAAACCCTAATCAGAGTGGCTATGAGTTGGAACCGACTCAACAGTACTTAACAACCACAACAAAAACATTAGGTCTTCCTACTTCTTCTCCTCCATACTCATTTATAATAACGCTGTTTGTGTCTTAAAGATTCATCTTTCTAAGGTGTACTCTCTTCTCCATAACCACTGCCTCAGTTCAGACCTTTATAATTTCTAAATCAAAATGATCTTCCTGATCCAGTTTTGCCTCCCTCCTGTCTAACCTCCACATTATAGCCAGAAGGAATGCAAATATATATATAGGCTCTCTGATACCTTCTGGAGAATTGAAGCACTTCAGACAAATGGTGCTTCCTTACCTGCATCTCCAGATTTGTTCCATGATATCCTTGCCCATTTACTCTTTGCTGTTGTCCTTATGAGAAATGCCTTGCACTGTTTAACATACCGTACCTCTGTCTACATTCTGTTCCCTTTACCTGGAATGCCCTGACCTTCCCATCTTCACCTGCCTAAGTCCTATTACCAAGGTATTGTTCAGGTATCACCTACTCTATTTTTTCTCCTAAACTTCGTTGAATATCCTTCCATACACTTTTACTGCCTTGCGATTTCCTCATGCCAGGTGCTTGACCCACAGTATTGTAAGCGTTTACCTGTCTGTGAACTTATATATAGATACATTGTGTGTATGTTAAAATATACAGAACAAAACATTTGTCATTTCAACCACTTTTACATGTATAATTTAGTGTCATATGTTATATTCATCATGTTATGTAGCCATTATAAATTCATTTTAAAGTTTTCCATCACCCTTAACAGAACTCATTAAGCAATAATAGCATTCCATTTTCTCCTCCCAGTCACCCCATAAGCCCTAGACTCTAGTCCTTTGATTATTATAAACATTTTGTCTAAGTAGAATTACATGATATTTGTCCTTTTATGCCTGACTTATTTCACTCCACATGTTTTCAAGGTTCATACATGTCATTGTATATATCAGAACTTCATTTCTCTTAATGGCTGAGTAATGTTGCATTGTATGTATACACCATATTTTGTTTGTCCATTCATCTGTTAATAGATGCTAGGGTTTTTGTGAATGGATCTTAACATACACATTCATGCTAAGCATGATGCCTCACATATAGTGGGTGATCAGTAAATGCTTGTTAAATGAATCATCACTGAAACAAGAAAAGGTATGAGGAAGTTATCTCTCCAAATTAGAATTTGCCTTTGAGTTTGTGTTCGAAACCTGAATGCAACTTTCTGATTTTCTTATTAGAATATGCTAGATTCCCTTAATCCTCCCAAATACATCTTATGTCCTGAATACTTTAAAGATTTAAAATTTTTTAAATAGAAATGCATTTTGTTTGGTTACTGTATTATTACTAAAACAAAATATTTTGTATGTATTTTAATTTCTTAAGACTTTTGATTACATTTTTGAGATGTAAGTTACTATGAATCTATCCATTGTAACTTGGGTTTTATTTTTTGGTTTTCCTTAAGGCCCACAGAAAAGGAACTTTCTCTGCCTTCTATTAGATCAACATTGATTAATGCTAATTCAATTACATGGACTCTTTTTAAATTGTGGATGTGTATAGATTTAAATATATGCCATAAAATATAATATCTGATGTTTTAATGGACTGTGGTATTTTGTTTTTATGTAGCATAACCTTCCCAAAAGCCTTGGAAATATTAACCCTTTTGGTGGTGGTCCAGATTCTTAAAGAATAAGCTTATTTTACTTTTGAGAAAAACAAAGTTACCTGAGGAAGGAAGACCATCATTTTGATTTCTCATGCAATCAAAACAAGTTGTAAGATATTTTTAACTGGTACACTCATTGGGAAGCCATTTTACTACAGGAATTCAAGTTTTAAATTTTTGTAATGGGTTAAAATTATTTTGCATACTGTACGTGATCTAATTTCTAGCTAGTGTGGATGTTTTATTATTGAAATCTCTAAAGTTCCCAATTTTCATGAGTACTCTGTTCCTCGTAGATACAATGATGCAAATATTATCATTTTCAACAAATGAAGAAAGCACAATTGGTTAGCAATTAAAAATTTTTAATTTAATCTATAAACTGAAAAATAAAAATCTCTGTTAACAAACTTTGCATTTCTGTTGTCCAAATGACAACTTGCAAATACTTTATAACATCAAGAAGTAAAAAAAGTCTTTTCATTCAGAAAAAATAGTCCCCAGAATTACACTTAATCTTGATTAAGTTCCTATTTTTGATTAAAACATTATCTTAAATGAGTACACCGGGGTCAATAGTTTCTTTCTTTCTTTTTTTTTTCTAATTGAAAGACTATCTGTTGAAACTATCTCTACCCATCTTAGGTTTACCACCCTAGTAATTTTAAGTGACTGTAAGTTTCCCCACTTGGCAGTGTACACCGATCAGAGAGCTATTGTAGGAATAATACCCTCGTTAAGCAAAGCAATTGTCTTCTGGGTCTAGGTTATATCCATTCAGGCTTTTCTAGTGTGTGTGGAGATACTTGAGGCACTATTTCTGTTTGTTTAATGTGGATTGTGATAAGGAATTCATTTCCCAGTGCAATCTAGCTTCACTCTAGAGGTCACAGACCACTGTGCCTACTGCTTTGTTTTGCTGGACTACAGCAGATGTGATATCCTTCGGCCTGGGTGCTCTTTGTTATGCTTGTTAATACAGAGTGCCAGAAATGTTCCCAAAGTTTGACAAAACATGAAACACAAAAGACAAAGTCTCTCTCCTTAGGACTTTTCTTTCCAGAGTATAAAATAGCAGGTAAAGTAACAGTATCAGGTGGACCGCCCAAGACAGGTTTGATCACTACACTATGTCAGGTAACTGAACTAAGTTAAATTAAAACCATGTAGGGAAGTAACTGGGAGGACAAGCAATGGTTATTAGGCGAAATCCAAGAAAATCTTTCTGGAACTAGTTAATTTATTTTTGAAAGATGAGTATAATGTTTACCTTGACTAGAGCATATGGTTTTAAAGGCAAAATGATAGGAAAATAATAGGTCGGGGCAAAGGGGTGGAGTAGAATTAAAAACAACAGCACCTGGAAATGAAGCCGTATTCTCTTGTGATGAGTCTGGAAAAAATGAACTCCTAAGTACCTGTCTCTTTTTTGGTGCCACTTTAACTGTTGAACCTCATTTCCGTTGGGGCCTAGGAAGGCCAACCTTTTGTTGCCTACAAGACCCCTCACTTGCTTTCTGGTGCCATGCTATTCCTTCCTTTCTCTGCTAATCAGGCTTCTCCTTCTCGTTGTCTTCTGTTCTGCCTGTACTCTTTCTGTCCACTGCTCAGAGTAGCTCGGTTTCTAGCTCCCTCTTGAATGCTCTTCAAGCATGATATGCATCTATCTCAGAGCTACTGTGGTATTCAGATTTGCACATTGTTACTTCCATTTGTTCTATGAGGCTATCATGTGGTGATTTTTCTCTTTCAGTAAAGATAGGGCAGGATTATTATTTTATGTTGTAAAATAAATTGGACCCAGCAATTGCTAAGTGAATACCTGACTTTAAAACATTATTTCAGATGTAGCATCTTAAAAGATTCACATCCATGAAAACTTCAGTATCCAAGAAGGATTTGTTATCAACACTCTTGTCAGAGGGTTTTGCCCTTCTTTGCCCCATATCTTCCCATTACCTGTTGAAAGTGCTCTTCAACACACACTCCTTCCCCCACAGAAGATCCTTTTCCAAGGGTATACCTCCCACCAGCTCAACAGTTGCCCTATTGTGCTCCTCTAAGGAGTTCTGGTAGTGTAGTGGTTACAAGTCAGGCAGCTAACCACAAGGTCAGCAGTTTGGAACTACTAACTGTTCTGCAGGAGAACAGATTTACAGTTTCCTGCTCCCATAAAGGTTTACAGCCTTGAAACACTATGCAGTGTCACGGTAGGTTGGAACCAACTCCACAGCACATCATCATCATTGCGCTCCTGTACTAATGACAGACATTGTATTTCTATTCTCTGCCTATTCCTGTTTCTTAGAGGTAGCAGTTTGTTTTCCTCATTAAAAAGCAGAACTTTCAGGTGAGATAGCCGACTAAGAAGACACACTATGTACAGATCCTTCTACCAAATGATACGGGAGACCAAGTGAAACAGACACAGATGATAATCCTAAAACCATGAGCTCAGAGGAAGAGTTAGAAAAGTGGGTTGAATACTTATGGGAAGAGAAGCTGAGCAGGAACAGTGAAGAAAGGAGACAGAGTGGTTTGGTCAGCTCACCCCCCTTGTCCAACCTCAGCATAGACCCTGTTTTCTGGGAGTTTACAGCCGTACCAGAGTGAGATGGGCACCAGCTGTGCTGTGTTGACACCTGATTTGGGCAGGTTCTGTTCCAGATATAAGTGCCCGCAGGGCCACCAAGCCAGCTTTGGACTAGCAGGAGCCCTTGAGGCTGGCTACCCTGCCTCTCTAACTGCCATCTAACTTCCATCAACTCCTGACAAATACTGAATCCAGCTAGCTTAAAAGACACTGGGAGGATCCAGATTGGATTCCCTGAACATAGACAACATCTAGGCCTATAGGAACTCCATCTACAGCTAGGAACATTGTCATCTGCTCCCTCTCTATCTACCTTGGGAGTTCCTTAGTTAGCAGGAGCCTCCACACCGCCACGTTTTCTTCTTTCTAGGTCTATGACCTGCCCTGGATTTTTTTCTCTTTTGTTTGTCTATTTTTTTCCTTTTGCTTCCTTTCTTTCCTTTCCCTTGTTTTTGTTTTTCATCCTATCCCCACTTTCGTTTTTCTTCTGTTTCTCTCCATACTACTTCTTTTTTTTAAGCTCTTGATCTTTCTTTACTACTCTCAAGTCCCTTTCTCGCTGATTTTGTTTAGTGATTTTTTTTTTGTTTTGTTTTTTTTATAATTCTTCTTCATTTTATTTTCTCTCTCACTTTTCCCTTCTATAATTCTTATTTTCCTGTCCCTCTTTTCTCTTAGCTGTTATTCTTTTTTTTTTTTTCTTGTTAATGCCTTTCTTTCCCAACTTTCTACTTTATTCTCATTTTGTTTTATTTTTTTCACTGTTACTTGCTTGTTTGATTATTTTGTTTTGATTTGTGTGTATGTGTGTGTGATTTCTGTTCTTCCCCCACCCAACCAGAGACACAAACCATGTCCATACAGCCCAGACTCAACCAAACCCTCTGCAGCTCCACCCACTGGGTAAGAGCGAACACCAGCTCCTATTCCACCTGATCAGCAATAAACAGAAGCAATAGCGGCCAAACACACCCTAAACTGAGGTGTATAATTAGCAAACAGAAATTTGTGCTCAGATTTCAATTCTCTAGCCACATCCACCAGGAGGCAGTTGGGGAGAGCCTAAGAACACATCAACATGCAACCATCAGTTATATGCAAACACCACATTTGTCTCAGAAACAACAAAATTTCAGTTCATTTGAAGAAAAAAAAAGAATTGGCTCAGACAAATGACCAAGATGCAGAGCCAGAAAATGTTTCTGAGGAAGAAAATTTAATATAATTACTTGAAGAATTCAGAATAATATTAGGTACCTTCATTAGACAGAGAAATACCAAGGAGTGCAAGAAGAAAACTTCAGGAAAGTGCTACAAGAACAAACATACAAAATAAATGAAAATTATTAAACAAAACATGAAGAAAGATATTTGAAAGATTAATACTAAGTTTTCAGAAGTTGACAGTACATTGAAAAGGCAAAGGAGTAGATTTGAATCAATGGAAACCTGAATTAGTGAGCTTGAAGGTAAAATCTCTCATTATTAGTATGACAGAAAAACAATCAGAAGAAAACCCAAGATTTATGTGGGATACCTTGAAGAGGAATAAATGACAAGTGATCAGAATTCCAGACCAGGAAAACACAAAAGGGAAAATTGTTGAAGAGTTGTTGAAAAAAAGTTCCATAACATGATGAAAGATGAGAAGACAAGTATTCAAAAAGCTGAGTGAACCCAAATAGGACAGATACCAAAAGAAAATCACTAAGACATACCATAATCAAACTTTATAAATCTAAAGATAAGGAGAGGATTCTGTGAGAATCGCAGGAAAACCAAAAAGTTACCTACAAAGAAGAACCACCAAGACTAAACACTGATTTTTCAGCAGAAACCATGCAGTCAAGAAGGCAATGGGAAGACATATACAAAATTCTGAAATTAAATTTAGCCAACCAAGAATCATATATCTAGCAAAGTTGTCCCTCAAATATGACAGCAAAATTAAGATGTTTCAAGAAAAACAGAAATTAAATAATTTGTGATAATCAAACCAACTTTATAAAAAGTATCAAAAGAAGTTCTTTGTATTGAGAATCAACAACAGAAAACCACCTGACATTAACACACATAGCAACACCAACCAGAACTCCATCCAGATACAGAAGTATTTGAAATAAAACAAACCTACAAGACTAAAAAATAGAGAACCAGAGATACCAGTTTATATTAAAGAAAACTTACAAAGCAAAGGACTGAATAGTGTAGCTATGAAATTCCAAATGGCAAGGAAGTCAAGTAGATTTCAAGGTAAATAGACTTTTAAACTGGAAAGGAAATTAATAAATTGCAGGATAATCTCAAAGAAAAGTAAGCTTTCACATCAAAATAAAAAAGGAAAATCAGAAATATTTAGTAGACAGACGTTAAAAAAGCAGCAATGAGAAAATGGAAGTAAATTCACAAACTAAATGAATTCAATGCAGAATATTTTTGTGGACTCAAGAAGCCATCAGTACCACACACACACACAAACCCACATAGAAAATGATAGCCAACAATTCATACCTATCAATAATTACATTGAATGTAGATGGATTAAATGCATCTGTCAAGAGACAAAGCATAGCAGAATGTGTAAGAAAACAAGATCCTTCAATGTGCTGTCTACAAGAGACACATCTTACTCACAAAGGCAAAAAAAAAAAAAAAAAAAAAAGACTAAAAATCTAAGGATAGAAAATCTACATCAAGCTAATGGCAACCAAAACCAAGTGGGAGTGGCAATATTAATCTCTGATAAAATAAACTGTAATTCAAAAACCAGCATAAGAGACAAAGAGGGACATTATACCATGATTCAAGGAAAGGATAAACTGGGCAAAAGTACATAACCATTATAAATAATTATGTTCCTAATGAGAGAGTCTCTAAATACAGAAATTGAACTCATATAGAATTAAAGAAATAAATAGACAACTCTACAATAATTGTACCACTCGTCTGTCAGTTTGTCATACTGTGGTGGCTTCAGATGAGCTTCCAGACAAAGACAGACTAGGACGAAGGAATGACAAATTACTTCCTAATATTTAGTCACTGAAACCTTATGAATAGCAGAAAAACACAGGCAGATATAGTGCTGGAAAATGAGCCCCTCAAGTAGGAAGGTACTCAAAATGCGATTGGGGAAGAGCTGCCTCCTCAGAGTAGAGTGAACTGTGATGATGTGAATGGAGTAAAGCCCGCAGGAGTAAAGCCTGTGGGTCCTTCATTTGCTGATGGGGCACAACTCAAAATGAAGAGAAACACCTATAAATATCCATCAATCATCTGAATATGACATTTATGAAGTATGAATCTAGGAAAATTGGAAATTGTCAATAATGAAATGGAACGCATAAACATCTATATCTTAGGCATTAGTGAGCTGAAATGGACTGGTATTAGTCATTTTTAATCTGACAACCACACGGTTTACTATGCCGGAGATGACAAATTGAAGAGGCATAATGGTGTTGCATTCATTGTCAAAAGGAGCATATCCAGATTATTCATGAGGTATAATGCTGTGTGTGATAGTATAATACCCATGCATCTACAGAGAAGACCAGGAGCTCTGGTAGTGTAGTGGTTATGAATAGGGCTGCGAACTGCAAGGTCAACAGTTCGAAACTACCAGCTGCTCCGCGGGAGAAAGATGAGACTTTCTGCTTCTGTAAAGATTTACAGCCGCGGAAACCCTGGTGAGGGTAGCTATGTGGTGAGGGTAGCTATGTGGTGAGGGTAGCTATGTGTCGGAACCAACTCCACAGCACTTAACAACAACAACAACAGAGAAGACCAGTTATTCAAATTTACGTACCAACCACTGCGTGAGTATGAAATAGAATTCTACCAACTTCTTCAATTTGAATTTGATCAAACATGCAATCTAGATGTATTGATCATTACTGGTGATTGGACTGCAAAGATTGGGAAGAAAGAGGAAGGATCAGTAGTTGGAAAACATGGCTGTGGTGATAAAAATGATGCTGGAGATTGCATGATGGAATTCTGAAAAATCAATGATTTGTTCATTTCAAATACCTTCTTTAGACAGCATAAGAAACGATTATACACATGGACCTCACCAGATGGAATACAAAGCAATCAAATTGACTACGTCTGTGGGAAAAGATGATGGAAAAGCTCCATATCATCAGCCAAAACAATGCCAGCGGCAGATTGTGAAACAGATCATCAATTGCTCATATGGAAATTCAAACTGTAATTGAAGAAAATGAAAACAAGCCCACAAAAGCCAAAATATGACCTTAAATATATCCCACCTGAATTTAGAGATAATCTGAAGAACAGCTCTGATACATTAAGACCAAAGACCAGATGAGTTGTGGGATGATATCAAGAACATCATATAGGAAGAAAGCAAAAAGTCATTAAGAAGACAAGAAAGAAGGAAAAGATCAAAATGCATGTCAGACACTGAAACTCTCCAGCATAGAGATACTAAAGCAAATGGAAGAAATGAAGAGGTCCAAGTGCCAAACAGAAAATTTCAAAGGTCAGATCGAGAAGACAAAGTCAAATACTACAAGGAAATGTGCAAAGATCTGGAGTCAGAAACCAAAAGGGAAGAACACACTCAGCATTTCTCAAGCTGGGAGAACTGAAGAAAAAATCAAGCGTGAACTTTCATCATTGAAGGATTCTCTGGGCAAATTATTGAATGATGCAGAAAACATCAAAAGAAGATGGAAGAAATACACAAAGTCACTGTATTAAAAGGAAATCATTCATGTTCAACCATTTCAAGAGGTAACATATGATCAAGAGCCAATGATACAGAAGAAAGAAGTCCAAGGTACAATGAAGGAATTGGCAAAGAACAAGACACCAGGAATTGATGAAATAAAAATTGAAATATTTCAAGAAAGTGAGGTGGCACTGGAGCACTCACTCATCTCTGCCAAGAAATTTGAAAGACAACTATCTGGTCGACTGATTAGAAGAGATCCATATTTGTGCCCATTTCAAAGAGAGGTGACCCAACAGAATACAGAAATCATTGGACAATGTCTTTGATATCCCATGAGAGTAAAGTTTTACTAAAGGTAATACAGAAATGACTGCAAGCATACATTGACAAAGAACGTCCAGAGGTTCAATCCAGATTCAGAAGAGGCCGTGGAACGAGGGATATCATTGCTGATGTCAGATAGATCTTGGCTGAAAGCAGAGAATACCAGAAAGACATTTATCTGTGCTTTATTAACTACGCAAAAGCTTTCAGTTGTGTGAATCATTGCAAGCTATGGACAACATTGCGAAGTATGAGTATTCCAGAACACTTAATTGTGCTCATGAAGAATCTGTACATGGACCAAGAGGCAGTGTTTGAACAGAACAGGGGAACACTGAATGGTTTAAAACTAAGAGAGGTGTGTGATAAGGTTGTATTCTTCACCATACTTATTCAACCTGTATGCTGAGCAAATAGTCCAAGAAGCTGGGTTATATGAAGAAAAACATGGCATCAGGATTGGAGGAAGACTCATTAACAACCTGTGATATGCAGATGATACAACCTTGCTTACTGAAAATGAAGAGGGCATCTAATACTTACTTATGAAGATCAAAGAGTACAGCCTTTGGTATGGATTACATCTCCAAGTAAAGAAAACAAAAGTCCTCACCACTGGACCAATAAACAACATTTTTATCAAAGGAGAAAAGATTGAAGTTGTTAAGGACTTCATTTCTTCTTGGACCAACCATCAATACTCATGGAAGCAGCAGTCAAGAAATCGACGACATATTGCATTAGGCAAATCTGCTGGAGAAGCTCTTTTTTTAAAGTGTTGAAGAGCAAAGATGTCAGCTTGAGGACTAAGGTGTGCCTGACCCAAGACATGGAATTTTCAATAACCTCATATGTATGTAGCGTAGTGGTTACGAATCGGGCTGCGAACCTTAAGGTCAGCGGTTCGAAACTACCAGCCGCTCCGCGGGAGAAAGATGAGGATTTCTACTCCCGTAAAGATTTACACCCTCGGAAACCCTGTACAGGGTCGCTATGGGTCGGACCCGACTCGATGGCACTTAACAACAACAACAACAACATATGTATGTGAAAGCTAGACAGTGAATAAGCAAGACTTTGGCAGAATTGATGCTTTTAGTTTTGGTGTTGGAGGAGAATATTGAAAGTGCCATGGGCTGCCAAAAGAACCAACAGATCTGTGTTGGAAAAAGTGCAGCCAGAGAGCTCCATGGTGGCCAGGATGGCCAAACTTCATCTCTCATACTTCAGACATATTGTCAGGAGGGACCAGTCGCTAGAGAAGAATATTATGTTTGGTAAGGTGGAGGTCAGAGAAAAAGAGGAAGACCCCCAGCAAGATGGATTGGCAATATAGTAGCATGGGCTCAAGAGTGGCAACAATTGTGAGGTTAGCCCAGGACTGGGCAGTATTTCCTTCTGTTGTGCATAGGGTCGCTGTGAGTTCATACTGACTCAATGGCACCTCACGACAACTGCAATAATAGCTGATATTGGTAATAGTTTTGCTGTTGAGTCAGTTCCGACTCATTGCAACCACACAACCACCAGCACCACGATTATGGGATTTCTGAGCAGTGGCTGTTGGGTTTGAACATCAACCTTTCTGTTCAAATGGACCTCGTGGACCAGTGCTTAGGCTACTGCGCTACGCCAGTATTCCTCAATAATAGTCGGAGTGTTAATACGCCTTTTTTTGATGGACAGAACTAGAAAGAAACTCAACAAAGACACAGAAGAATTAACACAATGAACCAACTTGACCTCAAGACATATATGGTGGTGTTTATGTGCCATAGAGTGGGTTCCAACTCATAACAACCCTGCATAGGATTTCCGAGGCTATAAATCTTTATGGGAGCAGAAAGCCTTGTCTTTCTCACACAGAACAGCTGGTAGTTTCGAACTAGTGACCTTGAGGTTAGCAGCCTGACTTGTAGTCACTACCAACAACAGCCTAATATACGTTCTTTCCTATGCACATGGAATATTTTCCAGAATAGAGCATAAGTTAGGCTATAAAACAAACCTCAATAAACTTTAAAACATCAAAATACTACAAAACATGTTCTCAGCTTACAATGCTATAAAGTTAGAAATGAACAGCAGGAAGATCAAGGGGTAAAAATCAAGGACATGGAAATTGTATAAGAGCGTGCTTAAAAGCTACTGGGTTAAAGAAAAAATTAAAAATGAAAAAAATCTTTTTGAATCAAATGAGAACAAAATCACAATATACTAAAACCTCTGGGGCACAGTAATAGGCATGCTCAGAGTACAATTTATAGCAATAAACACTCACATCCAAAAAGAGGAATGAGTTAGCATCACACATTAACCCAGAATCTCCAACAATTAGAGAAGGAGCAACAAAATAAGCTTACAGCCACCAGAGGAAAGAAACAATAAAAGTTAGAGCAGTGATCAATGAACCAGAAAACAGAAAAGCAATAGGAAATATCAACAAGACAAGATGTTAGTTCTTTTTATTTTTTATCTATTATTTGTTTTATTTATTGTTATTCAGAATATAGAAATGGAAGGAAAACTCCTGAATTCATTTTATGAAGCAAACATAACACTCGTACCAAAACCAGGCAAAGACATCACTAAAAAAATAAAATTATAGATCAATATCTTTCATGAACATAGATACAAAAATTCTCAACAAGATCCTTGCCATAGAATCCAACAGCATATAAAAATAAATAAATAAATACATTATGACCAAGTGGAATTCATTTCAGGTATACAAGAATTATTCAATATTAGAAAAACCACCAATGCAATTCACCATATAAACAAAACAAAGGAAAAGAGCCACATAATCATATAAATTGATGCAGAAAAGACATTTGCCAAAATCCAACACCCATTCCTGATTTTAAAAAACTAAAAAAAAAAAGGAATAGAAGAGAAATTCCTCAATACATGCATACATATACACATAGATATGTATATATATACATACATACAAAACCAACAGTCACCAATATCTCCATCAATCTCAATGGAGAGAAACTGAAAGCATTCCCCTTGGGGACAGAAACCAGACAAAGATGTCCTTTATCAGTGCTCCTGTTCAATATTGTCCAGGATGTTTTAGTCAGACCTGTTAAGGCAAGAAAGAGAAATAAAATTCATCCAAATTGGCAAAGAGAAAATAAGACTTTCTCTATTTGCAGATGATATGATCCTATATTTAGAAAATCCCAAAGACTGAGCACGGAAATTGTTGTAACTCATTGAAAGATAAACATACAAAATCAGTTGGATTCCTTAATATTAATAAAGATAGCTCTGCAAAGCAAATCAGGAAAACAATACTATTTGCACTAGCCACCCAAAAAATGAAATACTTAGAATAAATCTAACCAGAGAAACAAAAGACCTATACAAAGAAAACTACAAAACACAACTATAAGAAACTTACAAGAATGGAAGACTATATCATGCTAATGGATTGGAAGACTTAACATTGTGAAAATGTCAACAGTACCCAAAGCAATCTATAGAAATAAGGCAATCCCAGTCTAGATTCCAACATCATTCTTTTAAGAGATGGAAAAATTAACCACTAACTTTATATGGAAAGAGACTTCAGATAAGCAAATAATTGTTAAGAAGAAAAAAGTAGGAGGCCTCTCACTTCCTGATCTCAAAATCTATTACATGGCTATGGTCATCGAAACAGTCTGGTACTGGTGCAATAAAAGACACAGAGATCAGTGGAACAGAACTGAGAACCCAGAAGTAAATCCATCCCCACACAAAGGGCCAAAATATAGTGAATGGGGAAGAGATTGTATCTTAAAATTGATGTTAGGCGCCATCCAGCAACCCTATGCCAACAAAATGAAACACTGCCCCATCCTGGGCCAACATCACAGTCAGTGCTGCTATCACTGTGTCACTCCATCTCCTTGGAGGTTTTCCTCCACTTTACTAAACATGATATCCTTCTCCAGGGACTGGTCCCTCCTGATAATACATCCTAAATATGAGAGATGAAGTCTGTCCATCCTGGCTTCAAAGGAGCATTTTGGCTGTACTTCTTCCAACACTGATTTGTTTGTTCTTTTGGCGATTCATGGTACTTTCAATGTGCTCCAACACCATAACTGAAATGCATCAATTCTTCTCCTGTCTTCTTTATTCTTTGTCCAACAGACTACTGTTGGAAATTTGTAGAACACTTAAACATCTTAACAAGAAGAAGACAAATAACTCATTTTTGAAACTCATAATTGATTGTAGGGAGCATAGTGGCTCCATAAGATAACTACTGGACTGCGAACCACAGGGTCACCAGTTTTTATCCACCAAGCGCTCTGTGGGAGAAAAATGAGGCATTCTGCTCCCACAAACACTGAGAGCTTCAGAAATCCAATACAAGGTTGACCTGAGTGGAAGCTACTCAACGGCACAACAAGAATTTGATTACAGACCTGTTTCATCATCACAAGAAACGTTGACTAAACCACATGTTCTTCTTTGTCATTATCAAATTTGTCAAATTAACAATTTGTCCATGTGTCACTTCCACCTAGGTTTTAAGCATATTATTTCTTACATATTGTTATGTGCCATTGAATCGATTCTGACTAATCCTATATAGGATTTCAAAGAGCTGCTGGTAAGTTTGAACCAGTGACCTTGTGGTTAGTAATCCAGTGCTTATCCTACGGTGCCACATCAGGGCTCTATTCCTTGAATGTTTGTTGTTGTTGTTGTTGTTGTTGTTAAGTGCCCTTGAGTCGATTCTGGCTCAAAGTGACCTATATAGGGTTTCCGAGAAGTGGCTGATGGGTTTAAACTGTCTACCTTGTGGTTAGCAGTTTAGTATTTATCCTACAGAGCCACACCAGGACTCCATTCTTTGCATGTTATTGTTAAGTGCTGTCCAGTCGGTTGTGACTCATAGCAACCATATTCAGGGTTTCCAAGAAGCATCTGGTGGGTGTGAACCAGCAACCATTCCTTATATTAGTAAGTGTTAAGTGTTGTTGAGTTGGTTTGGACTCATAGACCTGTGTAGGGTTTCCAAGGAGTAGCTAGTAGGTTTGAACTGCTGGCCAGTGTTTCATCATACAGTGCCGCACCAGGACTCCATTCCTTGCACAGGAGGTGCTTAACTCTGAATAGATGAGTGGACTGCTGGTTGAATAAATAAATGAAAGGGGGGGGCTGCCCATCATACATGCAGATATCCATAGACCATGGAGTTATCATTTATTTTGAATTGTATAGTAGATTATGACAATAGTTTTGTGTCAACCCACGCATATAATACTTTACTACCTCTTACACTAAAAAGCAGTTGACAATGTGGATGTATTGGTATTTAGAGGTTGTTGTTAATGTTAGATTCCATCGAGTCAGCTCCGACTCATAGCAACCTCATGCACAACAGAACTAAACACTGTTTGGTCCTGCACCATCCACACAACTGTTACTACATTTGAGCCTGTTGTTTCTGTCACTGTGTCAATCCATCCCATTGGGGTTCTTCCTTCTTTTCACTGACCCTCCTCTTTAACAAGCATGGTATCCTTCTCCAGGGACTGGTCTCATACATGTCCAAAGTATGAGAGATGAAGTCTCACCATTCTAGCTTCTAAGGAGCATTCGAGCTGTGTTTCTTCCAAGACAGGTTTGTTTGTTCTTCTGGCAGTCCATGGTATTTTCAGTGATCTTTTCCAACACCATAATTCAAGTACATCAATTCTTCTATGGTCTTTCTTAATCATTGTCCAGCTTTAACATGCGTATGAGGCAACTGAAAATACCTTGGCTTGGGGCAGGCACACCTAGTCCTGAAATTGATTATATTTGTCCTTGCACACTTTAAAGTGATCTTCTGTGACACATTTGCCTGATGCAATGCATTGTTTGATTTTTTGACTGCTGTTTGGTTTTATTTCAGATCTAAGCAAAATTAAGGCTTTGACAATTTTAATATTTTCTCCATTTATTATGATTTTATTTATTAATCCAGTGTGTGGTAACAGTTGTGACTTTAGTTTACATTTGCTGAGTCCTTTATAGGTACCAAGCACAATTTTAAGTACTTTACATATACAATCTTTTAAAATCCCATGATTAACCTAATTTTACATTGGTGTACATCAGAAATAGTTACAAAAAGTGTCTGCTTTTTGTTGCTGTTATTCAAACACTAAAAGAAGTCTAGAAGTGCTACTGACTTTGGTTTGGGGTCTCAAAAATATTTAGACCTTCTTCTATTTGGATTTCTTGACATTTCCTTAATGATGACAACTGCTGCTGCAAATCAAAATGTTGCATCCATGTTCAAGGTGAGAAGAGAAGAAGAAGCTGTCCTCAAGCCCCCAATAAATTTCTACTATCTTACTGGGTAGAACTATGATCATGACTCTCCCTAGGTACAAGTTAGGGCATAGATGAGTATTCATCTTTTATAGTACATACCATGGCGGTAGCAAGGGAGATGGTTAAAGAGTTTGGCATAATTAAGAGTTGAGGAATAGAGAAGTTACAGCTGGTATTCTCTACCTCAGAAGTTGCTATTTTGGAACCCGATAATTCTTTGTTGTGGGACTGTCCTGTCCCTTATAGGATCTTTAGCAGCAGCCCTGCTCTCTACTTGGAATCCTGGTGCTCTACTTACTAGTTCCCACTATCTAGCCCCTTTCCCAGTTGTGACAATTTCAAATAGTCACGGACATTTTATCATCCCTTGTTACAAGCCACTGTGTCAGATGACTTGGATGAAGTCTTACAGCTAAGTGGTAGAGCAGAGATTTGAACCCAGGACAGCTGACTTAGAGCTTTTCCTCTTACCTGGTGTTCTAGGGTTCTCTAGAAAGACAGAACCAGTGATGTATACATACACACACTAATCTAGATAGATAGATAGATAGATACATACATACATACATACATACATACATACATACATAAATACATCTAGCTATACATGAAGGAGTGCTGGTAATGTAGTGGTTACAAATCAGGCTGTGAACCGCAAGGTCAGCAGTTCTGAACTACCAGCTGTTCCACTAGAGAAAGATAAGGCTTTCTGCTTCCGTAAAGATTTACAGCCTCGGAAACCCTATTTAGGGTTGCTATGGGTCGGAACCTACTCAATGGCACTTAACAACAAGAAGCTATATATGTAGCCCTGTTGGCACAAAATTTAAGCTCTTGACTGCTAACTAAAACATTGGTGGTTCAATCCCACCCAGTTATTAATACTATGGAGGTAGAACATACCCTAAGGAAACGTTCTTATCAAATGATTGGTTACATTATATTACATTATAAAAAGTGATTATATTGCATGTGGAACAGCAACTAGTCTAATATTGAGCCAAACCACTGAGAACCATAGCCTAGCCATACAATTAGCCTACCACATACAATTAACCTTCACACCAACTTTGCTTCTAACCAGCTGATGCAGTTGCACAAAAGTCCTTGAAGTTAACTGGAGTCACAAATCAACTGAACTAACTTTGCTTGATGTTGTTAGGTGCTGTCAAGTTGGTTCCAACTCATAGCAACACTACGCAGAACATAATGAAATACTGCCCAGTCCTGCGCCATCCTCACAATCATCGCTAAGCTTGAGACCATTGCTGCTGCCACTGTGCCAATCCATCTTGGCACCAAGACATGTTATAATCAAACTATTTAAAACCAAAGACAAGGGGGAAATCCTGAGGGCAGTTCACATGAAAAGAAAAATTACCTACAAAAGAGAACTAATATAACTAAACCCTGATTTCTCAGCAGAATCCATGCAGGCAAGAAGACCTTGGAAAAATTGTCAATCAAGGATCATATACTCATCAAAACTGTCCATCAAATATAATGGCACAATTAGGACATTTCCAAATAAACAGAAATTTTAAAATTTTGTAAAAAGCCAAACCAATCTTACAAAAAATACTAAAGTGAGTTCTTTGGACAGAGAATCAACAACTGCCAACAACAACCTGACAATATCACTTAGAACTATTCAAATATAGCAAATGTAGAAGTAAAAGTATTCAAATATAGCAAACCTTCAAGATTGAGCATAGGGAACCAGAGATATCCGTTTGCAACAACAACAAAAAACCCACTAGGTGTATGTTGCCATTGAGTTGGAACCGACTCATAGCAACCCCATGCACAGCAGAACGAAACAATGTCCGATCCTGGGCCAACCTCACTACCACTGCCACATTTTAGTGCATCAATGATGCCACCTGGCCAATCCATCTCATTAGGGGTCTTCCTCTTTTTCTCTGACCCACCACCTTACCCAGCATGACATCCTTCTCCAGCGACTGTTCCCTCCAGACAATATGTCCCAAGTATGAGAGACGAAGCTTAGCCATCTTGGCCTCCAAGGAGCACTCTGGCTGCACTTCTTCCAAAACAGATCTATTGGTTCTTTTGGCAGTCCATGGCACTTTTAGTATTCTCCTCTAACACCACAATTCAAAGGCATCAGTTCTTCTACGATCTTCCTTATTCACTGTCCAGCTTTTGCATCCATCTGAGGTTATTGAAAATACCATGGCTTGGGTCAGGCACACCTTAGTCCTCAAGCTGACATCTCTGCTCTTCAATACTTTCAAAAGTTCCTGTGCAGCAGATTTGCCTAATGCAATACGTCATCTGATCTCTTGACTGCTGCTTCCACGAGTGTTGATCCAAGAAGAATGAAGTCCTTGACAACTTCAATCTCCATTGATAAGAATGTTGTTTATTGGTCCAGTGGTGAGGATTTTTGTTTTCTTGACATTGATATGTAATCCATACTGAAGGCTGTGCTCTTTGATCTTCATAAGTAAATGTTTCAAGTCCTCTTCACTTTCAGCAAGCAAGGTTGTATCATCTGCATATCGCAAGTTGTTAATGAGGGTATATGTAGTTACATAAAATATAGTTAAACAACTTCCAGATGAAGTGGCAATCAAGTAGATTTCAAGGAAAAATAAAGTAGAAACATAAAAATTAACCTAATTGTAAGCTAAACTATTCCAAGCCTTATTCTTACTCCTAGCCCAACACCTACCACTAGCACTAATCTTAGTCTTAACAATAACCCTAACACCAAAGTGCTAGGCCTAGCCTTGACCTAAACATAATCCTAGTCCTAAATCCTTACCCCTACCTCCCTCCTCAAAAGAAAAATAAAATGAAAAAGGAAGAAAACCCTCATCATTTCTCAAGCTGACAGAACTGAAGAAAAACTCAAGCCTCGACTTACAATATTGAAGGATTCTATAGAGTTCTGGTGTAGTGCTGTGGGATAAGCACTGTACTGCTAACCACAAAGTCAAAAGTGCAAACCCACTAGCCGCTTCTCAGAAACCTTATACAGGATCACTATGAGTCACAGCAGACTCGATGGCACTTAACAACAATAACATGGACAAACTAGTGAGTGGTGCCGGAAGCATCAGAAGATGATGGAAGGAATAAACAGAGTCACTGTACCAAAAAGAATGGTCAGTGTTCAACCATTTTATGTGTTACCACATGATACAGAACAGATGGGTACTGAAGAGAGAAATTAATACCATATAACTATTTTAACAGTTGGAAAAAAATGTCTGAAGGATAGGATCCAGAAAGGATTTTATATTCTCTCCCTTCAACCCTCAACTACAGCTTTAATAATTCAAAGAATAAATGCTAAAACTCCAGTCACAGCAAGTAAGAGAGTTAAAAAAAAAAAAAAAAAAAAAAAAAAAAAACCAACAGTTCCTGACAAAAGTGATCTAGCTCCCATCTGTATCTGTCATTAAGAAAAGTAAGTAATTCTCTAAACACTTTCTTGTCTGAAATCAATATACAATAGAATACATGTACTCAGGAGTATATAGTTAGTTCTTCATCCAAACTATCCACTTCAAGATACCCCTATCACAATGGGAACTCGGTTTCTTTTAGATTATCAATCAGCATTACATTTTTATGGCATATTTTTAATTAGATACATTTTGAAGAATAATAAGAAAAATAAAACAGCTGCTATTTTTTCAGTGTTTACTGGAATCCTAGTTGGTGCTATAGGATAAGCACTCAACCATAAGGTCGGTTTGAACTGAAAGGTTGGTAGTTCAAATCACCAGCTGCTCCTCGGAAACCCTATGCAGGATTGTTATGAGTTGGAACCGATTTGACGACATTTAACAACAGCAAGCACTAAGCACACACCACAGAGAGGTGATCCAACAGAATATGGAAATCATGGGGCAATATCATTCATATCACATGCAAGTAGGATTTTGCTGAAGAATTAAAAAATGACTGCAACAGTACAGCAACAGGGAACTGCCTGAAACTCAAGCCAGATTATTGAGTTTGTTTTTGTATATGGTGTAAGATATGTTTCATTATTCTTCTGCAAATGGATTTCTAATTTTGAGAAATTTGTTAAGGAGACTATCTCTTCCTCATTTAATGTGGTTTGGCCCTTGGTCAAAGATAGCTGACTGTATATAGATGGATTTACTTCTGGGTTCTCAATTTTATCCCACTAGTTGATGTATCTTTTGTTGTACCAGTACCAGGCTGTTTTTCCCACTGTGTCTGTGTAATAGATCTTGAGATCAGGGAGTGAGAGGCCTCCAACTTTGTTCTTCTTCTTAAGTAATGTTTCGCATATCTGAGATCTCTTTCCTTTCTATATTAACTTAGTGATCAGTTTTTCCATCTCTTTCTAGAATGACAATGGAATCTGATGTGAGATCACATTGTATCTATATATTACTTTGTGTATTGTTGACATTTTCACAATATTAAGTCTTCCTATCCATGAACATAGTATTTTCTTCCTTTTTTGTAAATCTCTTTTAGTTGCCTGTTGTACTTTTCTGTAGTTTTCTTTGTATAGATTTGGTTCATAAATTTGAGTAATAGTTGTATTAACTGGTCTTTCTTATAGGCATATAGAATTATCCTATCACAGAAGTGTAGCATTTCAAGATCTTGAAATGTTCTTTTTGACAATGAATTTGATGTCATTCCTCTTGAATTTGTCATTTACTTTATAGTAAACCATATGATTTTCAGATTCAAAATGAT
This sequence comes from Chrysochloris asiatica, assembly GCF_000296735.1. Lineage (NCBI taxonomy): Eukaryota > Metazoa > Chordata > Mammalia > Afrosoricida > Chrysochloridae > Chrysochloris > Chrysochloris asiatica. Next base: position 8,138,209 of record NW_006408528.1, on the reverse strand, counting down.
AAATACCTTCCATTTTAGTTCACTAATGCCTTGAAGTCCTGGTGCAGCACTGCAGGTTAATACACTAGACTACAAGGTCAATTTGAACTGCAAGGTCAGTGATTCAAGCCCACCAGCCACTCCTCAGAAACCCTATACACAGGGTCGCTATGAGTCAGAACGTACTTGATGGCACTTAACAACAACAGCAATGCCTAGGATATGGAACTTTATGTATTCCACCTTAATTTTTGAAGACTTCCAATTTCACTAGATTCATACTTCATACATTTCATGTTCCTATTATTAATGGGTGTTTACAGCTATTTCTTTTCACTTTGAGTCTTGCCCTATCAGCAAATGAAGGTTCTGAAAGCTTTTTTCCATGCTTGGCATTGAGATTGATTCTATTTTGAATAGACGGCTCTTCCTCTGTTGTATTTTGAGAGTCTTTCAACTCATCAGGCTCATCTTCCTGCACTGTATCAGACAATATTTCTCTGCTATTCAGAAGGTTTCCATGGGCTAATCCTTCAGGAGTGAACTGCTTCTTCTTTTTTCCTAGTCTATTTTCAGTCTGGAAGCTCACATCCACCATGGGTGACCCTTCTTGTATTTGAAACACCAGTGTATAATTTCCAGCATCTCAATAAAAGCCACCACAGTATGACAAACTGACAGGCATATAGGGCACAAGTTCCAAATGCCTTTCATTTCCCTTGAGTAATAATGATCATTGTCTACTGGCTTTCCTTTTTCAAACGGGAGATAGCCTATATTCCATTCCCAAAATAAAGATTTATTTGCTTTCCTAAAGTCAATACTTTCTCATCTAACCTAAAACATAAAGAAAGAGAGAGCCCAGAAAGGTGATTACACTAAACCCAATCCAAAAGAGTTTTACTGCCACTTCTCAAATCCCTCTAACCTCCCTATATATGGTCTTCATTTTGTTTGCCTTATATTTAAGGACATATTCTTTCCTGAGAGCCTAGTTTTAAAACAAACAAAAACCTCGTTTCCTGTTGTTGAGTTGGTTCTGACTCATAATGACCCAATATAAGATATCCGAAGCTGTAAATCTTTGCAGGAGCAGAAATCCTCATCTTTCTCCTGTGGAGCTGTTGGTGGGCTCGGACCACTGACTTCGTGGTTCACAGTCCAGTGCTTATCGTATGAAGTCACCACAATCCCCATTTATGCCCATTGTTGTTGTTAAGTGCCGTCAAGTTGGTTCCAACCCATAATGACCCTGTATAGCATTTCTGTGTAGCAGCTGGTGAGCTTGAACTGCTAGCCTTGCAGTTTAAACAGCTTTGTAGTCTGGCACATTAACCCACAGTGCCACACCAGGACTCCATTACATAGTATTAAAGTAGCTATGTTTTCTCTATCCTATTCTATTGTGCGTAATGATGCATTTTATCCACCAGAATAGTTTAATAACTTCATCATATCTTAGACACACTTCCTTTTAAAGACTACTAAAACCTATTCCAGTAAAGAAGTGACAACAAAATTCGCCTGTGTGGAAATTCACCTACAAGTTTAGTGCTGAAGATGTTAATGTTGAGTGTTTGGCAGTTTGAAATGTGTCCTTTTGTGAGGCTGCCCCATGTGTGGAGTTGGCAGAGATACCAGGACAGCCCCCCAGAACTGAAGTCCCTGATTAGGGATGGTGTGGAGTGGTGACAGGAGGTAGCTGAAGCTAAGGCTAATTTCATGCTCCTCTGGCTTGCCTCTTATACCCTTAGCAGGATCCAGAGATGCTCTGGCAGGGGTGGAAGACAGCTGGATAGATTAGGAAAGGCCTTTTGTCCCTGCCATTCTCTAACCTGATTTGAGATGACAGATGCAAAAGGGAGAGGCAGACTACAAATAGGATCAGAATGATTTCAATATTCTGAGGCTTGTTCTTGGTTAGCAAGCTTTCAGTTGAATTGTTTGAAGTTTTTTAGACTGAATCAGGTGGGTTTCCATCCTTTGGATTTTTAAAGATAACTTTCATTGTTAATGCTGTTGGGTCCCTCAGAGTCAAGTCTGACTCACAGCAATCCCTGTGGCAGCATAGAACTTCCCAATAAGGTTTTCTTGGCTGTAATCTTTGTGGAAGCACATTACCAGGCATTTCTCTCAGGGGGCCACTGGGTGGGTTTGAACCGCCAACCTTTCTGTTAGCAGTCAAGTCCTTAATTGTTAATACTGAATACTTTTATTTTTTTTTTCTTTAACAAAAGATAATCATTAACATTGTATACAGGGAAACTACAGGGAACATCAAAATCTCTCAAACGTTATTGTGTGTGTGTGCTCTTAGAAACAACCACATTTGTGTGTATAAGTTTTGTTTTGTTTTGTTTCACTCATTCTGGAAAAAAATTTGGGGCAGGGATGATATGGAAAACTTCAGCATTAAAAATAATATTCTAAGTAATCCAAAAGGGAAATTAATTTTCAGTTTGAAGGTGTTCACTAGCACAAACATAAAAATAATGAGTAATCTGCCTCTCCTGAGAGAATGCCAACTGTCGCCTGTAGTTTCCCATGGGGCTCCAGGTGTGACAAGCCTCTCTTCTACCCTAACTTCTGACTCTGTGTCAAGAGACTTCTAAGAAGGCCATCTCTTCAGGCAATTAGAAACAATCCAGGGCCTTGTTAAACAGCGACCTTTCCCAGTCAGTTCATCACTCAGAATTGGCTGATTCTGGAAAAAGTGAAACTATAATTTGATTTAAGAAAAAAGAAAAAAGCAAACAAGAAACTTAATGTATAAAAGATACTTAAATTGGTAGCACCATGTTTCATAGCAAATGTGATGGTGTCTCCATTCACACCCAAACTAGAGACCTGTCCTTAGGGGAGGTGTTTGTTAGAAATTTCAGATATCACCAACGGGTTATAGATTATAGCAATAATTTGATTTTTAAATTTTGTATCAAGTTTGACAATATTATAATATAGTTAAACAATTTTTATTTATCTTTTAAAATGTTCCATGTTATTGTACAAAGTCTTGCCAGACAGTTAATTAAGTGTATAATAAATTACTGAAAAATTAGAAGTTTATTCTGCCAGTGATTATCTTCTTTTGTGGCAGATTCTAATACCTCCTCCCCAGATTTACTTTTACCAGAGCTCCTATCATTTGAGGAGCTCTGGTAGCATAGTGGTTACGAATCGGGCTGCAAACCGCAAGGTCAGCAATTCGAAACTACCAGCTGCTCCGTGGGAGAAAGATGAGGCATTCTGCTCCCCTAAAGATTAACAGCCTCGGAAACCCGGTGCAGGATCGCTATGAGTCGGAACCGACTCCACAGCACATAACAACAATAAACAACAACAACCATTTGAGGGATGATACAGACTTAGCTGGTGTCCTGATGTGGCAGTATATAATGTACTGGACCATAAGGTCAGTTTGAACCTCAAGGTCAGTGGTTCAAGCCCACCAGCGTCATCTCAGAAATCTTAGACAAGGTCACTATGAGTCAGAACCCACTTAACGGCACTTAATACCAACAACACCAGACTCTGCTACTCCAAGCTCCACACACCTCAACCCTGACCAATAGAACTGTCATATACGCACTACTTTTCCCCAAGAGTAGCAGATGTTGCTATGAACAATTTTATTAATTCAGTTTTCTAATTCACACTTCCCCACAAAGAAAATGCCTAAGCATAACTGTATTTTAAACCAGAGTCATGTATGACTAAAATAATATCTGTTTTTGAGAAATTGAATCTACATCGCAGAGGAATTTGTCTTTGTCCTCTAGTTTTGCGCTTGCTCTCCCTTCCCCAGATTATATTGTTAGTTTTGTGCTGTGTGTTAAGGAGCCATGGTGGTGCCATTGGTTAAGCAGTGAGCTGCTAACCAGAAGGTTTGCAATTGGAGCCCAGCAGCTGCTCTGCAAGAGAAAAATGACTCAGTCTGCTTCCAGAAAGCTTACAGCCTTGGGAACCCTATGGAACCGTTCTAGTCTGTCCTCTTGGTCATTCTGAGTCGGAACCAACTTGTCAGCAGTGCTGTATGGATTTGGTGCTCTGTGTTTGGTGCATTTTGACAGATTTTCTAGAAAACTGTTGATGAACACTGCCCACAAGGGATCTCACTTTCCCCCTAACATTAGCATATTAGTTTAATTTATCATTTTAACTTATGAGTTGTCTCAGTAAAAGGCTACTTGAGATATTGTATTTAACTCATCCAAGTCATTATAATCTCTCCCAGAAAAGATTTGTTTTTGTGCATAAGTAAAAACAAATGCTCTCTGCATGTAATTATTTTGATCTTAAAGTCCATGCTTATTCCAAAAAGACAAGATTAGGATTCTGTAGCTCCCTTTAGTGTTTACAAGCCATCTTCGTTTTAATTATTGCAATCTGCTCAATGTATCATCACTTAGCCCATTTCCTCCCTGTATTTCTTGTTTCCATTCCTCCTTCTTACCCAATTCTTCTGAACTTTGTCCTTGGGGAAATGCTGCCATTTTAATCTTGAATGATTAACATACCTCGCTAATGTTGCTTCCCTCTATATTACCTATTTATTGCTTGGCTGAAAATTAAACCATGAGAGTGAGTTAAATTCCAGATCTGAAGTGTGACCGAGGTCCATAGTCTTGGGGTTCCACCAGTCTCTATCTGACCCGTAACTCTAGTTTGTTTTTTTTTTAAACTGCCATTTTGGTGTGGTGTAAATCTTAAGAGCACTGTATTCTTCAGGATAAGACTTGTTGTTAACTGGTCTCAAGTCTGTTCCGACTCATAGTGTCCTTGTATAGGGTTTCCGAGGAGCAGCTGGTGAGTTTGAACAGCCAGTCTTGCAGTTTAAATCGACCTTGAGGTCGAGTGCTTATCTTGTGGCATGCACCAGGCTTACAGAGATAGAAACACTGTCTTCAGAAGCGTATAGACCTTGGAGGCTATATTGAGAAACAATAACTTCACATTTGGATTTTTTGCTTAATAAAGGTTTCTGTGATTTTGAAACAATACTCTTTTTGTGTTTGCTCATATGTATTTTGACTTAGATATGATTAGACATAAAAATAAAAGTCTAGGCAGTTATATTATGAGTAATTGCAGGTGGAATTTAACATAATGCCTTTTAAAATCTGGTCTAAAGGGTTTTGTTAAACAAAACTATCAATAGAATTTCTTGAAAAAAACAGTACATGAACATAAAGCATGATCATGGTCCTGCCTCTGTCATGAATTGTGAGTCATTTAGCCTCACTGGGTCTCAGTTTCCTTATTTGAAAATTGAAAATACAAAAATAATTATAGAAATTTGTCTTTTAAAATCATAAGAATGGAAAGCACATGTGTTTTATTTACTGAACTTCACAGATTAAGAATAGAACTTCCACTTCCAGCTGCAAAGGCAGACAAGATATTCCCTGTTGGAAACCAATTAAATCCTGAATAAAACATTTTGGTTCATTGCTGGACTCCCTAGAAGTGGGGGAAACAATCTTCGGAGTACCTTCAAAAGATAATAAATAAAAATGAAGAAGTTGTGAATCAATCCTGGGGTGTGGAGCAAAAGGCAAGGGAGATAAACTGTTTTATAATGAGAGACAATTCAGCAGGAATACTGTGAGATGTAATTTGGATACTAAGCCTAAGGTCAGCAACATGGGAGAAGAGCTGAACCTGAGATTCTGCATTAGCCAGGACCCATAAGAAAAGCAAAATTGGTCCCGGGTTGGTATCTTCCCAGCTCCTGGCAGAAACAAACCAGATGTACAAAGGAAACCATAGGATTCCCACAATTCCTAAGAAGGCAAATATTAGTCTATAGTCAAAAACCAGCAGCAACACAAGGAAGTAAGTCATCAAGATTAGAATTGTCAGTTGCAGAATAACTATGAAATGGTTCAAGAAATAAAATTTAGAATCAAAATATTAGACTATCACAAGTGATCAGCATTTCTGAAAAATAACTAAATAGGACTTTCAGCTATGAAATACGTAATTGTTGAAAGAAAACATTAAAAAACAAATTTGCCACATCTGAAAGAGAGTTAATGAACTTGAAGATAGAAAGAAATAAATTATTCAGAATACAATCCAGAAATTGAAAGGACAAGAAAACACAGGAATGATTTTTAAATTTTAGATGAAAATGAGGTCTTGTTGTTGTTATTGTTAGGTGCTGTGGAGTTCATTGTGACTCATAGTGATCTTATGGACAACAGAATGACACACTACCTGTTTCACCCTCGTAGTCATTGTTAAGCTTGAGCCCATTGTTGCCGTCCCTATGCCAGTCTATCTCATTGTAGCCTTCCTCTTTTTTACTGACCTTCCACTTTACCTAGCATGATCACCTTCTTTAGGGAATGGTCCTTTCTGACACTATGTCTGAAGTATGAGAAACTATGTCGAAACATTCTGACTTCCAAGGAGCATTCTGGTTGTACTTTTTCCAACACAGGTCAGTTTGCTGTTCTAGCAGACCATGGTACTTTTAACATTCTTCTCCAACACCGTAATTCAAAAGCATCAATTCTTCTAAGGTCTTCCTTATTAGGGAAAATCCGACTTTCCCATGCATATGAACATATTGAAAATACCATGGCTTGGGTCAGGCACTGTTTAGTCCTCAAATTGACATCTTTGCTCTTGACAATTTAAAGAGGTCTTATGCTGCAGATTTGCCTAATGCAATACATTGTTTAATTTCCTAACTGCTGCTTCCATGAGTGTTGAAGGTGGATCCAAGCAAAATGAAGTCTTTGACAACTTCAATCTTACTTCTATTCATCATGATGTACTTTAATGGTCCAATGGTGAGGATTTTTGTTTTTTTTATATCAGAGGCACAATCCATACCAAGGGCTGTGTTCTTTGATCTTCATCAGTAAGTATTTTAAGTCCTCTTCACTTTCAGCAAGCGTATCACAGGTTGTTAGTGAGTCTTCCTCCAATCCTGATGCCATGTTGTTCTTCATATAATCTAGTTTCTCGGATTATTTGCTCAGCATACAGATTGAATAATTATGGTGAAAGACTACAACCCTGGTGCACACCTTTGCTGATTTTAAACCATTCAGTGTTCTCTTGTTCTATTCCAATGAATGCCTCTTGGTCTATGTACAGGTTCCTCGTGAGCAAAATTAAGTGTTCCAGAAGACTCATTCTCCCCAATGTTGTTCCTAGCTTGTCATGATCCATCGAATCCCTTTGCTTAGTCAGTAAAGCACAGATAAACATATTTCTGGTATTCCCTGCTTTCAGCCAATGATATTCCTCATTCCATGCCCTTGTCTGAACTTCTGGCACTTCCTGTCAGTGTACTGTTGCAGCCATTTGTAAATTATTTTGAGTTCTTTTACCTGCATGTGATATTAATGATTTTGTCATTGATTTCCACATTCTGTTGGGTAACTTCTCTTTGGAATGGGCACAAATGAGAACCTCTTCAAATCAGTTGGCCAGGTAGTTGTCTTCCAAATTTCTTGGCATAGACGAGTACTGCATCAGTTTGTTGAAAGATTTCCATTTGTATTCCACCATTTCCAGGAGCCTTGTTCTTTGCCAACGACTTCAGTGCAGCTAGGACTTCTTCCATCAGTACCATTGGCTCTTGATCATATGCTACTTCTTGAAATCATTGAACATTTACCATTTCTTTTTGGTGACTCTTAGTATTCCTTCCATCTTCTTTTGATGCTTTCTGCACCATTTTATATTTGCCTATAGAATCCTTTAATATTTCAAGTGGAGGCTTGAATTTTTATATGTTGTTTCAAAAAGGTATTGGCAATGAAGAAGATATTGGTCTTGCAAAATTCAGTCATGCAATTTCCTTCATTATTTCTATCACCAAGACCTATTTTCCTCCTTTTTGTTTCCAACCTTTGCATTCTAATCACCAGATTGAGAAGGACTAGCATATGTCACATCAGAGTCACAGGAGAGACTAAAGCTAAACAAGGTGAAATAATAGCTCCTAAGGAATCTCCAGAAATGCTGAATCCTATTCATCTATAGTTTCAGGAAGCACTGTATATCCAAACAGGAACTATCAAAGAAAATTTATGCCCAGACATCCTGTAATAGTGGCACTATGGAGTAATAACAACAGAATGCTTTGCATTGTAAGATGTTTGGCATCCGTGGAGCCCAGAGACAATATACTAGGATATCTCAAGTCATTGTGATCCCCAAAACATACTCAGGCAGATCTAAATGAACCCTAAATGACACTACCTTTGATTGAGAATCACTGCAAATCTCATAATTTAACTTTAAAGTTTTTCATAATATGTTCCTTAAATTCAATACAATATTGAACAATTCATATATCTTGATTTTAAAATCTCAAGAGGAATCATTCACCTAAAATTCATTAACTCATTCAGTTTTATGTTGGTTTCTTTTTCTTCTATTTAAATAAAATAAAAATAAATTCAATTCAAAAGAAACCCTCTTATGCAGCCATTTGTCAGCTAATAAGAAATACTTATGAAAAGAGGGACTCTGAAAAAATATGCATACTTACTTTGCATATTTTGTTTTAACATGAACCGCAGATAAATATAATCATTTGGTAGTGGTTATATGCCGTGGAGTCGGAACTGACTTATAGCGACCCTGTACAGAGTTTCCTAGGCTGTAAATCTTTACGGGAGCAGAATGCCTCATCTTTCTCCCATGGAACAGCTGGTAGTTTTGAACTGCTGACCTTAAGGTTTGTAGCCCGATTTGTAACTACTACGCTACCAGAGCTCCTTGATAATCATTTGCTGTTTGCCAATATTTTTATTTTGAACCAATATCTTTTCTTTGAAAGTAGTCTCCTGATTGGTGATATCTCAGTCATTTTTTGTGCATGAACTACACCACAAATGTACTCTCTCATTACAGCACAGCTTTTCTCCCTTTCCTCTTTCCAAGAGAGTATCAAGCTTTTAAAAATGAAGCAAGAACTGAAAAATACACTGGAAGGAATCTGAATGGAGAAAACTTCTAGAACTCACATCTCTCCACCTTCCAATATTTTGTCAATTTTACCATTATCGTGACCTTATCTAATTGGAAAGAAAATTTCTGACACAATCTAGTCTTATATAAAACAAGAAGTATTCTTTTTGTACTCATACTTTATCATGTTTTATATCATTTAATTAATATGTTTGGTTTAAATACAGCTGGCTTGTGGCCAGTGGTGTCACCAAGATCCATGTCACCCCGAGTAACTCATGTGGCAACCCTTTCCCCTGTCACCAACTTCCTCCTATGCCAGACGATATAGAATCCTTAGTAATGTTAATGATCAGTTTTGATCATAGAATAACATGAGCTGAACCTAGCTGTAAATTACTTTAAAACTATATTTAAGCAATTTGCAATTATGTTGTTAGCAATTTGCAATTTTACAAAACTATTTACAAAATTGTTTTGTAAAATCTCTCTACAAATACAACATTATTTGTAACTTGAATGGAAACCTTTTTCTTTCTTTTTTTTTTTTTTTTTACCTTATTACTACTTCATTCTCAAAAAGTTATTGATACAGGTTTACAAATACTAATTACTATAATACTGTAGCGAAAACACCAGAAATTTTGACAAAATTAATGAGTATAAAAATACCAGCCGCAATGAAAACAACAGCATGTGCCTATAGCATGCGGGTGAAACTTTATGATTTGAAGCCTCATTGTAACTGGGTAGTAATGACAGAGCATTGCTCAGAGCACATCATTTGTTGTTGTTGTTAAGTGCCATCAAATCGGTTCCAACTCATAGTAATCCTGTATAGGATTTCCAAGGAGCTGATTGTGGGTTTGAATGACTGACCTTGAGGTTAGCAGCCCGATGGTTCAAAAGGTAAATTAGCATAGATTTTTAGCCTTGTATGTATATTCATACATGTAACCTGGTTTTACAAAAAAGTATTTTTGGTTTTATAACTAAATATGGAAATGTTTTTATTTAAAAAAGAATACATTTATGCTGAAACATCACACTCAAATTTTATACAATTTGGTGTATAATTTTATATGTCTGACAAGGTCACAGGTGTAGTTTATATCCAATAGCCCCTTAAGGAGTTCTGGTAGTGTAGTGATTACGAATCAGGCTGCAAACCTTAAGGTCAGAAGTTCGAAACTACCAGCTGCTCCGCGGGAGAAAGAGGAGGCTTTCTGCTCCCGTAAAGATTTACAACCTAGGTCGGAAATCCTGTACAGGGTCGCCATGGCTCGGAACCGACTCGATGGCACTTAACAACAACAACAACAACAACAGCCCCTTAATGACACCACTGCTTGTGGCAGGTGTGTGGCTGGACTGATGAAGACAGAAATGTGGGGCATCTAGAGAGTTATGTGCTTCTGTGAGCATTTAAAGTAAAATGTATCCCTTGAAAAGTGATCTGGTAAATCAGTCAAGGTAAGAGTGATTAAGAAAGTTTCCACTTATATTAAAGGTGTCATTGATTAAAAATAGCATGACACCTAAATAGAATGTGGCTCTTGGAACATAAAGAGGATATTAGTGGAAGAGCAAGTAAAATTCAAATAAAGTCTGGAATGGAGTTAATAGCAGTGTTCCAGTGCCGCTTTCTTAGTTGTGACAAATGTACCGTGGTAATGGAAGATGTTAACAACAGGGGAAGCTGGGTGAGGACTAGATGAGAAGGAACACACGGCTATGCAAATTTTCTATAAATCTAAAAGTGTTCCAAATAAAAAGAAATTTATTTAAAAATTTTAATGTACCACATAATTCCCCCTTTCTGAAGCCAGTTCTTTCTCATTTTATTTATATATTGAGAAATATTTGTTCTCCAAATGTTAATAATACTTACTATGGGAGATTCTTTCTTTCATTGCACCTTTTTGTATTGCTTGAATTATATAGATATATATATAAACATAACATAACATTTTACCAAAGCAATAAACATTTTCTTTCTTTAAAACATTTGCGCTGTTTGACAAGGTGAGTTTTAGACATCCTGCAAATTCTAAAAGTCCTGTGATGCTTGACCTGTATTTAGCTTTTAATAATGTGGGCTCACCTATAACACTCTCTTTGTGGGCTTGATTATAATTTTGTGATGAAGCTCCAAGATTAATACTATGCCATGAGACAAGAAAAATGATCATATTTCTGATTCACACAGACACAAATGTTGTTCATGACCCACACATAGCTTGATAACTTAGGTTTCTATGTTATTTTTACTCTTTTCCAGCTATAGCCATCATAAGAGAGAGGCTTTTGGTTGCTATTTATTTGTGGTTCTGCCCAGTAGAGCAGCGAGAGAATAAAGAACAGGCAAGGATTTCTATCTCCAAATCAAAGCACAGCTTGCTTTTGAAGAATCAGAGGGATTGAAAGGTCAGATTCCTCAATATTCTAGTACTAACAATACTTTTTAATGGCTACTCTCTTTAGCTCTTATTTTCCCGTCTTCCTTCTTTGTTCTCTTCATCTTGTCTCTCTTTCCTACTGTCCAAGCTCTCCCTTTTGACTTTGACTATTAGGTACTCATTGTAAATTCTCAAGGGAGCCATTTCTTTTCTCTTTTCACTCTAAGGTTATGAACTCTTTGTAGGCAGGAAGAGTATTTCCTCCATTTCCATGTCCCTGTCACCTACCACACTCCTCACCTATTAATCACAGTGAGGTTGTCTTTGAGACTGGAGGTGATGTTGATAGCTGCGAGCCACAGCTGCAAATGGAACTGCCTACATTTTCCAATTCTGCCTGCTCATTTAAGCTCTGTGCCTCTCTTTTTCCATATTGTGTGTGTTTCTCGGCTCTTTTTCCTTTTTTATATATCTAGGAGTTCTGGTGTGGTGCTGTAGGGTAAGCAATGGATTGCTAACCACAAGGTCAGTGGTTCAAATCCATCAGCTGCTCCTAGTCCTTAGGAGTTGGAACTGACTTGACAGAACTTAACAACAACAACATGTATCTAGAGACTTATTGCCCTTATTCTGCCTCTTCTGATTTAGGGTCAATCTGATGCCAGATCTGAACTTGTGTTCCTAGGATGCTTCTATATTCTGTGCCAGTGATTCTCAAATGTTACTGGATGTTCTAATCACCTGGAAGTTCTGTAAAAAGACAGAATATTGGGCCCACCTCCAGTAGTTCTGGCTTATTATTAGGTCTAGTGTAAAGTCCAAGGGTTTGTATTACTAATAAGTTCCCAAGTGATGCTGATGCTATGAGTCCAGGGACCACACTTTGAACAACTAATCTATGTAACAGGGAAATACTAGCCAGTTGTCTGACCAGAAAAAGATGGACATGGTCATCAACTATAACTTAATCATGAAATAAAAATGATAGGAAGAATACACATTTTGTTGTTTTAAACCCAAGATATTAAAGATTTCCCCCATATGATCATCATTCTTTAATTCAAATAATTTCCATAAACCGTAAGTAAAGTTAAAACCACTAAAGGAGAAAAGACTTGATATTTCTATTAGAGTCTATAAAAAGGTTAATTATGGTGTGCACATCTTAAAGATCTTGCAAATCTTAAAGATCTTACCGTGTGAGGCATCTCCAGAAATACATGCCATAGAACTGAAATAGAAATGATTATATGAGTAAATTATCACCCACATTCCTTGCATGCATCATTTCATGCGGCACACCTTTTTTCTTTTCAAGGAATAATGGTTTTACATTTTACTTTGTGATGGCACTCTAATTGCTAAATATAATAGGGACATTATGTTAAAAAGTTAAAAGATTCCAACTGAAAAGAAAAGTCAAATATAGTAATCTCATCCAGGCAGTGATTCTTTATAGTATTCTCCTCTTTCTTTCCAGCTATCTCTTAATCCTGAATTCTCAGACTCATTGAAACTGAATACTATGGTCGTTGTTGTTAAGTGCCGTCAAGTCTATTACAATTCATAGCAACCCTGTATAGGGTTTCCAAGGAATGGCTAGTGGGCTAACCTTGCAGTTAGCAGTCAGTGCTTATCCAATGCACACCAGGATTCCAAATACCATGGTGAGCAAATACAACGATGGACCAAAGTTAAAAACAGAGCTTTGAACTGGTTCTTTCCCAATCAGTCATGACCAATGAAGTGAAACTAAAAAATGGACCTGAATTTGTAAAATGTGGATGTACTGGAATGATAAGCAGAACAGGAAAGATTATGGGTCGGTACCCTACTAGAAACTTAATTTTCCTCCTAGAAAACAAGGGCAGCGTGCGTGTTGCATAGCAACCAAAACTCTTGACCAACAGAATGAAAAACAGCAGGACTCAGCTCAAAGATGGTGGCCGAATATGTCACTTGGAATGTGTTTCACTAGTCACAGCTCTGGCAGTAATCCAGTCCTTGGCATGAGTGTCCTGAAAGGGCTCACTACGCCTCATCCGAGTCTCCCATTCCAGGCCTTCAACTGTAATTTTCCTGTTCTGATACACCCACAGTTTACAAACATGGCTCTATTCCAATTTCACTGTCAGTCTTGACTGAACTTGGAAGAACCAGTCCAATGCCCTAGTAAAAAGAGATCCTAAGATTCACTGAATCCTAGAGTCTGTAAACTACAATTCTCTGGCTAAACTAGCCCACCATCTCTTTTTTTTTTTAATCGATTTTATTGCAGCCAAAACAATGGAATTAACTGTACATAATAAACTATTATATATATATA